>NW_022196902.1:20808810-20836823 GCF_008632895.1 Mastomys coucha
TGTATGTGTGTGTGTGTATGTGTGTATGTGTGTGTGTGTGTATGTGTGTGTATGTGTGTGTGTGTGTGTACTTGGTGGTAACCCTGGGAACTCTTGCAGAGCACACTGGTGCTCACTTCTCTCTCTGAGTCTCTGTTTCCTGACTTTTCCCCTGTCTTTCCTTTTGACCACAAATGGTCATTACTCTACATTCTACTTCCATAAAATCAACAAATTTAGCTTCTACATATGAATGAGAATATGTAAGGGTTTTTTTTTTTTTTTGGCTCATTTCATTTTATATATTATCTTTCCATTATGTCCATTCCGTTCCATGTTCCTGCAAATAATGAGATTTTAGTCTTTTTTATGCCCCTTGTTTTTGTCACAAGGTTTCCTCAAATGAATAGTTAATATATACATATTAACTATTTTATATATATATGTGTGTATGTGTATATATATATATACGTATATATATATACTATTTGAGACATAAGTTAATATCTTTTTAAAAAGTTTAATTATGTGTCCAGATGTCCTTGAAAGTAGTACACTGAAATAATTTATGTTATTTTATTTTGTTTATTACTTGAAATTTCTGAAATGTGTGCTCTGGCTTGGGATGAGAAGTGAGTCATAAAAGCTGTCATTCAGCACAGGGATACTAGACTTCAAATGCCACCTCCACACTGTCTCTGCCTTTCATCTATTATTCAAATCTTATTCCCCAGCTTCTCTTCTTATATAGAAAATTAGAAAGAGAAAAAGCAAATATCCCCATTTCTGTATCCCACTCTGAAGAAAGATATTTGCTTTTTTCTTTTCTTTTTAAGTAAACCTCTCAATTTGATAAATTTTAGAACTGGTTGTAAGGCTTTAGAATAATTTTTAGAGAGAAAATTAATTAAATAGATTACATTGTATCAGCCGGTTATCACACTTGGTGAAATGATATTGCACGTCTCTTGCTCCTGTTCTGAGAGGATCTGCTACATAAGAGAGTTAACTTCTTTCTATTAGTTATGCTTCATTTCACAGATATCTTTTCTGTACCAACACTTTTCCCATATTTTTCTAGCATGTGAAATGTTATATCTTATTGCGTTTTCTCATATGAGTAGTAAGGGCCAGATTTTTTTTGTAAGTTTGTTGATATATAACTTAAGGTCATTTTAAAAACCCAATTATACCTCATTTCAAGACAGAGTCAAGTTTTTTATGTTTTAGGAGTTCTGCCAGGGAATAGCCAGTGGTGACTCTCCTCTTCACTGGAGTTTATCCTCTCTCATCCAAGTCTTGAATGAAGGGCATAATTGTAAACTCAGATTTTCTTATCTCTTTTTCCAAATTATCAGTTATTTTGCACTAAGAATTTCACACTCGCTTAGAGCAATCATGGGAATGCCAGCCGATATTTCCTAACCCAATCCCTAACTTCACAGTAACTTCAATCGCAAGTGCATCAAGTGCACTTGGCTTCTAATGGTATAGGATATTTGGAGAGTTCTCAAATAATGAATATAGAGTTCCGAAGTACTTGGTGAAAGTAGAGAGTAGAAACTCAAGTTGAATTGCCTTCATACAGCATAGAAACCAGCAAGAGGATGACCCAGGCAGACTAGAATCTTGGTGTGGCTTAATTTAACAGAAACCTGATTATGGCTGTCCTACTTGACTCTCCATTACAATGGAATGGCCTCTCTCATCCAGTGACATTTAAATGCCTGTATGCATCTGTGCTTTGGGGGATTTTTATTTTATGGCTCAGTCCCACCAAATTTTAACCATCTCCACTTTTCTGAAAGGTGACTACAAGGAGGAAGTTATTGTGACCCATACTTATTCTGTGAGATGCTTGTTTGTTCTGGGCCTGGCAGAAAGCCAGACTCTTCAGTGATGTGTAGAGTGAGCTAATGGCTTTAATAGCATCAGCTAGCATATTGGCTGAAACGATAATGACATGCAATTTTCTTGTTATAACATCAGAAGACAGCAGAAGACGACCATAACTCTTACCTAGTAAGAATGTTTTAAGGAACCTGGCTTAATGACTTGTTGAGTAAGAACAGTTGCTGCTCAATTAGGGAGACTTGAGTTCAGATTTCTAGCAGCCATAGAAAAAGCTGGCATGGCCCTGCATTCTCTTGTAATCCCAGCACTTGGTGAGCACGTTCACTGGGGTTTGCTTAGTCTAGGCCAGTTTCAGGACAGACACTGTCTCTAAGAAATGAGACAGAGTGACAAGGTAAGATGGAAGATTTCCTCTTGTGATCTCTCTGTATGCTGGGGTATATGCATGTTCCCACACCACAAACACACATGCACATACTTACATGTATACACATATGCATGTATGTAGGTTGTGCATGTGAATGTGTGTGTGGTATATGGGTTGTGCATGTGAATGTGTGTGTGGTATATGTGCGTGCATATGCATACCACACACACATTCACATGCACAACCCACATACATACATATGTCACACATATAAACAAATAGAAAAAAAAGTAAAATATCTGCTTTAAGAAACATGGAAAACACAGATATTGGGTTGTATATCTTTTCTGTAAATCAAGTTTAATATATTTTGATAGTAAAAGGGTTCCATGAAAAATATAGAAACAGTGCTTTTGCTTTTGTTGGAGTTGCATATTAATTACCTCAATTAGTTTCTGATCCTAGTTTCATTATTTTTTAGAGTCTTAGGTGAATTGTTAATCTTAAGATATGAGTGAGCATATTTTAGATAGCTCTTCCAGTCTGATCTAACAGGCTCTTACATCTCTTCTGGAGGCCTGGGTCATGGAATTGTTTTTCATGGCTTCATCCTCTCACAGTGTCTTTTCATCATGAAAAGTGATCCATCATCCCTGCATGACTGGGGTCAGAAGCAAGCACAGAGATAAGCCAGAACTTGTCCACTGTGGGTGAAGTGAAACCCACCAGTAATTCCCTGTGAGAAACAAAACAAAGATCAGCTTAAGGTCAAGCTTGGGTGGTTTCAAGTTTTACCATAATGTAAATGTGGATTCAGTTGGGAATTTTATTTTTCACTACATTTATTCTCAATTACTTTGTTCAGTGGTTTCCTTAAGATTGTATATCTAACTCTAAGTGCAAAGGATGGGATTTTTGCTGGAATAGTTAAAAGGAAAAGAAACTGGGGCTGGAGAGATGGCTCCATGGTCAAGCACTCCAGCTGTTCTTCAGAGGATCCAGGTTCAATTCCTAGTACTCACATTGCCGCTCACAGTTGTCTGTAATTCTGGTTCCAGGGGATTAGACACCCTCATACAGGCATGAGAAACACCAATGCACCGCCCCCCTGGAAAAAAAAACCCAAAACAACACCAATGCACCGCCCCCCCCTGGAAAAAAAAAACCCAAAACAAAAACAAAACAAAAAAACCCAAAAAACAAAAAACAAAAAACCTCAAACCAACAAAAACATACAAACAAAACCCCCAAAAACCAAACAAAAGCAGAAGCATTTCTTATCCTGCAGTTAGTATGCCAGCAGAAAGTAGTGTTAGAAAATAGTGCTAAAAACTTTGCATTATTAAGAACAAAGTTTTTAATTTAGTTTTTTTTGTTTGTTTGTTTGTTTGTTTTAACGATTCCCAAAGTCTGTGAGATTCCACTGCTATATAAAAAGCTACAGGCTACAAGGGACTGCTGAGAGAGGGCGAGTTAGTCTCTCCCAGGGGTGAAGCCCTGATTGGTTATGTAATATTCAATGGCCAGCCCTGAGGATATATTTATGTATATATATGTATATATATATATGTGTACATATATATGTATATGTGTGCATATATGTATACGCATATATGGGTGTATATATACATATATACATACATATACATAAAACAAAAGCAAACTCAGCAGCCTGCATATATATATATATGTATATATACATATGCATAACAATGATAAGGAATAAGAGTCTGTCAATCTGAGAGTGGGAGGCATGGGAGGGGCTGGAGAGAGGAAAGGGAAGAGCAGAGGGGAAGTAGTATAATTGTATCTTAACAAAAATAATTTAAAACATTAAATAAAAACCCATAGCTTGTTGTGTGTCTTATGGGAGAGGTCAAACATGAAGCTAACAGGCCAGTGCTAGTTCACCAAAGTTTTATCTTAACCCACCCTACTTAAAATTAGTAATCAGACAGACTTTTTAACCTGTAGGATGTGTTACTTTTTTTAAATCGCTGTGTCCAAAATACCAGGGAATAAGCAACCAAAGAAGTAAATGGTTCATTTGACCTTCATTGGAGGAGATATATTCGTCATGGAAGTGGGCGTGTTGCAACAAGGACACAGGGCAGCTGGTCCTGTGATATCTATAGCCAGATGTAGGATGCCAGTCCTCAGACTTCGTTCTCTTCTTATTCAAGCTCTGATCCCATTTAACAGAATGATGTGGCAGCTCCTTAAGGTGGCTCTTCCCACCTTAGCTAGCTCAGAAACTCCTCTCTGACTTTCCCAGTGGTTTGCCTTCTAGGTGGTTCCCTATCTTGCATGTCGACAGCCAGTATTAACCATCCCCTGCAACAAGGATACCCTCCTGTATGTGGCATCAAAGAGGAGGGCGTGACTTCAGTATGTGTGACTTCAAAGTCTTTGCTCCACAGGCTATCAGGCACCACCTGGCCAGGGTCCTGGGTAGAGTGAGACTGGGCACTTACTGGCATGATCAGCTTGTATGACCTCCATTCATAATCTGTGTTGACTCTCTTTCTGTCTCTCTGTCTCTCGTTTTGTCTCTCTCTCCCTATCTCTGTCTCAGTCTCTGTCTCCTTTCTTCCCTCATTCCTCCCTCCCTATCTCTCTCACTTCCTTCCTTCCTTCCTTCCTTCCTTCCTTCCTTCCTTCCTTCCTTCCTTCCTTTCTTTCTTTCTTTCTTTCTTTCTTCCTTTCTTTCTTTCTTTCTTACCTTTTTTCTTTTTTTTCTTTTTTTGGTTTTTTAAGACAGGGTTTCTCTCTGTAGCCCTGGCTGTCCTGGAACTCACTCTGTAGACCAGGCTGGCCTCCAACTCAGAAATCCACCCTCTGCCTCCCAAGTGCTGGGATTAAAGGCATGCATGCGCCACCACTACCCGGCTTCTTATTTTTCTTAAACATTTATTAGTTTTTATTTTTTGTGTATGGGTGTTTGGCTGTATGTATATATGTATGTATGTATGTATGTATGTATGCATGTATGTATGTATGTATACTATGTGTATGCTTTGTGCCCAAGGAAGTCAGAAGAAGGCTTCAGATTCCCTATATCTGGGATTATAGAAATCTGTGAGACAACACTTGGGTAGGGGAATTGAACCTAGATCCAGGCCTGTGCTTTCAACTGCTTCAGCGTGTCTTCTCTGCTTCTTCCTGTGTTATCATGAGTGAGTTTTATTTACTTACTTTTCTATTATGAGGTTCTTTTTATTCGTATATTCCTTTTCTGCCCACCCACACCCTCTTTTGTTACTTTGAGGAAGGATCTCTTATAGACCAGGCTGACCTCAAGGTCACTACAAGCCAAATCTTATACTGGCCTTTACTTGGCCTTTGGGTCCTCCTGCCTCCACCGCCAAATGCTGAGCTTAGAGGCTTGTACTGCTACATTTTAATAAAACTCTTTTTATCTGTGAAGTGATTTCTACAGGTATGTAATCATCCATTAGTTTCATTGTGAGGTTAGAAGTCACAGACCTCTAGGGTGACCAATATTTCAATAGGATGCATGTCCACATATACATGCAAGGTTATAGGTCATGCTATAAAATTCTTCTCTGGTTCTACTGGCTTTAAACCTTTAGAGTAGTGGGTGTTTTATTTCTCTACCTCAGCACCCTCAGTGTTGGATTTGTGACAAGTGTGTGGGTTTTAGATCCATCTCCAGTCTAACTTCCTGATATTGCCCACCGCTCCTCATCTTGATTCATGTGGAAATAAGCCTTTAGCCAGGCTAAATTCCAATAGTAGTCTTAAGACTATTTCGGATGAGAGTGATCTAAGCTGAGGGCTAGTGAACTTTAGCCCATGGGGCCACATCTAGCCTGACACTTGCTTTAGGAAACCTATCCTTCCAGTGCAGTCTTGTAATCTGTTAGATTTTTCGTGTTTGACCACTTTCTTGCTATTACAAGAATTGTGTAGTTGGAACAGAAGGAAAAGGAAAACTGAAATGTTTCCAAACTGGCTTTGCATAGATAGGTTTTTGTCAGTCCTGATTTAAGGCACACTTCCTGTTTGAGAGCACTTGTGGTAAGTGTTCAGGGAAAACTGCTTGTACAGAAACCTCTTAGTAATCTTTATGGTCTAGTTAATTTGAAAAATGTTTCTTTTTATTTAAGATTTAAGTGTTAATTACCTGTGCAGGGTCAAAACTATATAGCCCATTTATAACTAAAAAAATTGCTTAGGGATATAGAAAGCACATATTTTGTAGAAAGATACTAGGTGTGAGCACCTTTACATGTGAGGTTTTTGACTAATCCTTACACCCTTGTTTGGTAGTTATTACTGTGTTGGAATTAATGGGGAGTGATTTGAAGCTCAGAAAATGAAAATGACAAAGCTGTGCATGTACTTAGGCACACTCTGTGTTGTGTCTACAGACATGCTCTCTTCCATCACCTAAGTGTATGCCAGGACATTCCTCAGGTCTTATTATCTGATCTTTGGTGCATTTGAATGTTCCTAACTGAGCTTTCGTGCATTTGAATGGTGATCTGAATGGAAGAAGAGGTGTGTCAGTGAGCTTCTTTCTCCATCCTGGTTAATTTGCTCTCATTGAAGGATAGCTATACAGTGAAAGTATAGAATTTGCTTTGAATCCTGGACAATTTAAATAAAAAGTCTTACCAGCTACCTGATATTGGATTATACATATTAAACATGTATTTTCAGTTAGAGGTGGAACGCTAGGAAGGAACAATTTGATAATCAGTGGGTATGTTTGAAATGCAGTCTTTCCTCATCAATAGGAGTTACTCCTACCTAACCATAAATGATAGCTCTTAATTCATAGGAAACATGCTAGGATTTCCTTTCTTTTTCAAGGCACTAGGCTGAGATAATATTTTCACATACCAATTAACTGCAAGCAGCACAAAGAGTATTCTTCTGAATCTGGGTTGGTTATCTTTTTAAAAGACTCATTTATAAATTTTCTAAGTTTTGATCCTTAGTGGCAATAAATTAAAATGGCACAGGATCCTTTCATCCTCTCATAAAGGCACAAATTCTTTGTGTGTACTTGAATATTTCTCATACGTGTGTATTTTAACTTGTGGACTGAGGAAGAGGGGTTGCTTGTCTTTAGAGTTGACATAGACAAACACTACCAGGCATTGATCACGTCTGTCAGTTCTCAGTTTGTACCTTCAATAGTCCCAGAAGTATAGATTTAACAAGAAGCGGAGATCTATTTACGCATTCCAGCATTTTTCAGAGGAATGTTTTCTGAAAGTCATTTCCCTACTTTTCCCAATAAGATCTTGTTCTAGGAGTAAAGATCTGCTCTGATCAAATGGAATATCAGTCAAGAGTAAAACTTTTTTTTTTTTTTGTTAAATCCTTCAGAATTACTTTGGTGAGGCATACTGGCCAACTCCTTCAGGCTTTGACTTCATACCAGTAAATTTATATTGTAATTACTTTTCTTAGACAATTTTTTATTTTAATTATGTATTTTTATGTGAGTACATTCAAATGAGCATAGTTGTTACTGGAAGCCTAAGACATTGGATCCCTTGGGAGCTGGAGTTGGTATCTGGGAACCCTGTCCTTGCTGGATTCATGCTTGTTATAGCACTATATGCCCTTAATCTCTGAGCCATTCTTCCAGCCCCTTATATTTGTGATTTTGTATTAGAATAAGTAAAGAGGATCTATTTAAAGCTTGTTTAATTTAATACCATGTGTGGTCTAAATTTGTATACTGTATTAATTTCTCTTTTGATGTGGATTGCCACATAAGTGAACAAATCCCTATATTATTGGTTAGTTCACAACTGGTGAAGGTTGATTCTATATTTCTCTAATCATCATCCATTTATACTAAGGATGCCTACTGTATTTTCCAACATAGATTCCATGACCTTGAATATGCTCTTTTAGAGGAATAAAGTTTTCTCCTATGCTTAAATCTAACAAAGTTTTCCATGTTTACAGCTAAATGGAGCTTGTTCCATGGAAGCAGTAAAGACTGTTAGTGATAGTTCTGTTTGTCCCCTGCATTTATTCTTGGTCAGGAACTGGTAAAAAGATGAGGGCCCTGGAAGGAACAGTGGTGAAGATCCTGCCTACCCGTCACAGATTGTCCAGAGCAAGCTGCCCAGATCTTAAGGACTTTACTTTTTACTTATTTTCCTTAAAATTAACCAGATCATGGGTATTTTTTAAAAGCTTAGCTTCAGGGCAGAGACAATAGTTTAGTTAGTATAATATTTAGTATATACTCCAGGGTTCTATCCTCAAGGCCATGTATTATATTCTATCAATCATCTTTTATCTATCTATCATCTTATCTATCCATCTATCATATGTCTATCAGCTATCAATTAATATATCTATCACTATCATCTGTCTATCTGTCTGCCTATTTGTGGAGAGTGAAAGAGAGAGCAAATAAGAATTTGGGGGAGTTGATTTTGTTCTTTCATGTGGATTTCTGAGTTGAACTCAGGTTGTTGTGCTTAGTCGCAAGTATCCTCACATTTTAAGCTGTCTCACTTACCTCAAAAGAGTTTTAGCATAAATAATTTTTCTCCCAAATTTCTAGAAAGGATCACCATAAAGTAGGAATTCCCTGGCACAGGCCTTAGAGGTTCATGACTTTTTCAGCACGCATCTTCATATAAATTAGTACCTGTGCACTAAGTTTTCTGACAAAAGGAATATATTATACCTAATTGTTGATATCATGGTAGGTTTCATATAAAGAGATTGTTAATAAATGACTGTCAAGGAACCTCAAGATAATTTTGGCTCTGGATCTCTAATTCTCTACATCTCTACAATCCTAGAACTTTAATGAGTCCACAGATTCTTTAGGAGTCACTGGCAGAGGACTCTAGAGAGCTGTACTTAGACAATTCCATTATAATTTTGAGATGGAATATTATTTTATAGCTTTGGCTGGGCTTGAACTCACTACATAGACAAAACTAGCCTTGAATTCACAGATATCCACCTAGCTCTGCCTCCTAAGTGCTAGGATTAAAGGTGTGTGCCACCACATGCCCAGGGATGTTTCTCTCTTAAATACTGTATTTCAGGAATGTGCATTTTTGAAGATCATATACCATAGACGACTATTCTTCAAAAATCACTAATGGGAATATGGTATGTTAGAATTTGCTCCAAATCTATGGTAGGATTAGTGCTGGGGATGAAGCCTGATGGAAGAGTCCTTCTCTAGCATATATAAGACCCTAGCAAGCCCACCTTGTTCTCTGCCCCTCCCCCCACCAAAAATTCAATAGAACAACAATTCAATAGAACAATAGTGAAAGGTGTGCTATGTGTTGTAAGCTGGAAGCATGTTGCTGTCTCAGTTTATCTTATTCTCTTTTGTACTCCACTTGGCTACTAGATGTATAATTTTCTCAGTGTACCTCTGCATAAACTTTTAGGGGTTTCAATACAACTATAGATTGAACTGTCTGATTTCTTTCTGTGACATCAGAGACCTCTCATGTTAAGTCATTTCTGCCTGACTCCTCTATACATTTCATAGCTTTTGTTCAGAAACGTTCTTGGGCCCTGACAATACTGTATTTCTTCATACATATGTTACCCCTTCCCCCCTCTCTCTCTTGTTTTCGAGATAGGGTTTCTCTGTATAACCCTGTCTGACCTGGAACTCACTCTGTAGACTAAGCTGGCCTCGAACTCAGAAATCCGCCTGCCTCTGCCTCCCAAGTGCTGGGATTAAAGGTGTGCACCACCACTGCCCGGCTACTTTTCTCTTCTTTTCCCATTTGCAATCTCAGTTTTCATGCACTGCTTTTCTTCTCTTCTAAGTATGAAGAAGCAGGGCTCAGGAAAAGACTTAAGCATGTATTTCAGTTGGAATGGAAGAGGAGGTCATTAGAAAAGAATAGTGCAATCCCCTAGACATGGGGCTGGACATCATGGAAGACATACTGTGTTTCCTTGATTGGTGTATCTTTCCTTCTTTAGGTGTACGTTAGTGAGTGTAGTCTGTTTTCCTTGCTTCTTTTAGAATTTTGATCATCTTGTATTACATGGATTATTCTGTTTTATTTATCAGCGTAGAGTTTTTGCTATTTATTATTATTATTATTATTATTATTGTTATTATTATTATTATCTCTCTCTTGTCCCCTATACTTTGTTGTCACTTCACTAGAAATTCTCTTTTCAAAAATGATTGTAAAATTCTTTCTTGTTTAGTGCATTTCGTATTTTGATTATTATGTGTTGGGAGGAATTTCTTTTCTGGTCCAGAACTCTATTTAGAGTTCTGTAGGCTTCTTGTATGTTCATGGGCATCTCTTTCTTTAGGTTAGGAAAGTTTTCTTCTATAATTTTATTGAAGATGTTTACTGGCCCTTTACATTGGGAGTCTTCACTCTCTTCTATACCTATTATCCTTAGGTTTGGTCTTCTCATTGTATCCTGAATTTCCTAGATGTTTTGGTTTGGAGCATTTTTCATTTTTCATTTTTTTGACTGTTGTGTCAATATTTTCTATGGTATCTTCTGTACCTGAGATTCTCTCTTTAATCTTTTGTATTCTATTTGTGATGCTTGCATCTATGACTCCTGAACTCTTTCCTAGTTTTTGTATCTACAGGGTTGTCTCCATGTGTGATTTCTTTATTGTTTCTGTTTCCATTTTTAGATCAAATGGTTTTGTTCAATTCCTTCACCTATTTGATTGTGTTTTCCTGTAATTATTTAAGGGATTTTTGTGTTTCCTATTTAAGGGCTTCTAGCTGTTTACCTGTTTTTTCCTGTATTTCTTTGAGGGAATTATTTATGTCTTACTTAAAGTCCTGTATCATCATCATGAGAAGTGATTTTAGATCTGAACCTTGCGTTTCTGGTGTGATGGTGTGTCCATGACTTGCTATGGTAGGAGGATTGGGTTCTGATGATGCCAAGTAACCTTGGTTTATGTTGTTTATTTTTCTTACGCTTGCCTCCTGCCATCTGGTTATCTCTAGTGTGCCACGGGCTGGCCAGTCTGGGCCTCCTTCAACCTCTAGGGGGACAGGGTCCTAGTCAGGTCGGCAAGGTATTGCTGAACAAATGACAAACAGAAACAACACAAGGGGGTGCAGAATCTGAGTATATTTGCACAAAAATAAAAATCAGGCTTATACAGAAACAGGGCAAATGTCAGGGATCAGGTACGCAGGTAGTCGTCACATCAAAGTCAGTAAGATCAAACAGCCAGGTGAAAAGTGGAGGAGCTATCCTCAGCTATCCTCCTGCTGGGCTATCTTGACAGCCCCAAGATAAATTCTCTAGTTCTGTCTGAGGCAAGCACCTGGAGGTCCCATTCTAGCAGTCCCTGAGAATATCCTTGACTGTAACCTTGATAATTAGTGATGGAAGCCCTTCAACTTCTCTCTGGTATGTAAAATAATTCTGCCTTGTGTGGGATTGCTCCAATAAGGCAGCTTCCTTGTAAAAATTCCAAGCTAATTATAGCTAGGAAATCAATTAGGATCATTGAATCACTGTAGAGGCCAGGAAATAATGTTCAATCTCAGTTTTAGCTATTTATGAATCATTTCTTAGGATATCTATATGTCTGAACAAAAAAAAAATGCACACAAAACTCTCCACAAACTTTTGCAGAGAACAATCTGGAACACATCTGAGTTAGGAGATGCCAGTGACTTAATACCCAGGAGACAAGCTAGCTCCCTTTGAAGCCATATACCTCAGGTCCATGATCAGGTTTTCAAGCCTGACTCATAGAGTTTACTGGAGTAGACGAGTGGGCGTGGCACTAGTGCTACCTTCCCTGGCTAAATCTGACTGGAGCCTGTCCTTCCTGTAATCCTGATTGTGTCAGAATTCCTCAGAGTCAAGCTGTCTCTGTGATCCTGTGATTTTTGAGATCCTGTGAGCCTGGGCTTGTTAGAGTACCTGGGAATGGAGCTTCCTCTGGGTGTTGTGGGACTGGCTGCAAAGTTTGCGCCCAAGGTCTGCTCAGGGCATCTACCCAGACAGACTGGAAGCAACCCTAACCACTGGGCTAACCCTAACCACTGTGTGCCTGGTTCCCACAGGTCCCAGCAGCTCCCAGTATTGGGACAGATATGCCCTCCTCGACTCTGATCCTCTGATCCTGGGCATATCAGAGTGCCTGGGAGGAGAGCCACCTCTGGATGCTGTGGGACTGGCTGCAAAATTTGGGCCCATGGTCTGCTTTGGGCACTGGTCCAGACAGAGTGGAAGGAACCAGTGCCACTGGGCTGGCAGAGTTCCTGTCTGCCTGGGTCCCACTCGTCCCTGTTACTCCTTGGGGCAGATGGGACAGATGTTGTGTCCTCCTCACCTCTGATCCTGGGCATGTTAGAGCACTTGTGAGTGGAGCTTCCTCTAGGTGTCTGGGACTGGCTGCAGAGTTTCTCCCAAGGTCTGCTCAGGGCACTGGCCAGCCCAGATAGCCAAAAATGATTGTAAGAATGGGCTACAGCAGGTTTATAAATGTGCTTTCCATGTGTTAAATAGGTTTGTGGTACCTCTAGGATTAGAACTTATTGTACAGTAGAAATTGAAGATTTATCTTCAAGGATTTTTCTTATCATACAAGTCAAGCTGATCAGTTTAATGATTTCAAGATCCTTCTGACATATTGATAATATAGTGGTGACATGCACCGTCAACACACTTCATATCACTATTTCTCCTGTTACTGTTAATCAGAATTCTGGTGTCTAAAATTAACCACGTCTATGAAGGGCAACAATTACAGCCATTTGTCTTCCAAATGAGTCATCATGATTTCTACTGGTAGTTTAAGTTTATATACAGAGGGCACCAGACCTGTGTAAAAGGTAATGGGGGCTCTGCAGGCATACATTGCAAAGCTGTAAGTCTTTTTGGGTTTGTGATAACAAATTGTATTTGTGAGAAAGTCTTTTCCTTTGTGATGCAAAGATGCATTGCTCTTTTGAAGGTTTTAAATGAATTAAACTAATTTTGAAAGAAATGTTCATCCCCTTTCATGAAACCCTATGTAACTAAGGTCATTTTAAGTGTATTTAAACCATGATAATACATGTTCCATCTGCTGGGCTTTGGGTTATAGTGAAGGATTTCTGTAGTCATAAGAGACTCAAGAGAACCCACAGTGTGTTGTGCTCTTGAGAAGGGTTTTGGGCTTGTGGTTTTCTCTGTCTCTTACAATTTTGTCTTCGATGCAGCTATTCTCCATCATTGCTGAAGATCAAGTTTTTCACTCATATCCAAAGTGATAAAGTTTTGATGAGGAGAGGGGGAAGAATTTAATGGTCTGAAGTTTTCCATCTGTTCCCTGTTATTGCTTGCCTTAGAATTCCCCAAGTTTCTCCATACAGATCTCCATGGAAACTAAGCAAATAAGCCACTTGAAAGGAGACAGGTTATTGGCTTTTCTCATTGAAGCCAGTGCTAGGTTTTTATTAGTTGTAATCCATTTTCTTTTAAAATGAGACATACAGGCCTCTTCTTATTTTCCCAATGTGAGTAAACTGAATAAGTTCACTATGCCCCCTTTATAGATGGGCTAAGAAGGAAGAATAATCATTTTCCTTCTGCTGTAGAGTCACATCTGAAAGTACAAGACAAAGGTAAGGATGACTGATGTCAAAGGAGAAAGGCTACTTGTGCTCTTAAAGAATCAGGTCATTAAGCAAAGGAAGCCTGGGTGTCATAATGGCTAATCTGATCCATCCCGGGCTGCAGCCTCTCCCATGTTAAAACTGTATTGAGTTTAAAAATAATCTAGATAATCCACAGAGATGCCTGTCCCAGATCTCAAGTACTATTTACACCCTGGTAAACTGTGAATTATTCACTGTATGAGACATCACAGACACCTTTATTCTTGTTTTTGTCTGTGTGTGCATGTGTATGTGTGTGTTGCATGTGTGCATGTGTATCTGTGTGTAATATGTGTATTATCAGAGACAGGGTTGCTCTCTGTAGCCTTGGCCACCCTGGAACTTGTTCTTTAGACAAGGCTGGCTTCGAACTCACAGAGATTCACCTGACTCTACCTCCCAAGTGCTGCAATTAAAGGCGTGCACCACCCATGGACATCTTTTAAATCAAGGGATTGATAAGGCTAAAACATGAATTTCACAGGTTTGAACTTGTATTACAAGGAAAGTTTTCTCTCTTCCTACCCCTTTTCCAGTAACACTGGCAACAGTGTTTAGGTTGGAGATTTATAAGCCAAAGGAAACCTTCATCATATATTTTTATAAATAATTCAAAACTTCAGCTTCTCTTTTGGGGCTCTGACAAGTTGAGTACATGAAGTTTCTATTTGTATTGAATTTCTAAAGGGAGTAGAGATCAACAGAGGTGCCATTGACAATTAAGATCACGAGTGTCACACTAGGTGCATATTTCCCACGTTCTCTTGCTGCTCAATGCTTTTCTCAATGGACAAAGGTCATGCAGAACATTACCATGTTCCTCGCTTCCTTTCCAGGTGGCTGTACTTTTGATGATGGGCCAGCGGCCTGTGACTACCACCAGGATTTATATGATGACTTTGAGTGGGTCCATGTCAGTGCACAGGAACCCCATTACCTGCCCCCTGAAATGCCTCAAGGTAAGACACATTCTTCTAATTCAGCATCTGGGGACTATTTCAGAGAAAAACAAGACTTTTTAACTTTACATGTAACAGTAAAAATGAGTTATATTAAGCTTAGTAACTGCTCTGTTTGGTCACATGTAAAAAAAATCTTAAAATTTTCTTTCCCACTTTATTAACAATATTCTATATCCTCCTGTATTCAAGATTTCTTAATACAACTTTCTGTGCTTTGCAAAAAATATGTAACTTTTTAAACATTAGCTTTTTTGTCCCTTAATAAGAAGTCAAAATGATCAAGTAAAACTAGAAAAGAAGAAAAATAAAAAAACCTCGTACAAACAAAATTTATAGGAAAATATATTAACCATGCGATTTATTCATTTCTTTATCACTTGATCAAATCACTTTATCATTGATTCACTTCTTATTTCATATATTTGACCATATCTCACAGGTGTGATCTAGTTAGATTCTAGGCAAGCACTAGTTTATGGTCAGGAGATAAATGGTCTCATTCTCCCACAGAAAATGAGTGAGCCAATTCTTCTACAGAGAGAAACCTTAGAGACAAAATTATTAAGCTGATTTGCTTTCTGAGTAAATTTTGTAGATATACACAGAGATCTGTTTCTTACTGATCTAGAACTTGTTGTAGGTATAGACTTTTGATTTCATCAGGAATATTTTCTGAGTGCTTAAGACAAGTCATGATTTTTTTTGTGATTTGTGGAAAGCACAGCAAAATAGCATATCAATATATACTTTCTACTTAATACAATATGGGAGTAGTGTGTTTTTTAGTTCTGTATATTAATTTGGAACTAACTATAAGTTATGTGTTTAGGAATAATTTGAATAGTTATAAGAATCAGACACATAAACATAAAATATGAACCATATTACCTAGGAGAATGTGTTTTTTTAGAAAGAAGCAAATGATTACATATAAAATTATGTATGTGTAAAAGATAATATACTTTCTTTATGCCTAAATTATATAGTTGATGTTAATATTCTTCAAATAATTTCTCTTGAAGTATAATTCATTTTTTATTATAATTACATAAAGATAGCTAAAATTGAATTTTCTATAAACTCAGCATGTCCTTCATAATTGACTGTGAGTTTTAGACATCGACAGTGGAAGTGCAAATATCAATTATGGTGACTGATTAAGAACCCTTGCTAGTTAACATGATTCATAAATACAAAAGGAAAAATCATTGGTGATCAGTGGAATATGATAAGCTCTCAAAGCAAATAAAATAAAACCCAAACAATAGACATTCAATGAGGGTATAAACGAATTCAGCGAGTATGTTCTGTGGAATTTTTTTTCATAGTTCTATTCTGAAGTACATGCTGAGATTAAGCCTTCTATTTATTCTCAATTGTAGCTTTCCCTGTCTAAGTAGACAAATGGTAATTTTGAGGCTACACTGAAGCATAATTTCCTTCATGGATGAATACATCGTAGGGTAGGGTGGGGACAGGGTTTACTTGACACCCTTGGTTTCTTATGCTTGACCCTGACACTTTGGGCAGACTCACTTCATTTTGTGCATTGGTTTGTAATCTTCCTTCAAAGGTACATACACTATTATTCTGGCTCTTTCTGATTAAACAAATCTCTGTATGTTTTTCATTTCAGTATTCTCAGTGGTATATTTAGACTTAATTTTTATGTAACATTAAAAAGGTGGTCTGGAATGCACACATTTTGACTGTTTATCATCAGAGAATAATCAGAACAATGTTGATTTATGGAAATGTTGCCATTACTAATTGCTATTGATGGTGGGTAATGAGAGCTGAAGAGAATGTTCAGATGACCTTGTTGGTTCACCTTTTACACAATTACTTAATCATCGGTTACAGTAAAGGATGTTATGAACAGAAATTGAAAGTGTTTGATATTCAGCCATATCCTCCAATTAATAACACATTAAATAATTAATCATGCAAAGAAGGGAAAAGGTCATGGACACGTTATTTTTATTTTTTCATTTTTGCAGACTGTAACTATGTTTAGTCTAAGGAAAAGTGAGAGAAGTACCCATGTGTATTCCGGTTTTATTCACCTGTTTTATATACATGTAAGTGTAGATGTGGGTTCACGTGTACATGTGTGTTTGTGCATGTGGCAGCAAGAGGACAAACTTGGGTTGCTTTTCTAAGGAATCTTCCATCTTACTTTTTGAGACAGCATCATAAGATAGCCTGGAGCTTGCAGAGTTGACTTATTTGGCTGGCCAATGTGGATCTTCCTGTCTCATCCTTTACACTTAAGATTATAAGTTTTCAGGCTTTGGTATGAGCGCTAGAAGGAAGGCTATCATACCTGAATGACGAGTATTTTGTTAATTGAGGTATCTCCTCTAGCCCTGGTCAGTTTTTTTATAAGATATTTTTCTCCAATTTAAAGAGCCTGCTGAGCATTAAGCTGCCAATATATTGGCAAAGAGGACATAATTAAATTTACTATATTTTCATAATCTTCCTGGGGACTTGGCTCAGCTGTTAAGAATACTTGTTCTTTTTAGAAGATCAGGGTTCCATCCTCAGCACCCATAGCTCACAACTTTCTATCACTACAGTTCTAGGGTATGAGATACCCTCTTCTAACCTCCATGGGCATCAGGCATGCACATGCTACATACACATATATGTATGTGCAACACTCATATACATAAAATAAAATAAATAAATGTATTTTAAAAATTTCAAATGACCCATCTTTTTTTGTTCATACGAACAGGTAGGCCTGCTTACTTTATTTACCAAAAAAAAAAAAAAAATCGTAAGTAGAAACAAATCACCATGCCATCCCATGCATTCTGTCATAGGAAGTCTATTTGTCTGAAGCAGACACAGCAGACAGGACAGTAGTGAACTTTTTGCTGTACTTGGGCATTGTTAATTAGTGATGTCTTATTGGCCATTAGAGGGTTAAGAAAACCAGAAATGTGAATACACAATTCTAAATGCTAAGGGAAGACTATAGATGATAAGGAAATGTCTTGTGACAAATATGATACTGTTAGTGACTGCTTGCCACATTCCAGAGCAGTTCTTAGCTTGTTAGATGACAGTAATGATGACAAAAAGGATCATTAAATGTTAAAAAGTAGCTTTCAGAAGAACAAACACTTCATGAATGAGCCCTGTAGCAAAGTCATATGACAATAGGAGAAGCTCCTCATCAATGGGATGCAAACTAAATGTATAATGAGTTTAACTGCACCATGGTGACATCAGGTGTTACTGAGAAGAATGGGGAACAAGAGGAAGCATCTCAGGCTACTGGAGACTCAACATCTGCATAGCCCCTTTGTGCATCCTAATGGGCAGCTAATCCATTCTTGGATATAAGCCTAGAAAGCCATAGCTATGTGTTCATTCAAAGAATGTACGAATGAATATAACATCAGTGTTCTTAATAGTTCCAAGATGTAAGCAGCCTGAATCCCTGTCAGTAGTACAATGTACCAAAGCCTGGGAGTGTATTCATATAATGAAGTAGATATCATGCCACAATGTGAATGAATTGACCCATTCTGTAAGCAACAATGTTGACGAATTTCAAAACCATCATCAGGGAGTGAAAAACAGATACAGGAGTGTTTCATTTGATGTTCATACATTTCAAAAATAGGCACAGCGATTGCTGAGTTAGAAGTCTCTTACTGTGAGTACTTGTGTGAGGGCATGGCAAGCTGGCACGAGAGGGATGCCCAGAAGTCTCTTACTGTGTGTACTTGTGCGAGGGCATGGCAAGCCGGCATGAGAGGGATGCCCAGATGCTGCATGCCCCGATTATTGACCTGGGGAGCATTTGAGCTGCTCTCAGTTGAGAAACTACTGAATGGTGATGGTGCGTTGTTTGTTGTCTTGTCTGTAACTTATAAGTTAGCAAAAAGTGACAAGGACATAAGGCTGTTGAGGACAGAAACATACTATTGAGAAGCTAGGATAATAATGATAATGTTGTAGGTTAGCAAAAAAAGATACATTCCCCAAGACCTCAAATGGGATAGAATCTTTATTTTCTTCCTCCTTTGATCCCATAAGCCTTGATTCTTCAAGTCCATCTTTGGGCTTTGGTCAGGTTATTTATTTATTTATTTATTTATTTATTTATTTATTTATTTATTTTTATTTCTATTTTTTTGTCTAGTTATCCATTCACCAAATCATCCCCCATTTTTACTGTATCTACACATGGTCCTCTGAAGGGTGTGGAGCATCCTGACTGGCATGGAACATGTTTTCTGACCTCATATATTGATAGTTTTTCAATCTCCTTTGTACATATGTCCATTGAGATTATTCTGTTTCAATATTATTATATATTTTTCCCACCTAACTAATAATGTCTTCATGCACATATAGCATAGTTATAATTTTCAGTTTCTTAAGATACCATTTTATTTTCTTTAGACAAAAGAGGCAGCTTTTATAATACAGGGTTTGATAGTTTCTTGTTCAGTGGGTAAAAATGCTTGCTGTGAAGGCACAAAGACCTAAGTCCCCAGTGCCTACATAACAAGCTATGCATGGCTTCGTGTGCCTGTTGACTCCCGTATTGAGGATGGAGCCAGGTAGATCCTGGGAAGGTGCTGACCTATCAGTCCAGCTGACACTGTGAGCTTCATGTTCATTAAAATAAAGTGGAGTGTGGTAGGAGATAACACTGGGTGTCTTCATAGGGTTTCTGCCCAGGCCCACCCCTCCCCTCAACACCTCACATTAAATAAATAAGAGATTTTGTTCATAAATAGAGGAAAAAAATTCTCTCTTCTTATAGAAAACGATCAGAGAGGATTTTTTTTTTTGTTTCCTATACATTATAATGAGAGATTTTAGTGTGATCAGAAGATTGTAATTATTCAGTAAACTCTGCCCTTATAAGGGATATCATTTAATTTTGACATGTTTAAATGTCAGTTATTAGGAGAGAATTCCCACTTTCTCTACCTTGCTTATCTGACTAATGTCCGTTCTCCACACAGAAACCTGTTATATCCATTTTATGACAAACCAGAGAGAATGCATATGGTGGACAGAGCTAGACATTGTTCTTTGATCTCACATATTTTTATGTCTGTGATCTTCATCCTTAAATATCTTTTATGCTTATGACTGCACGAAACAGAAACAAATTCATTTTCCCATTTGACTGTCCTGTTCTAGATGTGAGGGCAAGGTGGGAGGCTGACATATCATTACATTTGTCTTCCACTGAAATTGTAAGTACTTTTTCTTTTAAAGATGTGTTTCTCTGAAATGTTTAATTGAATTTTAGTTTAGACTCTCTTGAGTACCTATTTGACAGTAGTTACAATTATGACTACATTAGATTCCACCTTCATCTTGCTTCTTTCTACTGCTAATAATATAAATCATTACATGGAGTTTTTGACTTAAATTGTACATACTGTATATTATTAAAAATAATAAAAGCTCTAATTTAGATTAACCGGAAGGTTAAAGGAGGAAACCATTTCTCTGCCTTGTAAAAGTTAGTGAGGTGTGATTCAGTAGTTTATGGCCTTAATGTTTAGAGAGCAGATGAGACTGTCTGTATAAGAGAGAGTTCCTACGATGCTAAGAAATGAGCCTGGATATTAACTTGTTGTATTTAAATCTGAGGCTGTTTTCTTAGATTTTTGCACACTCTATTAGTCAGGTTGTTAATAATGCTCACATTCTTTAAGTACTTATTTGCTGAGGTTCACTCTGCTTGCATATTCAGCTATAATATGCTCACCTATCACTAAGGTTGGTACCTCCTTCTGCTGCTAGGATGTAGTGAGAATAGAAAGTTTGATGTCTACAATTTAATGCATATGACAGCATTCACAAGGAACTTAAATTCTGTACTCAGTGTCATAACTCTAACTCCAATTGATCTGTCCTGGTGGCTGATCTGAGGAATACTTAGAGGCTAAAGGCTGTCAGGTAAAGTTTGTAACTGGTTTTGCTAACTCAAACCCCTTTGTACATGCATGTTAGAGCCAAAAGTTAACTCCAGTGAATGTGTGTGTGTGCATGTGTGTGTATGCATATTTGTGTGTGTGTGTCGCACATGCTTAGCTGAATAATGGCATATGTGTGAAGGTCAGGGGGGGTCTAAGGACAGCTTTGTGTGTTATTGCCTTGTTTAAAACAGGGTCTCTCTGTTGTTTTTCTATGTTTCTCAGTCTAGTTGAAACATGCACTTCTAGGGATTTGAATCTTTCCACCTCTGATCTTGCCAGAGAAGCCCTGGGATTATACTATCTCCAGGTTTACGTAGATCTAGAGATGCAAAGTACAGTACCAAGGCTCTCATGACAAGTGTTCCACCCTTGAGTCGTCACCCCTGTCTTATATCCAAGTTTTTAATCCTCCTAAGAACCCTATAAAATACGTGATATTGAGATTGGTAGAGAGTGTCACTTGCTCACAGATGACCAGTACACATCAGTAACTTGCCACACGACCACCTTGCTTGTATTTCATTATAGGCAAAGTGACACCTTTCCTTGACTCCAGTGTAGATACATATGTCCACTGTATGGTGTGACTTATTTGATTTAATCTACAGTGGTTTTTCTCCCGACGTCCTTTGGGGCGAGTCTCTTCCTTTCTTCCATTTACCTTTATGTTGTTTTTAGTTATTTGATTAACACTTGTCATGGGTCATCCTTTGGAAACACATAGCATCCACTGTGTCATGAGAATACTTGTGCTAGAAGAAGAAACTGAAGAATTCTCTGAGGGAGGCTGAGTAAAGTCAGAGTTTGAAAATAATTGTTAGGGCGTTGTTTATAGTGGTATATTTTAGGACAAGAATTACAGGCTTATTTCAACGTGCTCTTCCCAACTCTGTCATCATTATGTCTGCCAGTACTTTTGCCTTGAGTGCAGACAGGAGAGTTTACCATACTTGAGTTGCTTATTAGAAACACCAAGGGTTGGAGGCAGTGTGAGGTGAGGGAGTTAACGGCTATTGTGGAGTACTTGAAGAGTCAGCCCCCAAGGAACAGTTGCTTTTTAATGGAAGGATTATTATCCCCATGTACATAAATGCAGCCTGAAGAATGTCTACATTACAGAGAAAGGAAGTGGCATGGTGAGACAGGACATTTTCCCTGCTGTTTCAGGTACATGATAGATATAGTCAGATATGCTCCAATGTATCTCGCAAGGGAACAACAGTTTAGTATTAAAGAAGAGGGAGAGAAAAAGAATGCTATTGGTGTCACTACTAGAGAATGTCCTTTTCAGAGCCTGTGCAGCCATCTTTAACATGCACCTTAAAATCAATATGTAGTCCAGAGAGACAAACTTCCCTCTCCTGGCTCACAGGGTGACTTAAGCTGTGCTTATGACCTTAGAGTTGACCTTCCCCAGAATAAACTTGTTTCTTGATATGACTGTGCACCTGAGGTTGAACACTTACTAGCTTCCAAAAACAAGAGGACCACATGGAAATAAAAAAAGGCCCCAAGGGAACAAAAGACAAAGAATTAAAATAGTGATTTTGTAAAACTATATGATATCAATGCTTTCATCATAGCATTGAAATGATATGCTATATATATCACTACATAGCATGATGCAAACTGTTCATATCCTAGATAGATTACATTCAGAATTCTCTACTGTTATGGAAGACTGTTGACCTTCAAACCTAATTTCATCTGAAAGAATGATTGTCTATTTTAAAAGGCTCTTTTCTTTCTTTTTTTTTATTAGATATTTTCTTTATTTACATGTCATATGAGACCCTGGGAGCTCTGAGGGTACTAGTTAGTTCATATTGTTGTTTGTCCTAAGGGGCTGCAAACCCCTTAGCTCCTTTGGTCCTTTCTCTAACTCCTTCACTGGGGAACCTGTACTCAGTTCAATGGATGACTGTGAGCCTCTACATCTGTATTAGTCAGGTACTGTCAGAGCCTCTCAGGAGACAGCTATATCAGGCTGGATTGTCCTTCCTTCAGTCTCTGCTCCATAGTTAGTCTCTGCAACTCCTTCCTTGGGTATTTGGTTCCCCCTTTTAAGAAGGAATGAAATGTCCACATTTTGGTCTTCTGAAGGGTTATTTTAAAAAAGTCAATGTTTCATTAAAGATTAATGACAAAAATAGCAGAAACCATTTAAAGAAAAACAGAACTAGCCTTTACTATATACAAAGACCTGAGTTAGATCTTTCATTTGGGTTTGTAGTAAGCTTTTATATATATAGGTTTGCATGCATAGACAAACACAGACACACACACACATACATACACACACATACATACATATATACACACACGCACATACACACACACATACACACATGTATGCACACACACACACAGTTCCAAAAAGATAATCTATCTAGGTTCACTTGGTCAGCCTCTGAAGTTATGTTGAAGTTGTGGTTGGTTCTTGGGTTTAGGGACTGCAGGCTATTTCATGAAGTCAGCTCTCGGGGAACCTTGTCTAGCATGAAGCTCTTCTTCCTGAATCACTCTTACAGGAGTCCTGCTTGCCAACAACAATAGTTGTACTTTTTTAGCATTCTTGTTTATTCAGGTAGTCAGTGGACTCTTTGTGACTGTCCAAAGTACCTTAAGTACAACAATTTAAGAAAAGCTACATAAGAAAAACTTTGCAGGAAAAGATATATAATTAGGCTCTGGGCATTCAGCATTCCAATGTCTTAAGAGTTTTATCTACTGAATTTTGCAGAGAAGCCTGGAGAGTGACTGCAGGGGTTTAGCCAGTTGACTAACACAGTGGCCTAAAGGTTCAAGAACCTGATGAGGGAGAGGAAGAGGCTGGAGGAGGGGCAGGGGGAGGAGATGAAAGGCTATCTATCAGTCATTCTACTAGGATAAAAGCTTGTGAAGGAAGCCCATTGCTTCATTTTGGAAATGTTTTTTTGTTTATTGTTTTTTTTGTGTGTGTTTTTTTTTAAACTGGTCGTTTCACCTTTCTCTGATTTCTTTCACACTGAAGAGCAGAGACTTGTTTGAAGAATAAAGATGCTGTATTTTCATTGCATTCACATCTTACTTACTTTGAAAGAATTCTGCTTGCTCTCAAACATTTGTTCCTGAAAGTCAGATGTTCTTGCTACATGCTAATGGTAGTGAGGTTTCTGATTCTTTTATCGCTAGCTTTTTTGTTTGTTTTGTTTCAGTGGGTATTAAATGAGCATGTCATTTGCACTGCTTACTACTGCACCACACTCTCATTTCCAATCATCCAAATGCAAAAACATTGAAATGTGTTATATTTTTACATCAAAGCATGTAGCTGGAATATAGTGTCCATAACTAAAAAAAAAAAAAAAAAAAAAAAAAAAAAAAAAGGTCTTGTCTTGGAAAGAAACAGCCCTCATCCCTCATCTCAAACGGATAGAAGACAGGGTTTGTGCTGGTGTATGAATGACCGTCTTGGCAGACACATTTAAGTCTACTCAGATACAGTGCTTCAACATGGAAAGAGTTTTGTGGAGTTTTTTAGTAACAGAACAAAGATTGTCATGTATCAAGACTTTAAAAAGTACCTTGATGGGAACATCTGAGAGGCAAGTTCCAGTAAGATGGAGAATGTCTCCTGTAGGCCTCAGATACTCGGGAGGACACCTTAGCTTTTGGGTTGATGGAAGCCATGGGTCTGATAAGATAAGGAATCCCACAAGTTCTTTTCTGTATTAGTCACAGGATGTTAGGCCTGACACAGAGGTGAGCGAGGAATTCAGGGGTCTAAAACGCTTCAGAGATAAAGTGTAATTAGGCTCTGAATCTGCTGCCTTCCAGCCTCTCCAAACCACTGTGGTTCCTGTCAGGCAGCCAATCTTTGCAGATAGATGCTCTTTCCAGTCATTTTCATTCTTAGCCCCATGTTTAAAATACTTTCTCTGGTAAACAGTCACTATTTTTATTTCAGGATTGCTTTTTATGAAAGTTTGCTGACAGTTTAAGAAATGTGGTGTTGAGGTTTTTTTCTTTTTCTTTTCTTTTCTTTTCTTTCTTTCTTTTTTTTTAATGTCACAGGAAGACTGGAGAGTGACTATAGGGACCCAGCCAGTTGCTTTAGCCAGTCTGAACAGCATTGCTTAATATTACGTAATACATATATCATCTTAGTAATTACTCAGCATTTCAAAGTATTGATGGTGTTTGGTTATTATTTCTTCTATTTCCTGCCCCTGTCCCTTCTTCATTGCTAGAGAATGAACACTGAATTTTGTGACATTTTTCTTACCAGTGTGTGACACAACGGGTATGCTTTGTATGCTACTACTCATAACATTAAGAGTAAAGTGAAGCTGAACATGGTGGGGTACATCTTTAGTCCCAGTACTCAGGAGGCAGAAGCAGGCAGATCTCTGAGTTTGAGGCTAACCTGGTCTACAGAATGGGTTTCAGGATGGCCAGGGATACACAGAGAATCCCTGTCTCAGACAGTAGGAAAGTTAATAGATACAGGACTAGTGACTTTTGTTCAGTTGTTTATGGTTTAATAAATATTGACTGAATAGCTAAGAACCTTAAAAAATGTAAATGAGCTTTTGTTAGCTTCCCCTTCAATAGCATGTATATGTTGTCTTGCAATCCTGAGTCATTTGAATATATTAACATATTGAATGACAATATTATCAAAGAATAGCTTGAGTACTTTAGATCAGGGCTTTAATTTAACAGAGGTCAATATAACTGTAGCGGAAGCTCATACCATTACCCCATGGCTGGTGTTTATGCATTTTCTGCTGACTACTTGACATCTGACTTATACCTTCTAGTTTACTGTGGCTAACAAAGTTACAGTTGTATTTGTGGCACCTTGCCATTGTGCAAAACAAATGATTTTGATTACTATACTCAGATTTTTCTTTTCAAGAAAATCCATTACTAGTGAAACTAAGAATGAGATTCTTTTTAGCTGGGTACCATTGACTTTTTAGCCATTTACTCCATTTTAAAATCACTGAAGTCAAAGTGGATTGCTGTAGTCACATTTGACTATCTGATGCTGAAGGTCTCCTTTCTCTCTAATCGTGAAAGTATAGCCTTTTTGTTACTCTTAGTGCACAGCCTGGAGAGTTTCTTACTAAGCCAGTAACAGTAGTCCAAAGATGCTTTGGATGCTTTTGGCTTCATATTTCTGTGTAGGACTAGATACCTGAGTGAGTTTCATCAGACGCACTAAACAAGGAGAAACAAGTGTTGCTTTGAAATACTCACTGTCCACTTGTATCAGCACACATTATTTATGTCAGGAATGATTGCATGCTATAATTGAGTGAGGCTGTACTCACTGCCCATTTTTGATGTCAACATTCCCAATCCCATATGCATCAAAAACTCATTTGATAGTAATAGAAAAGCCTTAACTTACTGAAATAAACATACCACATGTAAGAGGTAATCCAGAGACTGTTGCTGATCTTTATTTTACTAAGCAAATAGTGTATAAATAAGCTGAAAAAGAGACTAGATTAACCAATATTTGAGTCCAGATTTTCTTGTTTGGGGTTTTATTGAGACATTTAACCTTTTTGAGTGTCTTCTTTATCATAAGTAAATTAGAAATAGCATAGTTCACATTTGCTCTCTTGTTTTGTCATAGCTATGAAATTTAAGTATTTATGCAGCATCTGTCAGCATTTAAGTGTTTTGTAACAAATCTTATATAGCTTTTCCCCTTTGGCTCCAGGGTGACATGGCTGGTTAGTAATCTCATTAATCTGTAAGAAATTGATTTGAATTTCTCTCACTTATTTTAGCCTAAAATAATGTCCTTGCCTATTCTAGGTTTTCAGTGGACCAATAGGAATTATTGTATGTCCAAGTCAGACATTATCCTGTTTATGTGATCTCGACTGTATTTAGGAACTTTAGACTGAGACTCCTAGTGATACCTGAAGATGATTTTTGAAAATGAGGTGGTAGCTCCCTTTGGGTTCCTGAATCTCTTCCTGAACAGTGAACCTTTTTTCCCTTTATGGACTCTAATCTTTCTTCTTTGCTCATGTATTTGTCTGTTGCTTTTACTTTCTCCATTGAAGATGATGTCTTTCTACATGATATCTACTGTAAATCTTTTATTTCATTCCCCCTGCTTCTCAGATTACTAGCCACATTCAGAGTTTAAAGAAACCAGAGTATTTTATTTAAAAGAAAAACACCCAAAAAACAAAACAAAACAAAAATCTCCAAAAAACAAAACATAAAACAAAACAAAACAAAAAAACCCAAAACTATTTTTGGGAACCTTTTTCTCTTTCAAGAACAATGTCTGTAGTTTTTATTCCTTCTTTCTTTTGTTTATTAAGTAACTTTTTTTGATTTCTGCATCTCTGTGTTGAATGAAGCTGGGAGTCTTTTGCCTCCTTACTTCTCTGTGTTACTCTTCTGGAAATGTGGCTAAATTGCTTTGAGGTCCACTGTGCTTGTCATAGCCTGTAACTCATTCTTATTTGCTCTAAGTAAGGTCCAATGTAAAACAAACAACCATACAAACATTGTTAAATCGCAGAATATTCCATAGAGAACACTACTGAACATTGAAATAAGCTTTGAGGCAGTTTGTTGTCCTCTGAAATGAACAACCTAGAAGAATAAAGCTTTTACCTCTAGTCTAACCGACTGGTATTATAGGGGAATGCATAGCAAACCCCTATATATGTGAATGTGTGCATTCTGTAAAGGATTTTGTATTTCGGGAAATGCTAGCAGAGCTTCCTTTTCTTCAGTGCCTGTGTGGAGGAAAGACAGATGATGTGGCACAGACCTAAGTGCTCTTTACTATTTCATTTGAAACATTACATTTACTTATTTACTCTGTATGTATGGACATGCAGGATGTCAGAGCATAGCTTAGTGAGTCATTCTCTCCTTTCACCTGTGGGTCCCAAGGATTAAACCCAGGTCACCAGGCCTCAGAGAGTGCACTATTACCCGCCAGGTCACCAGGCCTCAGAGAGTGCACTATTACCCGCCAGGTCACCAGGCCTCAGAGAGTGCACTATTACCCACCAAGCCTCCTTCCTGCCCCTTCTTCAGAACTCAGACCACAATTGTGGGTTCTAGCATGAATAACAAATGACCAGCCCAAAAGGCTCTCCTAATTTAAAGTTAAAAACCATGTCCTTTTGTTGTTGTTGCTGTGTTCTTTTTCTTCCCTTCTCTTCTCTTTTCTCTTCTCTTCTCTTCTCTTCTCTTCTCTTCTCTTCTCTTCTCTTCTCTTCTC
>NW_022196902.1:20836900-20867236 GCF_008632895.1 Mastomys coucha
CTTCTCTTCTCTTCTCTTCTCTTCTCTTCTCTTCTCTTCTCTTCTCTTCTCTTCTCTCCTCTCTTCTCTTCTCTCCTCTCCTCTCCTCTCCTCTCCTCTTCTCTTCTCTTCTCTCCTCTCCTCTTCTCTTCTCTTCTATTCTCTTGCCCTGTCTTGTCCTGTCTTCTCTTCTCTTCTCTTCTCTTCTCTTCTCTTCTCTTCTCTTCTCTTCTCTTCTCTTCTCTTTTAAGACAGGCTTTCATCGTGTAATATCCTAGGCTGCCCTGGAATTAGTATGATGACAGACCAGGCTGGACTCAATCTCACAAAGACATCTGCCTCTGCCTCCAGAGTCCTGGGATTAAAGTCATATGCCACCACCACCTGGCCAAACAAAACAAAACAAAACAAAACAAAAACAAAAAAGGCATTTTCTTTTGCCTTTTCTTTGTTTCTTAGAACATGTTTGTAAGGACTATAATGGCTATCATCACACTGTTTCAGTCTTACTTGGAGACCTAAGGGTAATCATGTACAGGTAAAAAAGCAAAATAAATAAATAAATAAATAAATGAATGAATAAATAAATGAATAAATAAAAATTTAGAAAGAGAATAGGTGAAAATCAGAACTTAACAAATTCTTCTCTGGAAAACTTTCTCCAAATTTATTCAAGGAACAGCATATAAAAATGTTTGGACCTTTACAGGACAAGGCAGTAAAGTGGGTAAACTACCATTTGATAAACTGCATGTTCCTAAAGGATAATTGTTTTGTGGTCAGACTCTGTGTTCTGTTGGGAAGATGTTTTTCTCAGTATTTCTTCATTTTGTATTTTCAACAGAAAAACCTTAAAGATCAATTTCTTTTTCTCTTACAGCTAATACACATATGAAAATGAAAGGGATCATAGCCCAGGAAAATCCCAAACAAGTCTAACCGCCAGGAGCCTACCATTAGGAACTAGATGTTATATTTTATGTCCCGGGAAAATATCACACAAGTATAAAAACCAGGACTGTAACCCATTAGTATATGGATGTTGTATCCAAAGATCTAAGGATGAGAGAGGTCCAGGCAGGCACAGCAAGAAGTCCCTGAAGAAGAGGTTGCCTGGCATTGAAGACCAGTCAGGAGACTATTTGGTATAAAGGAGAAATTTTGGTAAGAAGTAACACCATAGTGATAGTGGGCTGATTGTAATCGATGATTCTCAGAAATACTTATTAAAGCCGATAGCAGAGTGACACGGTTGGACTTTTATCCTGACATGATCCTAGGTAAAGGATGTGGGAAACAAACACTGGAATGGAGGAGATTTGAAGCAGGGAGACTGATTAGCTTAATAGAACCCACATAAGGATGATTTGAGCTAGAGAATAGGATGTAATAATAAACCATGATTCTACATTAGCATCAATCTAGTTTAAAGAAGGATTAGATGGTGTTTTGAAATGATTTAAGATTAAGATTGTATTCATGAATGGGTGGTAGTGGTGCATGTCTTTAATACCAGCATTTGGGATGCAGAGGCAGGCAGATATCTGAATTTGAGGCCAGCTTGGTCTATAGGTCCAGTTTCAGGATAGTTAGGTCTACACAGAGAATCTCTGTTTTAAAAAACAAACAAACAGGGGCTGGAGAGATGGCTCAGTGGTTAAGAGTACTGACTGCTCTTCTGAAGGTTGTGAGTTCAAATCCAAGCAACCACATGGTGGCTCACAACCACCCGAAATAAAATATGATGCCCTCTTCTGGTGGTCTGAAGACAGCTACAATGTACTCATTTATAATAATAAATAAATCTTTAAAAGCAAACAAACAAACAAATAAACAAAGATTATATTTATGGATGAGTACTGTTTGTTTTATTTAGCCCTAGTACTTGGAAGGATTCAGTAATCATGAGCTGATATGGCAATTCATGTGGTCAGGGAAGATGTTTGGAGAACCGGAGTGAGCTTTTAGATATGGTACATTTAAAATCAAATCTGATATTCGAAGATGAGGGCCATGCCTCACTTTGGTTCAAAACTAGCCTTAGCTGCAATATGGGATTCAAGGTCCCCTATTAGCATGGGCTAAATGAGGCCTGTTCTAAACAAAAGCAAGCCAACAATTCATTAGAATATAGAATGCTATATATTCTACCAATTGGCTCAAAATACTTTGCAGTGCCAGTACTTTGTTGAAATTTTTTATTTTTATTAATTCTCTATTATTGCATAGAGAGTGCCTAAAATGATTTAGTACAGAAAAGCAAAGAAATGATTAGATGATGTAGTGATTATAAGGAGGAAAAATTAGAAAACAGAGCTAGTATTTCTGAGGTTATAGTTAATGTCTGGTGGGGGTGGGACAGTGTGGGAAAGCTGTTTCTTCACAACTCATAGAGAAATCCAGTATTTCTCTTTATTCATTTTCAGTTGCATGAGTTGTCTGATGACAATTGAGTTGCTCATATTGTTCTCTTGAAATGTTTTCAGGCAAATAAAATCTTCGACGAACTGAATTATACTGAAACAATAGCCACAAGACATGGCAAGGTTATTGTAGATGCAGACAGAGGGCAGACAGGGAAAACAGGGTTTGTAATTTGCATTGATGCTGTAGGCTGGAACCCAACATTTCAAATGACAGTACACAAGAGCCAGACTGCAGCTTAATCGTAAAGCTTTTGCTATACAGCGTGAGGGTAGTCATTTTATCTTTTAAAGTGATAAGCTAACACTACTTTTAAATGAGGTGAGTTGACTTTTCAATGATGAGAATGATGGCCTAAAGCTAATTTAACAGAGATGATTTGTGGCTGAAACTCTTATATAGAAAAATTTGACTGTTTCTATGATATATTTGAATATAAAGCTGAAAAGTTTGGTTGAGTAGAACATTTTCATTGATAGCACCCTTTTAATTAGAAAACTGTAAACTTGATGTGTTTACTTATCTTCCTGTTAAAAATGCCCTACTTCATGAATACTGTTGCAATAAAGAAATGCTTAAGTCCCCTAATGAGTTATAAAGGAAAACATACCTCATTTAGAAAATGAAAAAATAAAAAAAACAAACCAAAACCAAAAACTGGAGCAATAGCTTGGGGAGTCCTTAGCTGTGCTCCCTATTTTACTATTAATCCTGTAGCTATGAGCAACCAATTTAACCTTCTGGAATTGTTTCCTCATTTCGATAAGGCATGGATCATCTCTGCAGCTACATCAATAACAGGGATGCCCTGGCAGATGATGGTGTTTATTTAGTACATTAAGCGCTGTGGGAGGGAAGGCAGGCACTACACTGTGAACACAAGCTGTTACCATCAAACCAAATTCCTAAATGCTTATTTCAAAACACATTTATTTGGGTGTTGTTCTGTGGATGGACCAAATAGCATGTCCTTCCTGGCTGATACTAAGCCCCAAATGCAGCTGTCTTTTCTTCCTCATTAACAGGCTTTGTTCACCAGAGACTTTGTTTAAATGTATCTCAGGAGATCATTGGCAAGGATTTGTGTGTATTGTATGTAACAAAGGCTCTGAGTGGAGTGGTTTGCTTGTCTATGAGGCTTTTGGCCTCTGAGGAGAGATTTCCTATCCCTTCTCTGTCTATTTTCACTGGACTAAAGTGCTCTCTTCTTAAAAAGATTTCACAGAATATTTGTCAAAATAATGGCATCTGTCTTTGGCAGATAATAGCATTGTCTTTGGTGGATGTCTTTGGCATCCACCAAAGTAAAGATTTATTCTTAACCCGTGAGAGGGGATCTTAGTGAAATTATTTCTTTTAAACTTCTAAAGCTTTTAAAACAGTTGACTAAAATTTCACAGTCTAGTGTACATGTACACTGAGTTTCTATAGTTTCCGTAAGATTTAATCTGCTAAATTTGCTTCATTGTCTGTAGAATACAACCTTTCAACCAGCCTTCTGTGGGCTGGTAGATTTTTAAGGCTGAGGACTTTTGGGATACTTTATCCTCTGCAGTCAAGGACTTCAACTTGGAATTTTCAATCAGAATTGCATTTGAATGTCTGCCAGGGAACCCAGGCAACACTTTCCTCTGTGATTTTACCTGGGATGCTCAGTCTTTGATCCTTATTTACATAGAAGCTTTTCATTCTCTTTTCTGAGCTCCTAGCAGCTAAGTTGTTCTTTGGGGAAAAACCTATACTCTGAGATCATTGCACTTCCCCAAGCTGCTTCTGCTCCTACCACACAATGTACATGGAGGAAATGATTCAGTAAACTTCTGTAAAAGGGTGAGAGGACAGTGAGGTGGGAAATCAATGTATGAATGTTCTTTGCAGAGAGCTTTTTCCCTTGGGAAAGTTCCTTCTCTATGTTGAAGGTGGGAAGCTTGGGTTAGGAAGTGGGAGAGTTTAAGTAGTGTGCAAAGCCAAGGGATGTTTAAAGAGAAGTGAGTTAAGTGAGCTGTGCAATTTAGCTCTTTGGTGATTTCTTCTTCCTTTGGAAAAAGAACTGAGTAGTTTTATTCTTATATTCTCTGAATAATGGAAAGCTTTTCTGGTACTTGAATTTTAAAGACCATTATTGTAGTCTATAATCTTACAGTACTTTGAAAGGAGAGAATGCTATAGGAAGCTAGACCAATTTCTTCACCTTCCAGAGTGGTGAACTTAGTTCCAGTGACTTGGTGATGAGCAGAGAGTGTCAAATGTTAAAGTGAGGCCTGCTGGTCATTTCTCTCTGGTTTTGCAACAACTAGAGATGAAGGTGACAACATCATACTGAGACATTCTACACAATAGTCAGTAGCAGTCATTGGTCAGTAGCACTAGTTTTGTGTTCAAAATAACTTGGAACTTGCTTGAAAAGAATGTGGAAGCTTCACTGGGACAGAATTAGAATTACCCAACGCAAACACCAAGAAGTTGGAGGAGGCAAAGGTGAAAGCAGGATCTGGGTCATTGCCAGCACCTGGCCACATAGTTGCTTTTTATTGAGACATTTTCCTTGTTTTCAAAACTAGAAAAATAGTACTTTGGAGAAGGATGGCTCAGACAACTAATGGCACTTGTTGCCAAGCCTAAGACCTGAGTTTGATCCGTGAACACACATGGTGGTGGGAGAGAACCAGTTCATAGAGGTTGTCTTCTGACCTGCACATGTACACTGGGGCACATAAGCACACGGTAAGTAAACAAATGTATGGGAGAACAGATAGTAAGGTGTTCACACCTCCTTTCCTTGCCATAAACTTGCTGCCTTATACATGAACTGATTTTTCTCTTGGATCATAGCCTTGGCCATTTCTCTTCACCCCAGTGTTCCATTCAGTTGATTTCCTTATCTCTATTTCACCTCTCACTTCTTGCTTCCAGTAGCCACTCGCCCATTCGCACTAGCCTTCTGTCTTCATGGCTGAACTGCAGGAACATTTTACCCCATAATTTCCTGCTTTCAACTCAGCGTTTTACAAAGGAAGCTCAGCAGCTTTTGGACAGAAGAGACACACTTATTCAGCTCATACTAGTTTTGACTAGAGGTGGGAAGATAGTGGCTGCACATCAGACTCAAATCTCAAAAGGTGAATCTTGGAGTTGATTCTTTAATTGCCTTAGAAAGTTGAAGCAACATCACAACTCATTAAAGCAAGAAGAGTTCTTGTCTCAAAAGGTCTCAACTCTCTAGTTGAATATTACACTTTTTTTTCCTTAATGGCAGAAAAGAGTTTCCATTTCCATTTTATTATCTGCTACGAGACATGATTGTGATGTGGGGATCTGTATTAATGGGGCCCAAGTTAGGGGTTTGGTTGATATATTTAAGTACTTAAAAGGAGAGATGATTTCTGTTGCTATATTTGTTGCTATCTTTTATTTTAATATGTGGCTTTTGACAGTTCTTAATCAAGAGCTTCAGCAAAGGTCAGTGATGATCTAACCTTGCTTCTTCCAGAAGAATTGAAATCTACCTGGGATTCCTTACATGTAAATCCCTTGGGCTAATGTATTAGTATTATAAAGCATTCTAAGATATTTCAGGATGGTGAATGAGTACTAGCTACCAGAGAAGAAACACTGGATTTGGCCAACCTGGTAAAGAGAGGTTAGGCCCATAACCTGTTTCAATGGTTAGTTTTACATAGTCTTCGGTTCTAAAATCCTGTGTTATTGATATTTTGTGATTAAGTGCTGTCAAACTGGCCATCATTAAAGGGCAAGAAGTTGAGAGTAATATGGGTGGCATATTATAGTGCAACATTATAACCCCCACAATGTAAGTCAGCAGCATTTTACCTACTGTGTCTTTCCAACAAGTATTTATTGAAGCTCTCTAATAGAAGTTAGAGAAGTGAGGAAAACGCTCTTCATCTTTGTAGATTCCTCCTTGAGCAAAGAGATCCAGGTCAATTCAGAGCAGGTTCTGTTTGGGTTAAGTGTGTGCTTCTTTCTATGAAGTACCTTCAAAAGCTGGACCATCTTCATTGACATAAATTAAGACTTTGAGAGGTAGGACCAAGGCAGCTAGATTCAGATAATCAGGTAATGGCCCATTCACGTTTGCCTTGTGATGTGCATGCTTGCTAAGTCCAACAGCATACAGCTGCCTCCATGTCTCTGTTTACTCTCTTTGGGCTCCTGAATTCACACTGGTTTTTCTTAGTGTCTAAGATGATTCTACAACCTCCCTCAATATGGGGGATGATTTCTATAGAATTGAAGGCTTATGGATATAGAATTTTGAGGTTCAGAATGACGTGACTCTTACTTTATGTCATCTTCTTTGGGCTTTTAATATATTCAGCCACTGGATAAGAGAAACTTGTGCTTGTTAGAGGTATGCCAGGCACTTAGCTTGCTTCTTGGTATGCATAGATGTTTAGTGAAGAGAGGTATTTGTGAATAAACAGAGATATATTAAGAATGATAAAAAAGTGCATAAGGTAACTTTACTATACTTCAAATAACAGTTATGATGAATAATTAAGATCTTTCACCTAGAGTTTAAGTGTTAATTATATCATTTGCATTAGTTATAACAGTCTTGGATAGTTTGTTTGTTTATGGCAGAATAAAATATAACTCTGAGAAACATTCAGGATCTACTCACTTCTGAGCTTAGTTTAGACAATCTCATCTCAGTCTCATCCCACTACTGAAGAGTTTTCTGATAGCAAGGGCTTGTCCAATGGGTACATATCATAGAAAGGCTTGCCTGTCTTCAATCCAGAAAACTCTTTCCACATGGCTGACATAAACTTAGACTAAATCTCTCTCCTCAGTCAGTATTTGTACAATTATCCAGAGCCTACTGCAATAGTACTCATGGTGACTAGAGACATGTGGCTAAATATTAGCATTGTAAATTCTTCCCAAGAGTAGTTAAGAATAGCCCAGCCTTCGAGTATCAGGATGGTTAGGCTGTACATGAATCTTATCAGGTGTTCTTTGGTTTTTGACTCAACTTAAGTGTTGCATAAGACTATTGGCTTGGAAAACACCCAGTTCTCACCCAGTCCTCACCAGAAGTACCAGTTCTGAAAGTAAACACACATGCCTGATAGTGATAGTATGTTATATTAACCAAGGCAAGTGTCACCCAAAATACTATCAGCTGCTGAAGATAGGCACAACTTCCCTGGTTTGGGATGATAAGAGCTGTTTGATAACACAGAAGTACCCATGGTAGGCAAAGGTGCTTGGTCACTGGCTAAAGGAAATCTCAGTTCCACAGTTAATCAGTTAAAGACATTGAAAGGCTTTTATGAATGGTATTTGGATTTTGCCAATAAATATATCTTAAGTTAAATATTTTGTCAAATTTCATTTTACCCCTATACTAGTGAAATAAAATCCAGGCACAGATGTAATTTTAGTCACTTATACTTTCATCCCAGAAATGACGTTACCATTCATTTGTTTACTTAGGTGTGTGTGTGCTTGTACCTGTAGGTCAGAGAGCAACTTGTATGCATTTGTTCTCTCCGTTACCACATAGATTTCCTGGGATCCAACTCAGATCACCAGGTGTGGGCACAAACACCTCTATACCATGAGCCATCTCTTTAGTCCAGACATGACTAGATGGCTTTGATTGTTGATAGCTATGAATATGTGTAGAATATTGTTAGGGAAAAGATACTTAAAATTTTTGATCTTGCCTTTCTCTTTGTTTGTTTTTGGGTGGGACAAAGGAGAGACAGGGTCTCACTAGACATGGGTAACTTTTAAACTTTTAACTCATAGTTACTTTTGCCTTTCAAGGCCTTTTATCCTGGGATTAAAGGCATGTGCCACCACACACATCTGGTTGTGCCCACTTTGACAACTGCACTAATTCCATAGAATGCTTCAAAGATATTCAGAGAGAGACTTGAATAATTTATTAGAAGTTCTTTATTAATTAGAGTTAATTTAGGTAGGTGTAAAGTATTGAACTGTTTTTAAGTTTACCAATGATCATACAAATATGAAAGTTAAACTCCAAGCCATAGACTGGGAAAACTGATGTTACTGATCTGAGCATTGCCACTCACCAGCTCCTGGTTCTAAAGTACATATTTAAATATATCAGAGCATAGGAAAAGGATTCATAACATCAAAATATTTGTAAGTCTGTTTCACCTCAGTGTCAAAGCTAATAAGCAGAAAAGAAGCTAAGATTATCCATGCACAATGTGGGTGATCAGGCTGTACTTATGTATATGCGTTGAACAAATGTAATAATAAATTGTTTGTAGGCTTTAAACGAGAATATCCCAGTGTTGATACTCACATGAAATTTGCTTAGTTTTGGGAGAAGAAACCAATGAGTGCTATAAACTTAACAATAAAACTCAATGTTACTTCTTTTTTCAAATGTTAGTAGTAACAACCCAGATGTGGGTTGCATTCATGACAGTACATTGAAACTGCATTCTACTGGAAAGTCAACAATGTTTTCAATTTTATGTTCTTATATGTTAAAAAACCCAAACATAGATAAATGGCTGTAATTGTTTATAACAGAGGCAAGATTATATGTAGATAATTTGCTCCTTCTAATAGGACAAGATAAAAGATTCCATTTTGAAAGTGTGGGCAGTCTTTGGAAGGCTTGGTGTGTCAGTGTTTATGATGTTACTGATGTTTACTGATGAAGTTGCACAAAGGAGGTTCTCAAGTCTTGTTTCCTTTCAAAGTATGGAGTGGGACAATCATTTCAACAGATATGACCTATATTACTGTGCTGTTTAGTTTTCATTGTCAGTGTGATGCAATCTTTTATCACCTGAGAAGGGAGCCTCAATGAGCAACCATCTGTGTTAGACTGGCCTAAGGGCATGCCTTTGAGGGATTTTCTTCATTGAGCTGAGTTATGAATGTGGCCAGCACTATTTCTTGAGTGAGGTTCTGGACTGATATAAAAGAGAGAGACCTAGCTAAGCACGAATGTGGCCAGCATTATTTCCTGAGCGAGGTTCTGGACTGATATAAAGGAGAGAGACCTAGCTAAGCACGAATGTGGCCAGCACTATTTCTTGAGCGAGGTTCTGGACTGATATAAAGGAGAGAGACCTAGCTGGACATGAATGCCTCCTTCGCTGTTTGTTGCTTTTTATGGAAGTGCTCTGGCCAGTTTTCAAGTTACTTGGTGACATCCCTACTATGATACACTGTAACTTCTTATTGTAACCTAAAAGATGTGGTCTCTCCTCTGAGTTGCTTTTGTCAGGGGATTTTTATCATAGGAAGAGGAAAAGAAATAAGACCACTGTTATGCTTGGATTAATTCCCTTTGTTATTGTCTTGGGGAAGTCAAGATACCAGTTATTTTAACTTTTGAAATATTTCTTAAGAGTTGAGTGTACAATACATTCTATTTCATAGTAACGTTGGCAAATTGACACCCCCATTTGATTAAAATTTGAATGATAAATTTATCTGAGTTTATTCCCTCAGTTAAATTCAATGTTTTCATTTTTGAAAAAGTATATATATTCATATTAATAGTCTCTGGTTTTCTCTTTTCTGTGTTACTATTAAGTGTAGGGCAGTATTTGCCTCCAATTGTAATGTCTGATATAGACCCTTAAATTTTTATTCAACCATTTTAATTGCCTTTCAGTAAAGTTGGAAATTCAGAAGTTCTCAATCTGTCTTTAAAAAAAATGTAAAAAGTGTGATTTCTATTATGGTTTAGCAAAATGTTACAATCCCCCTTTTCTAAATTCTTAGGTATCTTCATTTCTTGAATAGTTCAGAATTTTCTTCCTGAATTTATGAAGGAAATCACAAAGAGGGTATGGGAAGCCTTTCTTATGGTCATTTCTAGAATTAGTCTAGAATGTTCCATAAAGAAGGTTTAAACTCAAGAAGAGTTTAAAGGTGGATTGTGAGCACTACCTATAGCCACAGGTACAGAAATGGCTACTCCTCTGTAATGTGTTATGGGTTGGTTACTGATTGACCTTGATGTTGTATAGTAGTGGTTGTCATCAGAGCTCAATGCTTTGTGATTATTTTGTGGCTATGATTGATTTCAAGGAGACCATGGTGAACAGTGTGTTTAAATTCTGTCTTCTTTGCTTACTGAGTTGTGAACATAGAAACACACTTCTCTTTCCTGAAATACAGATTAAATGCAGTGTACAAAATAAGTGTGTTAGAACTTACTACTGTGATTTTAGAAATATTTTGGCAATCATTATTATTATTGTTATTATTATTATTATTATTATTATTATTATTATTATTATTTCTGAATGTAAGGCTGAGCAGGTCCTAGAAATAAGAGGCATGTATTCCTTAAATATTTTTAGATTATGTTAAAATTGTGTTAGTTTTACAAAATAAATGTTTTCTAATGTACTGCCCTTCTCAAGAGACTGTAGTTGTAGTAAATTTATTTTTTCCCTTGCAAGCATTTGGTAGAGTCTAACCTAAGCAAAAGAGGCCCTAAAGCATGATTGTAGTTACAGGGAAGTAAGATGTGTTCATTTTGGCATATATGTTTATTGATCAAGACGTTCTCCAATTTTATATCATGTGGGAAGGCATAGATTGACTCATAACAGTGAGTAGTATCCATGAAAAGGAGAAGCCTCCTTTTAATTCTAGCTGAAAAATGAACCCAGTGCCCCAAGAACCATCCACTACAGTGCTGCTACATGGCCTATGGTAGATGGTGGGAAAACAGCCACTTATACATGTACAGCAGATTTAGCTGAAATGCAAACATGAAAGAAAAATAGCTTTCTCTTTTGGACTGCTATTAAATGTTGAAAATTTTACTCCTCAGGGAAATCTCAAGCACTCTGTCATTACATACAGATTACTTTCTATTCGGAGATTAAAAAATTCTGTCTTTTAATTTTAATAACAGGAAAACATTATAAACTTGCCTGGAGAATATATGTTACTGCAAATTTAAAGCAATGTTTCCCAGCAACCAAGATCCATAATGTTTAAATAGTCTATCCCATCTGGAAAGTAGAATCAGATGTGGTTTTCCATGACACCTGTGGTGTTTGGAATATACCTTGACCCGGTGAGTGGCACTATTAGGTGTGGCCTTATTGGAGGAGGTGTGGCCTTGTGGGAGGAAGTGTGTTACTGTTGGGGTAGCCTTTGAAACCTTCCTCCTAGCTGCCTTGTGACAGACTGTTCCTGGCTTCCTTTGGATAAAGATGAAGGGCTCTTGGCTCCTCTAGAGTCATGTCTTCCTGGATACTGCTGTGCTTCCTGCCATGATGATAATGGTCTGAAATTCTGAACCTGTAAGCCAGCCCCAATTAAATGTTGTCCTTTATAAGAGTTACCTTGGTCATGGTGTCTCTTCACAGCAATACAACCCAAACTAAGGCAGCACCCAATGAAGGTTTATGAGAAAACTAGCGAAATGTGTGAGCAAACTGTAAAATGAATCACTACGTACAAAAAAGACATGATAAAACTCCCTAAAAAGCCAGGTGTTGGGCAGATGCTTGAAATACCACTAAAACTGGGAAGTTTTGTGGGAAATATTAAAAAAGGAATTGGCACATTTCTGTGCTTGTGCCTCTACCCCAGTGATCTGGCATTGGCTGGCAATGGCTGACCTCTTTTTATCTGTTTTTATCTCTTGGAGACTCTGACTCAGAATTCCACAGTCTCTCCACTGAGCTCACTAGGTTTCCACTGGAGGGTCATTACCATGCCAAATCCATGCTTCAAATCCCCCATGGCCTTTGTGGTGCACATCTGGCAAACCTATGCTTTACCACTGTACCTTTCTTTCTTGAATCCAGAAGAGCTGCTTTGTGAAGGAAAATGCAATACAAACTTAGTTCAGAAACAATGGTAACTCAGTCTCTGGGTGCTACAACTAAAACCTAATCTTGTAAGCCATATTGAAATCTGATTCCTTGGTGGTGGTGAATCCTTATGGATTCACTATGATATTGAGAAACTCCAGTCTGAGACCTAACTGTTTCCTGATTCCTCTCTTTCTCTGTCCAACCCAGAAGTGCAGTAATTGGCTCCTTTATCCAGTAGGGGTTGGTTCATAGGAAGCCACCTGAGCACATGAGTATACTTTATTCCAGACAGCCTCTCCCACATAAAATACTAGTAGCACAGAGCCATCCACAATAGGGAAGGGTTAGTTCAAAGCCTACCTGGGCTTCATAGTGAGTTCAGAGTCAGCATGGGCAAGTATGGCAGTGTCATTTCTCAGAAAACAACTATGACCAAGGCCAAGGCCAAGCTCACTCTGAAGCTCCCCAAGGTAGTAATTTTTCCAGTTACATAAAGCAGCTGTCTAAACATTTTCTTGAGTTTGCCAAAGTTCAAAGTATTTCAGTGATGCCAACAAGAAACAGTATATAAGGACAGGTAGCCATGTGATTATTTCTTAAAGTGTGACACCCAAGTTCCATGCAGCAGTGACCTAAGTTAGAGTGTTTAGCTTGCAATGGTGTATGGTTCCACGAATCACAATGTGTGTATGCAGAGCCTGGAAACTTCCTTACCAGATAACCATGGAAACACTAGTGGCATTATCATTCCATGAATGGATCCTTTGGGCACATCTGATGGACAATACTCTGGAGTGGCTTGTACAGTTATTAAAGCTAGGGAAATATATATCTGCTCCAAGTAGCTCCTATGGCAGACGTCATAAGTGTAAGTATAGCAAAAGTAGAAACTTTGATGCACCAGTTTGTCTCTCAATCTTCTTACATTACTTTGTCAGCCTTCAAATGTGAAGTTAATTGTAATTTCAGAAACTCCTTCTTAACTGAGATATATTGCTTCCTTCCAACTGCTGACTGTGGATGCTTGAAAATCGAAGCCAGCTTCTTATTTCATGTTTTTTGTTTGTTTGTTTTGTTTTTGCCTACCCATGTGCTGAAGTAATGCACTGGATATTTTTGTCACTCCACTGAACAAGAGTTCTGTTTGCATGATTTATCAGGATAATTATCTGCTGTGAAGCAGCAGTCCTGGAAAGATATCTCAACTCCACGTAGCCCACCACCACCAACACAGTATGCATTAGTTACTGCTCTTTCCCTAGAGAAAATTTTAGAAGACTAAACTCCCCAGGGTTTGAAAAATGCCCCAGCCTTTGCTGTTGTCTCTCCCTTCATCTTTTTCTTGAGTAAAGACCATTGTACATAGTTGGATTGTCTTGCACAGGTCATGAATACTGCCGAATTCTTCTAGTGCCCTGAGTACCAGGACTGTCATACTAAAGCATGTTTCCCATGGGTCAAGTGGAATTAAATGTCTGTATTATCTCAGTTCCTTGAAGTTTCACTCAACTATTAGATCACTGTTGGGCTTGATGCATTTTAATGCATTCTAGCATTAGGGTGATAAAAATCTAAGCTTGGTTTTGAATTTGATTCTTAGTTTTATGAAATATGTTTTAATCAGTGCAGATTCTTCAATCAAACTAGTCCTTAGTGACTTATCAGTTTTTTCATTATCATGGAAGTTTTCTTAGTGTTGTGGGGTGGGATGGAGAAATGATTCAAAGAGTAAACAGCCATTCTTAAAAACAGACATTTCATCTATTTTTTAAATGTAGGACTCTGGTAAATTTCTAGAAAAGGATACTTTGATCAAAATAATGTTTACAGTCAAGTAAGACAGCTCTATAAATAAACAATAGTTAATTACCAACACAGTATGATCCCTAACAAGATAATTGTAGTATGGCACTAAAATAGAAACATTTTATTCCTCATTTTGAGAAATAAAGACAATTGCTCTTGTGTGTATGAATATTTATAATTATTTGGGTGATGTTGATCTCTTCTTCTGGCTACAGAGAACCAGGTAGTGCATTAATAGAAACAGTCTAGAAACGGTGTACTGGGAGTGGCCAGATATACTGAGCCATACCACTGAAGCTGGAGTTCCCTCTTGGAGTCCAGATTCCTACTGGTCCTGACCTGTACACCCCCTGCCTATACCTCTATGTAGCCCCTGGTTTTGCTGCCTGCCAAGGGAAGTGACAGCATCTGAGATCATGTTCTCCAGCTTGCAAGCTGCAGTTAATCATCAGAGGTTCTTGAACTCTTACTTCTCTTTTTGCCCATGCTCCTTAATGCCATGAGATCACGAGACTATTACAATTTGAACTCTGATCTCCAGCTGATTAAATCGTTCTTAAGTTATGTCTACAAAATGGACATGCTTGAGGCTCAGGTTTACAAGTGTTGTACCAGCTAACTTGGTTTATTAAGTAGCTGGAGTTAGAACGTCTTTGCTCCTTGGTTTAGGTTGGTCTCTGTGCTCTGCCTCATATTCCTTACATGTTCAGCTCCATCCGGCTTTTAAAAATTGTACCTAGATACCATTTCCTTCTAATTTTAAGTCTTTTTGATATTTAAACCTATTATAGCCAGCAAAACTTTCAATTACTGTAGATGGAGAAACCAAGTTATTCCATGACAAAACCAAATTCATACAATATCTTTCCACAAATCCAGTCCTTCAAAGGATAATAAAAGGAAAACTACAACACAAGGAGGGAAACTACACCCTAGAAATAGCAAGAAAATAATCTTTTAAGAAACCAAAAAGAAGATAGCACATGAATTTAACATATCTAGAATTCCATATCTAACAACAAAAACATGCAACAATTACTTTTCCTTAATATCTCTTAATATCAATGGACTCAATTCCCCAATAAAAAGACATAGACTATCAGATTGGGTATGTAAACAGGACCCAACATTTTGCTGCATATAGGAAACCCACCTCAGTGACAAGTACAGATACTACCTCAGAGTAAAAGGCTGGAAAACCATTTTCTAAGCAAATGGTCCCAAGGAACAAGCTGGAGTAGCTATTCTAATATCGAATAAAATCAACTTTCACCCTAAAGTGACCAAAAAAGATAAGGAGGGACACTTCATACTCATCAAAGGTAAAATCTACCAAGATGAACTTTTGGTTTTTCAAGACATGGTTTCTCTGTGTATCCCTGGCTTTCCTGGAACTCACTCTGTAGATCAGGCTGGCCTCGAACTCAGAAATCTGCCTGCCTCCGACTCCCAAGTGCTGGGACTAGAGGCGTGCACCACTACCTCCCAGCCAAGATGGTCTCTTGATTCAGAACATCTATGCTCCAAATGCAAGGACACCCACATTCATAAAAGAAACTTTGCTGAAGCTCAAAGCACGTATTGCAGTGCACACAATATTAGTGGGAGACGTCAACACCCAACTGTCAGCAATGGATAGATCATAGAAACAAACTAAATGGAGACACAGTGAAACTAACAGAACTTATGAACCAAATGGATTTAAAAGATATCTATAGAACATTTTATCCTAAAAAAAAAAGTATACCTTCTTCTCAACACCTCATGATACCTCAAAAATTGAGCATATAATTGGTCACAAAACAGGCCTCAATAGATACAAGAAGATTGAAATTATCCCAAACATCCTCTCAGATCACCATGGACTAAGGTTGGTCTTCAATAACAACATAAACAATAGAAAGCCCACATATGCATGGAAGCTGAACAACACTCTACTCAATGATAACTTGGTCAAGGAAGAAATAAAGAAAGAAATTAAAGACTTTTTAGAGTTTAATGAAAATGAAACCAACCACAACATATCCAAACTTATGGGACACAATGAAAGCAGTACTAAGAGGTAAACTCATAGTGCTGAGGGCTTCCAAAAAGAAACTAGAGAGAGCATATACCAGCAATTTGACAGCACATCTGAAAGCTCTAGAACAAGAAGAAGCAAATAGACCAAAGAGGAGTAGATGGCAGGAAATAATCAAACTCAGGGCTGAAATAAACCAAATAGAAACAAAAACAACTATACAAAGAATCAACCAAATCAGGAGCTGGTTCTTTGAGAAAATCAACAAGATAGACAAACCCTTAGCCAGACTAACCAGAGGGCACAGAGACAGTATCCAAATCAACAAGATCAGAAATGAAAAGGGAGACATAACCCTAGAACCTGAGAAAATCCAAAAAATCATTAGATCCTACTACAAAAGCCTATACTCAACAAAACTGGAAAATCTGAATGAAATGTACAATTTTCTGGACAGATACCAGGTAGGAAAGTAAAATTAGGATTAGATAATTCTCTAAACAGTTCTATAACTCCTAACGCAATAGAAGGAGTTGTTAATACTCTCCCAACCAATCAAAGCCCAGGACCAGATGGGTTTAGTGCAGAATTCTATAAGATCTTTAAAGAATACTTAATACCAATACTCTCCAAACTATCACACAAAATAGAAATAGAAGGAATATTACACAATTTGTTCTATGAAGCCACAATTACTCTGATACGTAAACCACACAAAGCCCCAACATAGAAAGAGAACTTCAGAACAATTTCCCTTATGAATATCCATGGAAAAATACTTGCAAATCAAATTCAAGTACACATCAAAATGATCATCCATCATGATCATGTAACCTTCATCTTGGGGGTGCAGGGATGGATCAATATATGGATATCCATCATGTAATCCACTATATAATCAAATTCGAAGAAAAAACCCACATGATTATTTCATTAGATGCTGAGAAAGCATTTGACAAAATCCAACATCCCTTCATGATAGAAATCTTGGAAAGATCAAGAATTTAAGGTCCATACCTAAACATAGTAAAAGCAGTATACAACAAACCAGTAGCCAACATCAAACTAAATGGAGAGAAACTTGAAGCAATCACTAACATCAGGGACTAGACAAGGCTCCCCACTCTCTCCATACCTATTCAATATTGTACTTGAAGTCCTAGCCAGAGCAATTAGACAACAAAAGGAGGCCAAAGGCATACAAATTGGAAACGAAGAAGTCAAAATATCCCTCTTTGTAGATGATATGATAGTATTCTTAAGCTACCCAAAAAATTCTACCAGAGAACTCCTAAGCTTGGAGCACAAACTAAAGGAAAGGCCATCCAGTGACTGTCCCACCTAGGCATCCATACCATAGACAGTTACTGAGAGTACTGTGGATGCCAACAAGTGCTTACTGATATAAGCCTGACATAGTTCTTTCCTGAGGGGCTCTGCCAGTGTCTGACAAATATAGAAGTGGATGCTCATAGCCATCCATTGGACTGAGCACAAAGTCCCCAATATAGGAGGTAGGAAAAGAACCCAAGGAGCTGAAGGGGTTTGCAACCCCATAGGAGGAACAACAATATGAACCAACCAATACTCCCAGAGCTCCCAATGTCTAAACCACCAACCAAAGAGGAACCCATGGCTCCAGCTGAATATGAAGCAGAGGATGGCCTTGTGGGATATCAGTGAGAGGATCAGCCCTTGGTCTCGTGAATGCTTGATGCCCTATTGTAGGGGAATGCCAGTAGGTGGGTTAGTGAGCAGAGATGGGGGGATGGGCTAGGGGTGGTTTTGGAAGGGGTAAAATTTGCAATGTAAATAAAGAAAACATCTAATAAAAACAGTACTGTCCAGCTTTTCCAAATTGGTGTTATTCTTTTATGTTCTTCAAGGAATGAATCATCCATTTTTTTTTTAACCATCTTTAGCAGTATTTGGTATTGATGCTGTTTTTAAAAAACTTAGCCATTCTCATATTTGTTTACCTTTCTTTAATGGATAAAAATATCAAGTGTCTTTTCTTTATGTGTTTATCAACTTTATAATGTCTTCAGTAAAACATCTGTCTCTTGGCCTATTTTTGAAAAGATTTGGCATTAAAAATACTAAGATTTGAACTTCTAAATAGTAAGTTTACCCAACAGTTCTGCATCTCAGTGTAATGTCTAATTAGTTACAATTCAATTCCTGCCCATTTATGTATTATTAGATTTTAAAGATTTATTATGTTTTTGTGTGCATGTCTATGTGGGCATGTGTACTTGTGAGTTCAGTGCCTCAGGATGCCAAAACTAGGTCCCCTGTAGCTGGGATTGTATGTGGTTTTGAACTTCTTGATGTAGGTTCTGGGAAGCAAACTGAAAACTCTGCAAGGTCACTACACGCTGGCCACCACTGGTCCACCTCTCTAGTGCTTTACTTATGCGTTTGGTGGCATTTTTTAGTATTTTGGTGAGAAAATCTAAAGGATACTAAATGATCCTTAATTTTATTTTTCAGTCATTCCAAAATTTATTTGACTCATTATAAAGATTTTAACTGTATAGGCATTTTTATATTGCTGTGCTCCTACTGCACAAAGTAAACTTTCATAGCCACTAGAATCATGAGGTATACTTTTTAGGGATGTTGCAGAAGCATTGTATTCTCTGAGAACTTGCTGTGTCCATACTTGTGTGTGTATCACAGTTAAGTAGGGAGAGGCAGAAGAAAAGACAGTCTTTTCTTTAGAAGGAATTTCACAGAAAAAACAAACAAACCTGGAAATGTAAGACCATGCAAACTTTGGGTTGACCTTGTAGCAAGTAAGTAGCACAGTGAAGAGCTGTTGAAAAGGTAAGAGAAAGGCTTTGACATGGAGATGTCTTCACTGTGCACAAACATTGATTCTGTATACTCAGACTGTAACGGGGATTGATTGACCCATGAGGGCTGGACTTCACAGTGGTTCCTTTGGCTTCAGAATTGTTAGGGACACAGCATACACTCATTTATAGACAGCACACTCTCATTTATAGATGCAGTTTGCATTTGAAGCAGTGCCAGTATTTATGTATTTATTTTATTGTTTGTGGTGGATGATTTCTTAACAATAAAACTTATTAAGTGCAGGTTCAGTTCTTAAATGTTAAACTGTGTGAAGTTTGCATAAAATTAGAAGGGATGGACCTGATTGCCAAGTTAGCACCAAACCAGACCCGGTAGTGTCTTTCCCACAAATTTTCCCAGTGTGCTTTGTGCTTGGGGGGTGTGTGTTTCCAGGAAGTCCCTTTGCCTTTCCCTCATAACCTTTCAAAACCGTCTATTTGTTCTGTGTAAACTTCATTGCCTGATCTTTCTTTCTCCCTCTCTCTCTCTCTCCCTCCCTCTCTCCCTTCCCTTCCCTCCCTCCCTCCCTTCCCTCCCTCCTTTCTTTCTTTCTGGAAGTATAGATCTTTCAGAGAACAAAATGTTTGAACATCCTAGCCCTTTTGTTTTGGGAGTTCAGGTTGGTAAATTCTAACTTGAAAATGGAAAATTTAAAACTCTGTGGTTCCATTTTAATAAGGATTAAGTGAGAAAAATGAACTAACAGGAACTTTCATTTAATCAATCTGACATGTGAAAATTATGTGAGAAGCTGATGATTTCTCCTTTGAGATATTTTCTTCTGTACTTTTGAATTTTAAAAATTTCTCATGTCCTTTCCTGTTATCTGTTATACAACACTGCTCCAAATCTGTATGGAATACACTGATGACTTTTGCTTCAGTCAGGTCTCCCTGGACTTGTTCCATTCAAATTCACAGTTCCTTTTCTGCCATCTAAACCACACCAAGGGCATTAAAGATATCAGGCAGGATGACTGCTATTTTGCCTTTGTGGATTTCTTGCATGTTATATGCATTTTGCTGTATATAAATATATAACCTATCATGTCATCAATCTATTTTGATAGGGTGAAGCTTTCTTTTATTACATCAAGTGCTGAGATTAGGTTCAACAACTTCCTCATACCCAAGGACCTTGAACTTCAGGGACATTGGAACTGCCAGACTGAACAGTCCCATGTCAACTGGACAAATGCTGCCTCCTGCTTTTAGGTCCCTGTTCATCTTAGCCGGGTCTCAGCTTCTAACCAGCCAATAGATGTGTCAAGAATTGAAATAGCAGAGTTAAAATCATCTTTCCTATTGCCATTTTCTATTTTCTTCTTCTGGTGTAAAAGATGAATGAACCTGACTTTTCAATAAAGGGGGTAGTGTGTTTCTTGTTCCAAGGAAGTTAACATGGTTTATCAATTCAAATTCAAGGTTAATAGTTGGTCAAAAGCTTGGTAAAATAGAAATTTTCATTTAAATACTGATTTCTTAAGTTCAGCAGCTTTTGCTGGGAACACGTCTTTTCCCTGTTTTTTTATCCCTTCTAATCATCCTAGAGAAACTAGAAATCCTAATTTTATATTGTTTTCCTGGATTAAAGTTCATGACATGCAAATTGTAGACAAGAAAAAGATAAGAAGACCAATATCACAAAAGCAAATAGCGAGAGCACAGTTTTGTTTTGTTTTGTTTTGTTGTTGTTTTGTTTTTTATTTATTTTAGTTGAACTGTCTTTTGGTTTATCTTCAATGGTACATACTATTATATACAGCTGCTGTGAGGGTTTTCCATCCTAAGGAAGCTACTTAAGGGATATATATCTATGGGCAAATTTACTTCAGGTCTTAATTTTGGCTTTCTTTTGATTAAATAGATGATCAGAAGTGGTGTGAGGAGTAGAACAGGAACTCTATGTTTGGTAAACCACTTCCATTTGCTCTTGGTGCACTGTGAATTCCTCTTCATTTTCCTGAACTTTACACTTTAATTGCTTGTATTTTATGAAGATTTTCTTCAATGCTTTATTCAAGCCTCTCTTGTGGTTTCTCCTTCCCTTCTTTATTTTCTCTCCAAGTAAGTGCTTTCTTATACAGTATAGAGCAGGTGGGGCAGTGCAGGAAAACATGTTTGAGAAGCCCATAGCAGTTGGTAATTTCCTTAAACTGATGGGTCTTAACTGGCTTTAAGGTTCAATAAGGGTATAGTCATTTCTATACTCTCATCTCTAGAGAGAACTATTTATCAGTAGCCAAATTAGGGATTATCTCTCTTGTTCGGGTTCACCATGAAGTTTGACTTGCTTCACTTTCAATTTAGAAGTTAAACAATATCATAATAGAGTTTCCAGCTTCTATGCATGGCTGATCAAAAGCATACTTAAAAATAATTACATCATCGATTAAAAAGTAGTTCTCTTCAATGTTGCTGTCAGGATTATATGTTAAAATAACTTCTCATAAAATATTATCAGAAATAAAGCACAGTTTCATATTTCTTAACATTTATTAACTACATACATCATTTTCAAATTATAGAAGGGCGCTGATTTATAAATTTTTATGTCTGTGATATTAAACATAAAGGACTACAGTATACAGGTATTAATGCTGATCAGTTTTAGAGGTTTTGACATAAAGTTTGTAATGTTCATATAAGATAAAAAATTTTAATATATCTAAGAAACATTTTATTTGCAAGGAGATACTTGAGGTCATTAAACTAAATATTGATCTATACTCATTATTAGGATAAACTTAAAATAGATATTTTTGACGAATTTTACATTTTAGTGTTGGTTTAATTGGATTTATTAGGAAATACCATGTTCTCTTTTATGTGCTATATAAATTAAATGGAAAACTTATTTATATAACTACCTTTTTCGGAAAGAATAGTTATGTTTCCATAATGCTAATAATGTTATAGAGACCTTTAAATATTATTATTGTTATCAAACTACAATATTATTTTCAAAACTGCATCAGGTCTATACTTGGAGCTCTTTCTTAGCCTATTCTCCTTTTTTGGGTCTTTTCTTTGGTAATTAGCATCATGTAATTTCCAGTGGTAGGATGTTTATGTTAAAGAATTTACTGAACATCAGTGAAGTCAACCCATTAGTATCATCAATTTTAAGAAGGCTTCTCTACTTAAGTTCACTGTTAAATTTTGATTATAAAGTAGCAATTGCAGTGTTATAAATATGCTATAAGTATGGTCTATATATGTCTGTAGCTTATTAACAGTCTTTGTGATTGCTAAAATTTAATACATTATTTTATCAAAACTATTTCATATGATGAGAAGGATAATATTTGAAAAGGTATATAATCTGAAATTGCTTCTCTGTGTATACATCCTGCCCCTTTTTTCACATATATACTTACATATAGAGTCATTTTTGCTCATTAAATGAAATGCTTAAATGTTTCTGACAGAATTCATAACCTCTGCTTCTTAAAATTTATGAACAAACCAACAAACATCTCAGGGTCAGGAGACACAGAGACACAACTCTCCTTGTGAAAGCATTAAGATAATGAGCTGAAGTCACCAGCTTTGTGAAGCCAGGCAGTCTCAGGACCTGGAACACTAGCTCTGTGGGGAATGGAGACAGGAGGACCACTGGGACTTGCTGGCCTCCTGCACAAATTCAAGTTCAGTGGGAGACTCTGTTTTCAAAGAATAAGGGGGAGGGCGATAGAGTGGGACACGTGATATCATCCTTTGGACTCCATGCTTTCATAGACACATTTAGCTTCGCGCGCGCACACACACACACACACACATACTCTCTCTCTCTCTCTCTCTCTCTCTCTCTCTCTCTCTCTCTCTCTCTCACACACACACACACACACACACACACACACACAATGTTCAGCAAATTCTATCCTCTTTTTTTTAATTAGATATTTTCTTCTCTCTTTCTCTCACACATACACACACACACACAATGTTCAGCAAATTCTATCCTCTTTTTTTTAATTAGATATTTTCTTTATTTACATGTAAATTTCTCCTTTCCCAGTTTCCCCTCCAAAAAACAAAGAAACCAACAAAAACAAACCCCCGTTGCCTTCCCCCTCCCCATGCCTGTCACCCCACCCTCTCCCACTTATTGGCCCTGGCATTCCCCTACACTGGGGCACAGAACCTTCACAGGGCCGAGGTCCTCTCCTCCTATTGATGATCAAATTGAAATCCTCTACTATACATATGCTACCAGAACAATCATACCCCTCCATGCACAGACCTTGGTTGGTGGTTGAGACCCTGGGAGCTCTGATGGTACTACTTAGTTCATATTGTTGTTCGTCCTAAGGGGCTGCAAACCCCTCAGCTCCATAGGTCCTTTCTCTAACTCCTTCGCTGGGGACCCTGTACTCAGTTCAATGGATGGCTATGAGCCTCTAGATCTGTATTCGTCAGGTACTGTCAGAACCTCTCAAGAGATAGCTATATTTAGGCTGGCTTGCCCTTCCTTCAGTATCTGCTCCATAGTTAATCTCTGCAACTCCTACCGTGGGTTTTTGGTTCCTCCTTTTCAGAAGGAATGAAATGTCCACCTTTTGGTCTTCCTTCTTCTTGAGTTCCTTGTGGAATGTGGGTTGTTCTTCCTGTATTCCAAACTTCTGGGTTAATAACCACTTATCAGAGAGTGCATACCGTGTTTGTTCTTTTGTGATTGGGTTACCTCACTCAGGATGATATTCTCCAGATCCATCCATTTACCTAAGAATTTCATAAATTTATTGTTTTTAATAGCAGAGTAGTACTCCATTGTGTAGATGTACCACAATTTCTGTATCTACTCCTCTGTTGAGGGACATCTGGGTTGTTTCCAGGTTCTGGCTATTATAAATTCTATCCTCTTTCAATATCAATTTTTCTCCAGCCCTAATGATAGGTGCTCCCCATCTGGCTAGTATCCTGCCTGCAGTGAATTTCAGCAGTTCTTTCAGTTGCTGAACTTAGCACGACCTTTGTGCTTCCATATTGTCTATAATTAGACACATAGCATTTTGTGTGTGTGCCTGTATGTATGTAAGGTGCATATGTGCATGTAGGAGCCAAGGCATGTGTGTGGAGGTCAGAGGACAACTTGTCAGAGTTAGTTTTCTCCTTCTAATAGGTGAGTCCCAGAGTTTACCTCAAGTTTTCAACATTGGAGGCAAGCTACCTATTGCAAAGCTATCTTGGTAGCCCAGATTAGACCCAAGGGAAAAAAAACCTTTTATTTTTATTTTGTACATATTTGTGTTTTGCCCATGAGTATATATTTACCCACAGAGCCTAAGAGAAGGCACTGGATTCTCTTAGAGTGGAGTTACAGGCAATTTTTAGCAACTATGTGGATGCTGACAATCGAACCCTGAACCTGAGTCCTCTCTAAGAGAAACCAGTGTTTTAATCTCTGAGCTAAGTCTCTACCTTCATCAAATTGGAATGCTTGCACCTTAACATTTTCCACACCTTTCCAGATTTTATAGGGAGCAGCATTAGCACTATTACCCTATATTTATGTTTATATTTGCAATGTTAGTAGCACATTTAGTGTGTTTCCTCTCAAGATGAGATCTTTCCTAGTGCTTTCCTCTTGATTGGCCTGCAAGACAAACTTTATCATCCTTGACTGACATTGTATAATGGAGAAATAGATGCTTCAAGACTATTTTTATTGACAGAGATGATGCTACAATTAAACTGGTTGGTTCATTCTATTTATATTGCACAGAATCATGATGCTTTATAAGTACATTATTTTCCCCTACAGTATAACATTTTACTAAGAGAAATAGAATCTTCGCTTGTCAGGCCACTGACAAAGGACAACAATTCCTTTCACAGAGGTTATAAAATACTTTTTGTTGGTTTTTTGGCTGGTATTCATTAGTTAGACCACAGCTGGGCATTTGTGAGGGTTTTGTTACTGTCAGGTGTATCTTAGAAGTGACAGACTTGTCTTCAGGCCATACAGAAAGACTGATTTTCAGTTTTCAAGTCTCTTTCTTTTCTTCCACCTTTGATTCAAATATTTGAATTTTCTCCTATAAATTCATTGATTTTGATTTTAAAGTAAAAATCTATGTAGCAAAATCAAATGATTTCCTATGTCGCTAAAAGTCAGGAAACACTGTGAGACTATAGATACCACTTAGCGGATGCCTCAGAAAGACACTATGATGTGGTGGCCATGAGTATTTCTTTTCTACTTCTGATAATCAGAACAAGACAGTTTCAGAAAGTGGATGTATACTAAGGTGTCCATAGATTCCTTTTGTTGGTAAGATAAGTAATATTTACTGCCTAAATTATATAGATCCTTAAATTTTAACTTAAAAAATATAGACGTAGTGAGTATTTAAAGAAAAGTACCACTTTCCTTTGTAGTTAAAGAAAATTGAATGTTTCTATTTTGGGGACTAGAAATATATAATTCTAATGGGAATCAAGCTGATTTAGTTGATTATCTCTGGACATCTGGTGTAATGGGAAAGGTTATTTTAAACATTTTTGTGGTAACAAGATGCCAGTGAGAGGAGGTATAAATGCCTGTGGTACATCCCTTGTACCATGTTTGGTATAATGTTCTCTTCCTTACCTGAGTTATGTACTGAGTGTGGACTAGGGTTGGAGAACAGAATCAAAAATCTCTCTTGCTTCTTCTCCTGAAGCTGAGCTTCACATCATAACTTGTTTGTGATTCTGACACAAATGTCAGTGGTTCAGTTAGCTACCCTTATTGATTCCTGACCTCTCTGCTGTAGTGCTGGCTAGATGCTGTATTTGGAGCAGTAGGGCTTTGGCATCAGTGAGAGGCTCTGCTGAGGAGGCGATCACACAAGCAGAATCATTAAACAGTAGCAGACAATGAGCGTGGCTACTGCTGTGCCATTTCCATCAGGCAAGCTCAGTTTTAAAGGTTTGCTACATTTAATAGAAACACAACTGCACTTTCCCATTTATCTGCACTCACAAACATCAATTCTCTCCAATATTGTATCAAAAAATGAGCATATATTCCACCCTCAAAAGTGTTAAGACACTGTATGCCTTTCAGGCAACAAGACGAGTTTAAGCCCTAGAAGCCATAGAAAACTGCTTGACATTGCTTCCATGTTTGTGATCTCTGTCCTGGTGAGGTGGAGACAGGCTGATCCCTGGCCTTATGCACTAGCATTCTGTCTGTAATAAGGAGAGCTCTAGACCATTAAAAAACCTTGTCTTATAATGAGACAAAGTGAGTGGATCCTTAGGTCGCTGAGATTATCCTGTGGCTTGTGCATGCTCCTGCACACCCACATGTATATGGAGCATAGGATTACTAATTGCAACATAAAATGTCTTTGCTTGCCTTTAGAGGACCACTGAGGTACTCATTCCTCCACACTCAGTTTGTTTTTGCTTTTCTATTCTTCAAGTAATGTTTTCCCTCCTTTTCTCTATTTGTAGAGTTTGTATTACTAGAGTCATAATAAACATTTGCCTGATTTTCTTTTTTTTTACTATGTTTTTTAAGTTTTATTGCAATATGATGAGAAAAGTTACATGATTACAATTTATCTGAATTTGTTAATATTTAAAAACATATTTTAAGTAAATAGAATTAAATCACATTCTTGTTTTCCTTTTGTACCCCAACTCCTCCCAGAGACCCCCTTTTAATACCTACAATATCTTTCTTATCATATTCTTTAAAATTTATAAAATATTATAACAATAAAAATGAGTATTATAAAAGTTGTTTGATATAAAACAACAATCAATTTAACAACAGTCTTATGTAGATGCTTTTCTATGGCAATACTGAAAATACAAATGTTTTTCTCAATATAAATTTTAAATAACTACTAACTTGCCTGACTTTCTTAAGTGCCTGGATGCATGACAGTGGTTGAACAGTACCTAAAATACCTGCTTTAGAAGTCCTGGGTGATTGGCTGGAATGAATGAGAGAGTGGTAGAATAATTGCTGACTCAGGCCTCAGATGTTATCGTTTTTGTTTTTTTTTTTTTTCCACCTCTTGTTTTACATCTTTCATTTAGTGAATTTAGCCAAAGAATCCTGTTATGACCTCAGTGGATGTAATTCTAGATGTAATGTGATTGTGGGCAGCTTCCTAGACAGGGCGCAACAATATTGATGGGTGCAGAAAGGGTGCCACAAGACACATGGTCACCCCGGCAGTTGGCAGGGTTGGCTTGATTGCCCAGCACATTCCTGTACCAATGCTTAGTATTGCAGATGCTTCCAACCTTAAGATATATTCTCTTTATTTCAACTGCAATTGGGGAAAACAACAATTTTGCCCATGTGTACTTTGTCAAGCAAGTCAAAACACAAATGTGGAATTGGATAAATGGATCAGCAGTTAAGGATACTCACTGTTCTTTCAAAGGATCTCGGTTTACTTCCCTGCATTCACATCTTGGTAACTCATAAATGCATGTAGCTGTAGTTCCAGGACATCCATTTCCCATTTCTTGCGTACTTGGGCACATCTAGACATATAATCCACATATATATACTCAAGGATACATATGTATGTATAAAATAATATACATCTTTTAACATTCAAAAACAGTTTCATAATTCATGAAATATTTTCCAGCAAAGAATTTACCAGCTGAATTCCTATTTAAAATTCTTTATTCTTAGAATACCGTTATTAGAATATATTATGTATTAATATATAATATTATAATAATATAGAATTTACTAAAATAATGTTATTCTTAGAGTGCTAACCTATATACATTATTATTCAAATTATACAAAATTCTATCATAATTATTTTTGAATCCTTAATATTCTGAAAAAAATTGAATAATTAGCAAAAATACCAAGTTCTAAGGTTAATAATTTATAAATACTTAAGATAATCTAGTTAACTGAGAAACTCCCATTTTGTTGACTTTGCACCAGTGTAACGTATATATCCTATTACAGCGTGGGGTAGAAGTGAAGGCTCAAGGAGAGCACACAGAGCAAAGGAGCCACGCAGATAATTCACGTGAACTTATCATAACTCAAACTCTACTGGCTATCACTTTCCATTTTATCAGAGTTTTCAACACTGTAGCATTTGTGCCTACTAAGTTGGAAGACTCATTACTAATAACTTCAGCAAATAAGTCAGAAAATAATTTTTATTGGTAGATTTGCATGTTTCCCAGCATTTCATTTAGGATTACACTAGGGAGTTTACTGGTCCTTCCAAACAGTGAAGTACTGTGAGAATTTAGTGTTAGAAAAATTGGGAAATTGTGATGACAGACCAGTGGCTCTTACCCTTCTTAATACTGTTCCTCGTGTTGTGATGATCCCCAATCATAACATTATTTTCGTTGCTGCTTCATAACTGTGATTTTGCTACTGTTATGCATCTCAATGGAAATATTGACTATGTAGGACATCTGATATGCTACTACTCTGAAAGGGCAGTTCAGTACCCCAAGGGGTCATGACTCACAGGTTGAAGAACCACTGGCATAGACTAAAATAACATACCATTTTCCTATGAGTTAATAGTCAGGTATTCATCTGTGCAGAGTGCAAGTTAATTGCCAAAGAGAAAGTTTTCTTTGTTGAAAACTTTCTTAGGTCCGAAAACACTGAGTCCAGACTTTGTTCTTAACCAACTTCGTGCCCACAGGGAAATTGCTGAGCATGGTCCCTTGTACATTGTGTGGTTTTAAAGGTAACAGCAATGTTTTCACATTTACTGGATCTGTGAGGATGAGGGGACTCTGTAAAGAACTGCTGTTGTGTGATGGAGCCCTAGAGAAATGGCCAACACAAAGCACGCTGGGAAGCTCTCTTGGCTTTTGAAGCATGTGAAGAGCCCTGAAGCTTGTGGCTCTCTGTGTGGTCTGGTTACTGTTAACTGCCTACACAATATGATAAAGAATTGAGGGGTAGGTTTTGCTTAGACAAAATACTTGAGACAAAATTCTAGCCACTGAAGGCACGGGTCCTTGATGAAGGTTGTCCAAACAAATCTTTTGTCACACAATTTAATTTCACAGCCTTCTTTGCTCTGGTCCTTGATATGATTCAGATCCCACTCCCTGCAACCCATCCTCAACACCCCTTTCCCTGCCCCACCTACTACCTTCTTTGTTACTATGCACCTCTCCACCATCTTCCTTCAGGTTTTATTTTGGAAGGGAATGATGCTGCAAATATGACCTTTGGGTTTTAGTTCAAATCTTCATCCTTGTCCAGCTAGAAAGATGGTTGAGCCTACTACCAGTGCCATTTTTGCTTCTGAAAAGAAAGGCTGAAGCCCTGTGATAGACTAGTGTTGCCCCCATGAGACCTTGTTTAAACTTAAGGATGTGTTTAGCCTCCAGCCCAGAAGAAAAAGCATTTGTTCAAGAGCAAATTTCTTTGTTACTATCTCGTTTATCTATTCACTCCCATTTTTAGGTATAGAAGAATATATTTGTACTTTTCTCTGTTCCTGAAAGCAATTTTAGGAAAAAGATTACTGTGAGGAGTATAATCTTGATTGTGTTCCAATCACAATTAGTTCCAATTTTGCCTCCTCAGACGCATATGCCTGTTGTCCTGTCTTGTAAATTCTTTCATCCTCAGAGTACATTGTCTTCAAATTGAATGCTCATCGGGATAAATGTACAACATGCTCAACAGGGAATTTTGGGTTTGTATTGGACGAGATAAATCAGTAAATGGCTTCTTACATTTCAAGAGTGATTCACTAGGGACAGAAGGTGAACATACTTGTGTTTCCCAAAGTAGTTATGTGTGCCTGTGAGTTTAAGATTAAATGGTTTTTATCTAGGTCTAGACAGAGTCGGCTGTGAGATCTCAGAAGGCACCCAAGTTGTTAGTAGTTTCAGAGTAACATCTTGGTAAGAAATGGCTATAAGCTTTGAAGTTATAAAATCTATTCTTCTAACTTTTGGGCTAAGAATAAATGTCATTTTCACATGCTCTGTAGCATTGCTAACATTTGTGGTGGCAAAAATATAGTTTCTAATTAGTTTGCTACATTTTGTGTTCTATTAATTGCATTAACTCAGTAGAAAATAAATTTTTCATTTTTATTTATAATATGAATTTATAATATTTAAAGTTCCTTTAAAATTAAAATTCTTTTATTTTCTTATGATCACGTGTGTGTGTGTGTGTGTGTGTGTGTGTGTGTGTTTGTTAAATGTTCATGTTCAAGCATCTGTCTGCATGACTCTGCCTGTGGAGGGCAGAGGTTGATTTTATTTGCCTTTATCTATCATACTCCAGTTTCTTGTTTGATGCAGAGTCTCTAACTGAACTATATTTCAGTATTTTGACCTAGCTTACCAGCAAGCAATCAGGACCTGCCTGCCTTCCTCTGTCCCATCCCGATCCTAGTTCTGGTTTCTAATGTATGCATCCTGGTGTCTAGTTAACCTGATCCTAGTTCTGGTTTCT
>NW_022196902.1:20867615-20887746 GCF_008632895.1 Mastomys coucha
GTGTCTAGTTAACCTGATCCTAGTTCTGGTTTCTAATGTATGCATCCTGGTGTCTAGTTAACCTGATCATACTTCTGGTTTCTAATGTATGCATCCTGGTGTCTAGTTAACCTGATCCTAGTTCTGGTTTCTAGTGTATGCATCCTGGTGTCTAGTTTTCACCAGGATGCTGAGGACCCAGCTCAGATCTTTATGCATACACAGCAAATACTTTACTCACTGAGGAAAATTTAGAACAAAACCCAACCCCTAGCAATATTATAGAATGCCTGTCATTTCTATCTCTGACTATCTCCATCTCTCTGTCTCCCTCTATCTGTCTTTTTCTCTCTGCCTCTGTCTGTACATGTATGTGTTTCCATGTGCAGACAATGGATATATTTCTGCCAAGATCTTTCATTTGAGAAAGAAATTCATATACCAAACTTCCCATTGTCTTTGAGATGTCTCAACAGAACACATGCCCTTTTCCAGATAGATACATAGATAGATAGATTATAGATAGATAGATAGATAGACAGATAGATAAGTATAGTAGTGTTAGTAGTTGTTGTTGGTATTTCTTTTGTTCGGTAAATTTCTTACCATCTGGTTTCTCATTACCCATTGTCTAGGTTTGTATTGCTGTGATAAAGAACATGACCAGAGGCATCTTGAAGAGGAAAGATTTATTTTAATTTTTGCATTCCAGGTAATAGACCATCATGGAGGGAAGTCAGAATAGGAACTAGAAGGCAGGAAATGAAGCAGAAGCTCTGGAGGAACACTGCCTACTATCTTTCTCCCTTTAGCTTGCTCAGCCTAATTTCTTTATACCACCTAGCACTTCGTGCCTAGGGATGGTACCAACCACAGTAGAATGCACCATCCCACATCAATCAAGAAAATGCTCTCCAGACTTCCTCTAGGTCAATCTTATGATGCAGTTAACATGACCTCTTCCTGCTTTGTATCCCTGCTTATGTTGAAATGACAGAAGCTATTTAGCACATACATAAAGAAGAAAGAATAAAAAACAAAATAACAACATCAACAAAGCCCCCAGATTTTCACTACCTTATTGTTCTGGCTGGGTTTTTGTGCCAACTTGACACAAGCTAGAGTTCTTGTCAAGGAGCCTCTGTTGAGGAAATTCCTCCATGAGATTCAGGTTTAAAGCATTTTATCAATTAGTAATCAAGCAGGGAGTGCCCAGCCCATTATGGGTGGTGCCATCCCTGGGCTGGTGGGCCTGGGTTCTATAAGAAAGCAGGCTGAGCAAGCCAGGGGAAGCAAGCCAGTAAGCAGCACCCCTCCATGGCTTTGCATCAGCTCCTGCCTCCAAGTTGCTGCCCTGTGTGAGTGAGTACCTGTCCTGACTTCCTTTGGTGATGAACAGTAATGTGGAAGTGTAAGCTGAATAACTTCTTTCCTCCCCAACTTGCTTCCTGGTCACGATGTTTTGTGCAGGAATACAAACCTTGACTAAGGTAAGAATAGACTTAAGGTAAAAGTATATAAACTAATTCCCTGCCATTCACATCACTCATAAGAATTTTGACCTGGAAGCCATGGTGTCACAGGAGTAGGCATGGTGAGGACTTCTTCTGAAATACAGCATGACAGAGTATTGGGCTTGACCTACACAGTGGAAGTGATGTTGCCTTTGGGCAACAGTGGCTTTCCCCTGAAGGGTTCCTAGAATAAATTCTAGTCATCCTTTAGTTGGAGATTTCTCTCTTTTCCTGAACTTGATATAATGAAATCTATTCACCCAGAAGAACATGCATTGACCTTTCCCCTAAACCTCATCTCACCCTGTTGTACATGGCTCAGAACAAGAGAATAAGTAAGTATGTGGCTGGATACGGGAATAAGAAAGAATGCCATGCATTTTGGATACCCATATTCCATTCAGTGGCTCCATGGTTCTGCTTCTCCTGTGTCGGTCTCTGCTGCCTGTGTCTCCTCAGGTGTTAACTACTCCCCTCACGAAACCACTGTTCTTTCCATCAGAGGCTACAACTCTTTGCCTGTCTGCTTTGCTCCCCACCACCAGCATGCTTCTTATCCCAGTGGAAACTGAGCAACTGTCTAAAATGTGAATTCACACTTCCATTTCACGGAGTTTAATGCTTTTCATACTTCCTTTTGACACATGAGGTAAAGATGAAACACCATGATCTTTGCACATAAAGATTGTATGGACTTACACATCCTGCCCTCTCCCTTATCCTATATGTATTTCCTTTTTCAGGGACCTTGGTGTTGCTCCAGGTCATTTGCACAAAGCAGCCTCATCTGCTGGAAGTGGTCTTCCTTCTCAGAAGCTATTACTCTCATTCATTCTTTTTAGTTCAAAATTTTAAGCATCACCATTGGAAAGTGCTCATGGGACAATCTCTATGAGGTCGTATTTTGCTCAGATATGATCATATGGCTATACCACCCTGTATGTTATCCCAGGCTGATTTGGATGGACTTGTGCATCATTTGATTACTTGTGGAATGTGCCTTGCTTGTGGAAGGTGCCTCCTGAAGAAAACATATCAGAGCTCCAATGGAAATCATCCTGGAAATTCATTCTCACTAGATTTTCCATGCAATTTAAAAATATTTAAATGATATTACTGACTACTTTAATTTCCTTATCTTCTTTAATAGACAAGGCAGTATGGTACTCTGGAATGCTGCTGAAAGTTTAGTGTTGGACTCAGTTGTGAGTAGTTTATTTAAACTTTGTAACCCTCTCATGTTTTGTGTGTTTTTAAAAATATCTTAAAATTAATTATTTTATTTTATTTTATTTTATGTGTATGAATACTTTGCCTGCATATATGTATATGTACCATGTACTTGCTTGATGCCTTTGGAGGCCAGAAGAGGGCATCTGATTCCCTGGAACTGGAGTCATGTAAGCCACTATTGTAGGTGCTGAGATCTCAATCCAGCTCCTCTGTAAGAGCAACAAGGCTTTTTACCTGCTGAGCCCTCTCTTCAGCCATGTTTATTTAAATTTTTTGAAAATTAATTTTTAATCTTTGTGTGTGTGTGTGTGTGTGTGTGTGTGTGTGTGTGTGTGCATGCCCATGTGTATCCATGTGCACTGTAGTACCACACTGTATACATGGAGATCAGAAGACAACTTGCTTCATGAAGTTGGTTCTCTCCTTGCACCAGTTGGGCCACCAGGATTTAACTCAGGTCACCGTGCTCTGCAGCAGGCACCTCTATGTTCTGAGCCACCTCATTGGTTGTTTGCTCTTTTGTGTCACATACTTAACATATTCAGCACCATGCTCCTGCAAGTTCTGGTGGCTTATATATATGAATTATTAATTTAGTTTTTTAGTATTTTAAGTTGTTCCTTTAATTAACATGAGCCAGCCATGTTCATTCCACTGATGAAGTATCTTCTCTGTGGAGGTCACTGTGCAAAATGACGTAATGGGAGGCATTAACCTTTAAGTATGTCACCAGTATGTTTGGAAAATTATACCTTGTATAGTAAAAGTTAGAGAATGTATAATTTTTTGTTATCAAAAATTTATAGCCGGGCGGTGGTGGCGCACGCCTTTAATCCCAGCACTTGGGAGGCAGAGGCAGGCGGATTTCTGAGTTCGAGGCCAGCCTGGTCTCCAGAGTGAGTTCCAGGACAGCCAGGGCTATACAGAGAAACTCTGTCTCGAAAAAAAACAAAAAAAAAAAAAAAAAATATGTAATTGGATATGTGAATTCATGGACAACACAAGACTGGCACTCCTTAAGGGGCTGAAAAGACATACAGGATTTCCAAGGGATGGGGCAAATGTAGATGAGATGGCTCTTAAGTTATGGTCACTGTAACTTGTGAGTTATTTTTGGTGACCTGTGGCAAAGACACCAGGACAGACTTCATTGGTCTTACCTGTATGTTAGTCATTCACTAATTCTCTCCAGTTTACAGACTCCTGTGGCTGCTCTCGGGTAAGTCTGTGTCACCACTGTGTGAATAAGCCCTGTCTGGCTGTGAGGCCTGTAGAGCTCAGCCACTGCCTGTCTGAAAGTTCTTAATTGTTTTTATTTTTAGACTTTTTTTTTCAGATACACAGTTTTTGGGGAGGTACCATATGATAGAACTACTTATAAGAAAATATTAAAGACACATCTCTCTTTGTAGTTACTCTGGACAGAAATTTGATCCTATTTTTTGTGTTTGAGATGTTTTAATTTAGTTCACGAAAAATAAATGGACTCTGGAAATATGTATCTAAGTAGATTGAAAGATGCAAAAATCAAATTTTGGAACCCTTCACTTATCTCATCCTTCCACAGAAGAAAAGCTACTGTCTTGAGGACAGCTAAGTGACCACCTGGGCTTTATGACTGACCACAGAGCCAACAACTGTTTGTTTTGGCTGCAGCTATTTTCTATTTTAGCTTTTACAGTATTTCCCAGAGGGAAACTTAAAAAGTTAGTGTGGGAACCCGAAAGGCCACAGTTTCTCAATGTTTGCTCTCACCCATTGAGTCAGTGTGTCTGAAATCCCTTTACAGTGGTCAATGCAGCAAATGGGCAGAGAAAGCTCTGTTGGGAGTTGGAGGGAGGGTCCCCAGCATGCTGCCTTTCTGACTCTGTTAAAAAGAAATGCTTATCTTTTAGCCATTGCTAGAAGACAGGACTTAGACTAAACTGTCTACTAACAATGGCAGTAATATTAGCTGGTTGGCCATTTGCTTAGCCTGTCCAGCTTTTCACCATTGAACAGGTTTGCTTATGTAGGTCCCACCACCTCCTTCTGATCTACGAAATAATAGATCTACAACAGTAGTAGTGTAACCTGTCCCAGAGGACCGTTGTCTGCTTCATTACTGTGCTTCTCTGAGACAGTGGGAGTCACTAATTCTTCTGGTCTTGCCTTAAGTTAGTAGAGGCTTACTGAAGCATGGGCATCTCAGGTCCCAGCCCTTCCTCTTGTGTGTATGCTATGTGCATGTGCTTATATGGATGCGTGTATGTGTATGCCTACATACGGAAGCCAGAAGTGAATGTTGGTATCTTCCTCAGTCACTAATTTATTTTTTTGAGAGAGGATCTTTTATTGAAACTGAAGACTATAAATTTGGCTTTGCACTAAGAATCTATATGGATCACTTTCATCCTCCACCCATGGCATGCCTGTCTGTCTGTCTGTCTGTCTGTCAGTCTGTCTGTCTGTCTGTCTGTCTGTCTTTGGGTAGTGGTGGGGTGTTCAGTGCATGTGTATATTCATGTTTGCATGTATGTGTGTACAAGGGTCTGCCCTTGTACACATGTGGAGACCAGAAGGTGACATCAGAAACCTTCATTGCTCTTCACCTTATTCCTTGAGACAGAGTCTCTCATTGAACCCAGACTCTCTGGCATGGAAGGGTTAGCCTAGCAATCACTTTATTCTAGGAGTCTACCATCCCTGGTTTCCAAGGCTGGATTGACATGCAACATCCAACTTTTACCTGGCTTCTGGAAATATAAATTCTTGTTCTCAAACTTGCTCAGAAAGTGCTATACTCATAAAGCTAGCTTTTGAATCCCAGTTTGTGAATATATATACATATATATACATGTATATATATGTATATATATATATATATTTTTTTTTTTTCCCCAAGACAGGGTTTCTTTGTATAGCCCCGACTGTCCTGGAACTCACTCTGTAGACCAGACTGGCCTTGAACTCAGAAATCGGCCTGCCTCTGCCTCCCAAGTCCTGGGATTAAAGGCATGTGCTACCACTGCCCGGCATAGTTCTTGAATTCTTAACATCTTCAGAAACAAGAATTTGGTCCTTTAGGATAGTGGTGAAAAAACTGCCATATCTGACTCTTTTTTGAATTGTGTTCCCTTGTGATTAACAATTTTTTTCATTGAATTAAGAAAGAAAGAAACTTCTTTTTTTTTTTTTTTTTTTTAAAGATTTATTTATTTATTACATGTAAGTACACTGTAGCTGTCTTCAGACACACCAGAAGAGGGCATCAGATCTCATCACGGGTGGTTGTGAGCCACCATGTGGTCGCTGGGATTTGAACTCATGACCTTCCAAAGAGCAGTCAGTGCTCTTCCCCGCTGAGCCATCTCACCAGCCCGAAAGAAAGAAACTTCTTTATTCAGTTAACTTTGCTCTTGTAACCTCATCCTTCTTAAATCTGAAAGCCCATCTTGGAAACTGTTCTACAGGAATTCTTCTGACTGATCCTTAATGGCCTCTGACTTATACAGAGGCAGTTGTCATCATTACAACAGTTATAACTGAGTAACTCATAGCAGTTGTTAGTTTTGAATACAGATCAAGGCATAGTTTCTCTTCTAGTACATTTGAATAGAGTTTTCATGCCTTCGGATATAAAGTGCCTACTTAGTAGATGTTGACTTTGGGATAGCATTTCTAGATGGTAAGTGAAGAAGCTGCAGGCTCTCTTTTCCTGACCTTCAGCTCTGGCTTTCATTATGAACAATGATGAGCTACGATGCAGTGAGGACTGGAGGTGCTTGTATGATTTTACACAGTCACTTGCCAGAGACTGCATGATGCATAACCCTCTTTTTCTTGTTCCTTCTCTTCTGGTTTCTGTGAAAAGACAAGCAGGGACTATAAAGCTCTCTGCAGGACAAAGACTCTCCTGCATTTTAGGTAATGCACTGTAATTATTCCCTCTCAAGTTGCTTTTCATGTTAGCAGCTCCTTCTTGAAACATTTCAGTATCATGTAACAGGAAAGCTGCCAGAGATGGCGAAACTGTAGAGCAGATTTTAAATTTCAGTGAATCCTTTAATATTGGTGTGTGTATGTGTGTGTGTGTGTGTGTGTGTATGTTTGTGTGTCTGTCGTGTGTGTGTGTCTGTATAGGAGTGTGTTTGTGTATGTATGTCTCTCTGTGTGTGTGTGTCTGTGTGTGTTTCTGAAACAATGTAGGTGAAGAGTATTCTAATTAAAAGAATTAGAGATTCTTTTCAGATTTCAGTTTGGAAAATCAGAGGGAAATGGAGCAGTTTAGAAGAGAAGAAAGAGCTGGCAAGGGGTGTTAACAGGATGGCATCACAGGACAGGAGTGCAGAGGGAAGGAGCAAGCAAAAAAGAAATAGGTGGGAGGGGGTGGTAGGATGGATGAGAAGTCAGAGTGGTGAGGGCAAGACTGAGAAAGGCTGTGTGGGAAGTTCCATGGTCCTGAAGTTTACAAGCATTCCCGTGTTAACACTGTCATCTCAGTTTTAGCCTTCAAAAATGTTCTTTTCACACATTTCTAGTTGGATTCTTCCCACTGTCTCATACAGAAAGGAGGGAATCTGTGCAAAGAAAACAATTCACTCTCTTACTCAGCCCTCCAAGGCACATTGCATCAGTCAGTCCCCCTACCAGCCTCAAGGAGACAAGGGGATTAAAGCAGAGACTGGGTCAATTATTTGTGTAGGGTGAAAAGCTGAACTGGTGTGCACTGAGTGCAGAAAACTTAGGCCCTAGTAAGAAAGCAAAGTGGATTATGTGGTTACACATCTAAACCAGACTGTGATCTTGTTGCTTTGGTTTTCTGTGCCACACAGAGGAACACAGAAATTTTATGGCCAAAGAAATGTCCAAGTGCTTCTCTCTCAACTTGCCACCCCCCAAAATGTATATTAGTGAGATTTAATTATAGAATAGGGAATCTAGTCTTTAATTTTAATCTGTATCAGATAACTTCTATGGAAACTTGACTCCAGAGAAGGAAAAATCCCTCTAATCAAGTTTAGGAAATGTTTTTGATTTGTATCTGTCCTTCCTCCCTCCCTCCCTCTTGCCTTCCATCTCTTCCTGTCACCCTTCCCCCTATTCTTTCTGCTTCTCTGCTATTATATGAAATTTTTCCTAGTTGTTCTCTGAAATCAAGATGTTTTTTAGTTTTCAACTATAAATTCAAAGTTCTTCTCTGGGCATTGAGAGAAATTTTATCCTGAAGAGTGTCATTGAAGCAGTTATGATTTCTCAAGGACTGAGAGGGATTCTAAGTACTGGGAGCCTGCTGTGTAGGATCTCAAATTCTTCCAAGATGTAATTTCTGTCCTTTTGTTTTGGAGTTTGGAATATAAATTGCCTTTTCTTATAACATATGTCTCATTCTGTCTTTAGAAATGATGGAGTTGGAAAGCTTTATTAGAAGAGAAATATCATCTTAAGGCATAATAGAATGTACAAACTTGAAAAATCACCAGTAGGCCATGTTCATGCTATGCAAAATGGAGGTTCTTTTGCCAATCAGAATTGTCCCAATAGTAGAGTTATTTAGAAGAATTCTTCAGATTGAGATAAAGGTCATTTTAAATTTTTCAAGTTTTTCTTTTTGCTGATTCTAAAAACAATTGTTATTGTTTTCTATATTTTTGCTTACTTGGTTAACTTCAAGGTTTTAGTAGTCATTTCCCTCCCTGAATCCTATGGGCTGAGATCTGGACAAAAGTAGTTTCTGTTATATCTGGAGGAAGGTGGGAGGGAGGGAGGCAGGGAGGCAGGGAGGGAGTGAGGTAGGGAGGAAGGGAGAGAGGGAGGGAGGCAGGGAAGAAGGGAGTGAGAGAGGGAGGAAGGGAGAGAAGGAGGGAGGAAGGGAGAGAGGGAGGTAGGGAGGGAGGAAGGGAGAGAGGGAGGGAGGAAGCCAGAGAGGGAGGAAGGCAGGGAGAGAGGGAGGGAGGAAGGGAAGAAGGGAGTGAGGGAGGGAGGCAGGGAGAGAGGGAGGGAGGCAGGGAGGAAGGGAGGAAGGGAGAGAGGGAGGGAGGAAGGGAGGGAGGGAGGAAGGGAGAGAGGGAGGAAGTGAGGGAGGGAAGGAAGGAGGGAGGCAGGAAGGGAGGGAAGGAGGAAGAGAAGAAGGGAGAGAGGGAGGGAGGGAAGGAAGAAGGGAGGCAGGAAGGGAGGGAAGGAGGAAGAGAAGAAGGGAGAGAGGGAGGGAGGGACAGACAGGCAAAACCAAGAAATGTTTCTTAAACTTGATCAGAGGGATTTCTGCTTCTTGGGAGTCTAGTTATCATAGAATTTTTTGGTACAGGTTAAAATTAAAAACTGGATTTACTATTGTTTTATAATTTAATCTCCCTAATCCTATTTCTGATATAACTTCTCAGAGAGGTTGTATTAGTGAACATTTGCCTAATTTTGCTATATATAGCAATTTAGCTGCAGGCTGAATTCTCTAAACTTCATTCTGGACTTTTGGGCAGACAATGTAAGTGTAACCCCAACCTTTCTTAGAGGTTTTCGATTAAATAAGCAAACCAGTTAAGTTCAGTAAGAGATACTGGAAGTGAAGGATTTAAAAAATACCCAGCATGATACCAGGTATGTTAATTGGACACATAGAAAGGGCTAGCATCTCATTAGACACAGGAAGGCTGTACCAACATAGAGTTCAAAAGAATGAATTCCAAGCAAAATAAAATCCAGTTTGGAAAGACTGAGGCAAACAGCATGTTGGGATTTTTCTTTGGAACAGAAGGAAGTCTGTTGTATCTGGAGACTGTAAATGGACAAAGGGGCTCAAGAGAGCAGGTGTGGATCTTGCTAAACCCTTGAAACTCTAAACTCTTGAAAGAGTTTGGATTTCATTTTTACTGTAATGTGAGGAGAAGGAAAGGTAAATTATAACTTTTAAAAGTCTGGTGCCAGTCAAAAAATAGTGTAGTGCCGCTAGCATGGACATCATGAAACCCATTACCAAACCATTCTGATTGGTTGTTGTGCTCAGGATCAGTCTGGTAAAGGTCATGAGCAGGCAAATAAGGGTTGAGGAATGAGCTTGAAGCAGTTGGTGGTAAATTTCATGACTGGGAAAATCAATGTCATTAATGATCTCAGTTTTACTCCCCCAAGTATTATATCTCCACTTAGATAAAAGAAGGTATGGGCAAAGAGGCTTAATAAAGAAGAAATGAAAATTTTGCAAAGTATGAACCATACATTGGCTTTGCCTTCAACTCATAGGGGATAGATAGTAACAAATACATAGATCAATTTCAAACAAAGAAAAAGAATGATCTTAAATAGACTGGTGGCCAAATATTGGCTTCTGTTTTCACTCCAAACTCCAATACTCTCTTTAGTGTCTGTCTGTGCATGTGCGCACCTCTGTATGCCTGCTTGTGTATGTGTGTATGAACACACACACACACACAAGAGAGTAAACTCATATGTGCATGTGTGTACATTCATATGTGCATGTGTCACATTCATGCATGTGTGTACATTCATATGTGCATGTGTGCACATTCATGCATGTGCAGGTATTGCACCTGTGCATGTGTTTAGGGTCCAGAAAATGATGTCTACTGTCTGCTCTGTCATTCTTTAATTCTATCAAGACAGGGTTATACTGGTTGACCAGTAAGTTCTAGCCATCCCATTGTCACCTGTTTCATCAATGGGATTGCAGTTACATCTGAAGTCATACTTAGCTCTTTTCATATGGGTGATGGGGACTCAAAATCAGGCCCCCACTTTCATAAAGCAAGCACCTTTATGCATTGAATTAACTCTGGCCAGATATTTTGGTGGTTACCTTTTAAGCTGCCTAGGCATGAAAATATTTACTGTATGCAGCCTTTAATTTTTTGCATATTAGGATTCTAATAGTTATTTTATTTATATCAGGAAATCTAACTGAATACTAAAAGGTGACTTTTCACTGCTTTGGTGCCTCTGTAGCTTTTTACGTGGTCTTAAGAATACACAGAGGTATGTGTCTTATTAGATATGAAAAGTGTTTATTTTTATCTGTACTCTTCTCCATAGGAACATTGTCAGTCTCTGATGGTGTACTCCTAGGATGGAAGAAACACCTTTGTGGTGGTTTATCTGTTCTCTTGTGTATGCCTGTATATTTGGTTTGAAGATTTCCCAGGCCTGTTTGTGTCTGCATGTGCTCACCACTTGAAATGATAGATTGAAGAAAGCTGATGCATGGGAGCCTCATCTAGCACACTGAGGATCTGAATGGAGTGAAGCAAAAGAGAGAGAGAGATCACTTTGGGATTCTTGGGCTGGGACATGTGTCTTACCTTCACACTTTGACTAGGTTGGAAAGCATACTGTTTACAATCCCCATTTGTAGCGTCTGTCTAGACTTGAATTTCTGAGTGACTGTCCTCTACAGACCTTCAGGCTTACGCAAATGCTCTACTCTGGCTGTTCTAGCCTAAACTTTTATAAGTCTCATAAAAATAACATAAGTCTATTTCCAAAAGTCTTTCTTTTCTCATTGGATATGAATAGATATAGTATAAGGGATGTGTCGTGTGTGTGTATGTGTATGTGTTGCATATTCATCTTTTGCTCTTTTCTATCCCTCTGGAGATGGTTAAAACACCTTTTGTTCATACACGTGCAGAACTACAGAAACATTTTGCTTGTTTGATTTTTAATCACCAGATACCCACCACTCTGTTTAAAAAGTTCTAGTTCTTTGTGATCTTTCTGTACCACATGGACTGACTGAATGAAAATAGACTCGATAGAAAGTCAGCTTTGTGAGCTGACTGTTCTTGTTGGAGCAGGAGGAAGAAAGAACTGCACACATATTTAGAGACATTGGTTCAATGCATGGAGCTCAGGCATCACTCTAGAAGGCCCAAGGGCTTTTTCCTTAGACTCATGGCAGCACATTAATTTCCCAGGAGCACCAACATGTTTTTTCCTACCTCTCATTTTCTCATAACTATATAGTCAAATTGAATGAAGATGTAAAAACAGAAATCTGAGTAGCTTTTATTAAGTCAAATACTAGTATTTGAAAAAAATAAAAACAATGCCAATCTCTTTGGTATTATTTTTCATAAGAAAAACCTGTGGGGCTGTGATTTTTAAACAAATTAGTAATTATTTTACAGGTTTTATTTTATTTACTTTTGTGATTGATTTGTTGTTTGGATACTTAAATCAGTAGAAGAGTCCACGGCCATGATTGTAATAAAACAAAGAAGAACAAATACATTCATTCTCAATCTTAATTTCCTGTGTCACATAGGTTCTCAACCTTCCAAATGCTGTGACCCTTTAATAAAGTTCCTTGACTTGTGGTGACACCCCAACCATAAAAATTATTTTTGTTGCTACTCATAACTGTAATTTTGCTACTGTGATGAATTGTAATATAACTATTTTTGGAGATAGAAGGTTGCTAAAGGTGTCGTGACCTACAGGTTGAGAACTACTGTCATACGGTGTTGACAGAACTTAGAATTGATATACTGTTTGTTTGCTGAGGAGTTAAATTGTGCACCTGTGTTTTTGCAAGCTGAAGGAAAATGTAGATGAGTGTTTTCCCTTTCCACCTTTACACAAGTTCTGGGAATTGAACTCTTTATTTCTAACCTTCTTTCTCCACTGATCCACTGATTACTGTCCTGGGAACCTCAGAATATTTATTTTGTATAGGGATTCTGAGACTAAAAAATTTAGGATCCATTGCTTAAATCAAGACTTTTATAAAGATATGTTGCTATATGGGTAAGTGTGACTCTAAAAAATTGTCAGGTTTATACCTTCCAATCTTGTATAATTCCATCAAATTATTCTTTCTCAGAACTACCGAAGTTAATTCCAATTACAGGTTGATTTTATTGTTTCTACAGTTTAGAGCATTTGTGAGCTGACTATTATGGCCACCTTGTCATCTAGTTAGTAATTAAATAATCATTTATAAATATCTAAAACATTTAAATGTTTAGCATGCTCTTCTATATACACACTTGTTGGGTTGGTGCATATCAGTAGTTTTGGACTTTAGAATCCCAAATCCATGGTTTGTTATTGCTCCTGAGATACATTTCTGTTTAGTAGCTAGCATGGTGTCCCGTTTCCTGCTTGGAATGGCTTCTATTCTTTTTCTCTTGTGGATATTATATAGCTGTTTGTGCTATGTGAGTAAAATTCCTGTACTCACCAGTGTGCTTCCAGCCCAGACTGTCTGTGTTAGCGCCTATGCTGTCCCTTGTTGCTGGTGACCACTTCACTTTGCCATTCTGCATGTCTTGTCCCCCACACTCTGTTGTCGAGGTCTCTTCCTTCTTCTTTTGCATCTGTGTACCCATTCCATTCTAAGCAGTTCACGGAAGGCTTCAGTCATCAGGCTGAGCCAAACAGCCACCTCCTTACTCCCTGTCCCCACCCTCAAGGGTACTAGGTTACTCTAAGGTTTTTTTTTTGGAACTTTTTAAGAATTTTAATTTCTATGTGTAGCATTTCTCTACCTCATGCTTTTCTTTTAAATGTACCGTGTGGTTTCACCCTTAGGACAAATCAGTCATGTGAGAGAGTGCTATCTTTTTTAAAAAATTAAATATATTTGTGTGTGTGTGTGTGTGTGTGTGTGTGTATATGTGTGCGTGCGTGTGTGTGTGTGTGTGTGTGTGTGTGTGAGTACATGTTCAAATGCACACATGTCAGCTAGAGCACAGCCTGCAGCAGTCAATCTCCTCTCTCCACCATATGAGATCGGGGATTGAACTCAGTTCTTCAGGCTTGGCAGTAAATGCCTTTATATCCTCTGCTTTCTAGGTGGTTGTCCTTCGTATTGTCTTGATGGAGGATAGCCCTTATAATGAATCACCATGGCACTTAATTATAATGTGTATACAAATACCATATAATGAAACACCAGAATCAAAACTTCACAAACTATGAGCCCGTTCTGGGAAAGACCCTTGCGTATTTTTGTGAAAAAAAAAAAAATGTTGACAGGCCTGTCAGATTGCGGAAGGTCTGTACAGGCAGTGAAAGGTGAAGGGAACCCTGCCCTTTCAATCAAAAGCATGTAAAGATGTAACTTCTGAGTTTATCTCTTAATTTGTAAGGCATCTTAAGTACTTTGAATAACCAGCTTAGTGAAATACTATGTTTGCATGCCAAAGTCTGAAAATACATACCTTTGCATCTATACACAGAAGAGTTTTTAAGGAAAGCATGGGGATTTGTAGTTTTTCTGTAAGTGTGATAATCTAAAGTAGTGTAAAGTTATTTCTAAATAACGTTAGTAATTAAATTAGTAGTAAATCTATGATATGCATTAAATCCTATGTATTAGACAATGTTGGTGAATAAAACACTTGCTTTCTTTGGCAATGAGGACTTTTTAAAAGGCCAGTAACTTGCATTAAATATCAACTATACTTCAATTAATGATGATGGTATTTCTTCACAGTACCCTCCCCCCTTCCACAGTCCCACCCTTACAAATCCTTCTCCCCATTGCTCCCTCCCTTTCTTCTGAGGAGAAGGGGAATCACCCTGCCCCCACCCCTAGGGTACCACCAAGGCCCTGGGACGTTTCCTATGAGCAGGACTAGGTTCATCCTCTCCTACTGAGGCCCAAGTAGGCAGTCCACCTGGGGAATGGGCTCCAATGGCAGGGACCAGAGTCAGAGACAGCCCCCCATTGCAATTGTTAGGGAACTCCCATGAATCCCAAGCTGCACTTCGGTTACAAGCGTGTAGGGCCTAGGTCCATCCCTTGCATGCTCCCTGATTTGTGATTCAGTCTCTGTGAGCCCCCCATGGGCCCAGGTTCCCCGGCTCTGTAGGTCTTCTGGTGTTATTGACTCTTCTGGCTTCCACAATTCTATTCTTTCTTCCATGAGAGTTTTGGAGCTCCATATGCTTGCTTGTGGGTCTCTGCATCTGTTTTCATTTGTTGCTAGATGAAATCTCTCAGGGGACAGTTACCCTAGGCTCCTGTCTACATAGCAGAGTATCATTAATAGTGTCAGGGGTTGGCTCTCTTCCAAGGGTTGGCTCTCAAGTTGGGCCAGTCATTAGGTTGGCCATTCCTTCAGTTTTTGCTCTATCTTTATCCTTGTACATCTGGTAGGTAGGACAAATTTGGGGTTGAAGATTTTAAGGGTAGTTTGATGTCTCCCTCCCTCCACTGAAAGTCGTGCCTGGCTATAGGAGATGACTTTTGTTTTTTGTTTGTTTGTTTGTTTTTTGTTTTTGTTTTTCGAGACAGGGTTTCTCTGTGCAGCCCTGGCTGTCTTGCAACTCACTCTGTAGACCAGGCTGGCCTTGAACTCAGAAATCTGCCTGCCTCTGCCTCCCAAGCACTGGGATTAAAGGCGTGTGCCACCACCACTCGGCAGGAGATGACTTTTATAGTACATATTTATCAATTTTGAATTACCACATTAGGGGCTGTGTATGTCTTTCAAGTTTTTGCTTATTGCCTGACTACCCTCTAGAAAGCTGCATTACTTACAAATCATGCAAAGACTTATGTTTAGGCACTTTTCCTTGACTGATGAATTGGAGAACTCTTTCCTCAAGTGACAAAGAAGTTATATTTAGGGAAGTATAAATGTGAGTTGGCATCATTAAGCCTTCAGATAGCCAAGCCTCCATCAAACACTACTGAACACTTATTTGAAATTTGAGGGAACAACAGTAAATAAGGTTTGGTTTTTAACATTGAGAGTGAGGGGCTTACATATGTAACATTTCCAGATATTAAATATAGAGGGCCAGTTGTTCTTGGATATTGTAGAAGTAATTTATTGAGGTTGATAAGAACACAGTGCTGGCTACATTTAAGTTGATGGAGGGAAGTCTGTGTCGGAGCTGCAGCTACACAGGAACCAACTGTGTAAATCGCCACTGTGTCAATTCTGTAGACAGGGCTTGCAGTTGTTCTGCTTGTTTCTCCTTTGCAGAACTGTTCAGTTAAAGCACAGAACTCAGCCACATAGAGGGCTCTGTGGAAATAAGACTGTTTATGCCAACCATTCCATAGAAGCGAATTATCAGCACTAATTTTCTTTATTATTTAACCTGTGTTGAGTGGCAGTAAAATGCCAAAATAGTTAAGATAAGCTTTTATTTCATGACTTTCGTCTTTCTAATGATCAAACTGGTAAGGACTAATGATGACTAACATTTGTTCATTCCATTTCTTTAATAAGAAAATGGTTGTAGCTTAAAATGCAAATGGCTGAAAATTGCTAAATGGTCTTAATGGTAAATATAATGCACTTTTAAAATCTGACACAAAGTGTATTTTATGCCACAGTTTATTTTATGATAGAAGAGGATTACTATTAGGAAGCTAATAAGTCTTTTGAGCTCTACATTTTAAAATTGGTAGTCAGGAGCTAAACTTGTGGAAATAAATATGTCATTTTCTTATAAAATGATTCATCATTGGATAAACAGGACACAGAAACAGGTATAGCTTTTCTAGGGTCTCAGGTCTGATCATGGTTAAGACCAGAAACTAGTCTAATTCAAATTGGCACATTGGAGAAACATTTTGATAACTTAGTTATTGATGTTAAGAATATGAAAATAGCAATGAATAAAAGCATTCTTTTTTCTGCAGATTAGGTTAAGATCCAGGATATCCTGTTTTGATTTGTTTGTTTTTTTCCATTTTGAAAGTTGTTTTCCAAAAATACACAGATGATTTTTTTTTATTCTATTAATGTACTGTCTGTGAGAATCAAGCTAAAATGTAATCCCAGTGTTTAAGAGAAGATGAAGACTGGGAGACATAAGTAAACAATAACAGGAATTACTGCTAATAATGTATGTGTATTCTGTACTTGACTGTACTGAAGTACTAGAAAAATTTGTCATCAAAGCTTGGGATCACAAAGGTCCCCTCTAGTGGCAATTGTCCAGATTGGAAATTTGATTTTTTATGTAGTTGAATCCTTCCTCTCTGAAGTATTTTTGTCTTTTGTCTATTTGTTTGAGCTCCAGGTTGTGGATTAATTGAGATCCATAGACCAGTAGTCACTGAGCTTTTTGGATATCTTGGTATAATTTATTATGTTTTAGAATAGGATACAAAAGGGTAGTTCTGCATTTCAGGAAAAGAGGGCCAAGTGCAGTGTAAGAAACCTTGTTTAAAAGTTAGTTCTGTAATATGACTCCTAATGTCATGCTGCTTGACAAAATGATATCGTAACATTTTTGGGTGGTTTATGAATTTATTCACATCTACTGTGCATGAGAATAACAGGACGTCTTTCTGGAGAGCTGCTTGCATTTGTATAGTAGACCTGTACCAACATCTCACAGTCATAGTCACTGTATGAAATTTGCATTTAGCAAAACAAAATCAGTGTTGGTGTTCTGAAGGTAGGATTCTGTCTGTGTCATTTACCTCACAAGATCCATGAGTTAATCATTACTTAGTCAAAGTGACTTTATACTTGATTTTGTTCAGCTTTGGAGGAGCATGGTAGTCAGTGCTAACTGGGATGGGATGGGGGGTTGTGTGTGCATGGAGGTCAGTACTAACTGGGATGGGATGGGGGTGTGTGCATGGTCAGTGCTAACTGGGATGGGGGTGTGTGCATGGAGGTCAGCGCTAACTGGGATGGGATGTGGTGTGTGCATGGTGGTCAGTGCTAACTGGGATGGGATGGGGGTGTGTGCATGGTCAGTGCTAACTGGGATGGGATGTGGTATGTGCACGGTGGTCAGTGCTAACTGGGATGGGATGGGGGGTGTGCATGGAGGTCAGTGCTAACTGGGATAGAATGGTTGTGTGCATGTAGGTCAGTGCTAACTGGGGTGGGGGTGTGTGCATGGTGGTCAGTGCTAACTGGGATGGGGTTGTGTGCAGGGTGTGTGTGCATGATGGTCAGCGCTAACTGGGATGGGATGGGGCGTATGCGTGGTGGTCAGTGCTAACTGGGATGGGATAGGAGTGTGTGCATGATGGTCAGCACTAACTGGGATGGGATGGGGGTATGTGCATGATGGTCAGTGCTAACTGGGATGGGATGGGGGTGTGTGCATGATGGTCAGCACTAACTGGGATGGGATGGGGGTATGTGCATGATGGTCAGCGCTAACTGGGATGGGATGGGGGTGTGTGCATGGTGGTCAGCACTAACTGGGATGGGATGGGGGTGTGCATGGAGGTCAGTGCTAACTGGAATGGGGGTGTGTGCATGATGGTCAGCGCTAACTGGGATGGAATGGGGGTGTGTGCATGGTGGTCAGTGCTAACTGGGATGGGATGGGGGTGTGTCCATGGTGGTCAGTGCTAACTGGGATGGGTGTGTTTGTCAGAATTAATCTTACTAAGATGACAGTTTTGAGTCAACAGTGCACCAACTATGTGCTAGAGTCAGCTTTAGAAAAGTTGGGCATTAGGGCTGGCAAGATGGCTCAGTGGGTAAAAGATTGATACCAAGTGTTTGATCTGAGTTTGATTCTTAGGTCCCACATACTAGAAGAAGAATACTGATTCTCTCAAGTGCCCGTTGACTCCAATCATGTGCCCTAGCATGTTTGTGCCTACATGTGTTCTCTCTCTCTCTCTCTCTCTCTCTCTCTCTCTCTCTCTCTCTCTCTATCTCTCTCTCTCTCATGTATATGTGTCACACATATAAAATAAAAATATTTAAAAATATAGAATGAAAGAAAAGTTGAATAGTATCTCCCATAACCTCTTTGCAAAGTATTCTTACTCCATGACTTGATGTTCTCAAGACTTAGTGAATGGCAAAATGCATATGCCTTAACTAAACAAAAATATTAGTATTTGAAGCTTGAAGTTATTCCATCTCCTTCAGTCTTCCATTTCTCTGTTTTAACATTTGTGTTAACAGAGAAAGCAAAAGAAGAAAGTACTGTCTGTGCATATCAAACCAATAAATCCACTTGTTTCATTTTCCAAAAGCTTACTAATTGGTAGGACTGGGGAAATTGTAGAGAGAGTTTTGAACATGAATCCTACTCCTGCTTGTCTACCATCTGACCCTAAGTCAGAAGCTATGTCTCATATTTCTATGTAGTAAATCAGGGTTAATAACAAGTTGTAGAGATGAATCATTTTTTTTGTCTAGCTTATGAAATGTTAGTAAGGAATGGATCTATATGGTGTCTTGACTGATGTTTTTTTATGGCCCTGCCCCAGAAGACATTTTAAAATTTAATATTTTCATAGAGTAGTATCCTTTTATAGTTGTATGATCCCTCTAGCTTATCAATGTTCATAGCTCTGTTATTTGTAATATCATTTCAGGTTCCTATATGGTTGTGGATGCCTCAAATCATGATCCTGGAGAAAAAGCCCGACTTCAGCTGCCTACCATGAAGGAGAATGACACCCACTGCATTGATTTCAGTTACCTGTTATATAGCCAGAAGGGGCTGAGCCCTGGCACTTTGAATATACTAGTTAGGGTGAATAAAGGACCTCTTGCTAATCCAATTTGGAATGTGACTGGATTCACTGGTCGGGACTGGCTCCGGGCTGAGCTAGCTGTGAGCACCTTTTGGCCCAATGAATACCAGGTAATCCACTGAAATTTTCTAGTATGTACTTTCATGTATTGGGTCTCTTTGTATGTGAAAAATATAGATATGAATACTGGTCCTGCATGACTAGGGTCCCTCCTTCTTCTTTCCCAGCTCCTCCTTCTTGAGGGGGAGTTTCAGTACTTTGGCACAGAACCTTCTAACTATAGAAAATATTTCCATTCGTAGAAAACAATAGTTCAGTCCACAATTTGTTGTCTACTTCGCAAAGGATTATTTATTTCTTATCTGTTGTACATATTTCTATGTCTTTCTACAGGAAGAAATAGCTTTGTGTTTTCCCATTAGACTGCAATATTCTGACTGGATTGGCTTACTGATTTCTTGAAAGTACCATTTGGGAAACAAACAGGACTTCGAATTTTGCAAAATATATGGTCTTTAATGGGGGCATTTGATTATTCTTTTTCTTAACTAAATGGAATATTTAAAACAGGCAAACAAACAAGGCAGGCTGTCAATAAGAACCTTGCATGATTTTTCTTGGAATGCTCAATCAGATTATGATGGAAGGATATAATGAATAATGTTAACTGCCAGTTCAGTGCTCTTGTGACAGAGTTTGCTTGGTTTAAGAGAGAAGTCCCATGCACCAGGTTGAAGACATACTTCCGCCTTACAAACTGTCAAGTTTAGTACTTATAAATACACAATCTTTCTGTAAGACTCAAAGCTTTTGTTATACATGAGATTTAAACCTTGTGGAAGATCTACCTCTTCATGGTTTACTATGGAGCTAATGAGAGTGCATTTACGTACAAGCATATTCCACAACAGCCAGTAGCATAATTATTTCATTCAAGTATTTCAAAAGGGAGCCCTTTCTTTATGGTTGTTACTCATTAATT
>NW_022196902.1:20887756-20899573 GCF_008632895.1 Mastomys coucha
AAAAAAGATCCCTTTACTTGCTTTTTCCTGTGTTGATTGATTTTTCTAGGTGGTTAATGGCCACCTGTGCTATGGTTCTGGTGAAAGCTATGTCTCTCATTTTGATGTTGTTTGTCTGCTGAAAACTCCGTGCATTTCATTAGGTGCTAGTGGCTTCCATCAGTCCTGTACAGAAAAAATGATCCCTTTGTCCTCTGATAGAAAGCCATGTGTTTGGGATTTTTTTTTTTTTTTTTTTTTACCTAAACCTAGAATAACAGATGTCATATTCTCAACTTTACATGATTTCCTTCATTGGTATTTTAATTGTTTTAGCCATACAGGTAACTATTTGTACCTGTGCAGTATTTTGATAGGTGACTTAGCTGTTGATCCTCTCTGTTCCAGGAGACACCCATTTGCTTTAAGTACCAGTTATTAGAGACCACTTATGAGATTCCTCTCAAGAAATTTGGAGGATGGATTTCTATTCTTTTGTAAGAAAAGGACCACCTTATTGTGATGCAAAAGCACTTCCTAGACTTGCCTTCCTGTTTATGAACTAAATCATTTTTTTTCTCTTATCAAACCTCCTTAAGCTGATCTTGGTAGCTCCTGGAGGTTAGTCTAGTGTTCAGGAACCAGGTGCATGAGGATTGCCGTCTAAATTCAAGGGCAGCCTGGGCTATAGTTTGAATCTTAGTAAAGAAGGAAAGAAGGAAAAAGGAAAAAAAGGAGGAAGGAAGGAAAGTATCCAAGTTTTTTTCAAGTAAATGTATAAGATTTCAGAACTTCTTTTTATATTAAAAAATATTTTTAGAAAAAAATGTCAAAATAAAAAACCTTTCCCCTAGAGAAAAATCTAAATCATCAAATGATTTAGCTGAGACCCCCAAATATGTCACTTTAAAAAAATTAGACTTGTAAGGAGTTGTTATTTTCAGGTTGTGGTGAAACTCCACCATCAAAGTGATGCACTGGATTTCATTCTCCAGCATTTCATTTTTTAATGTTGTTTTAAACACAGTTTATATAGAAATCTGCTCGTTCTGTGTATCCTTACACTTCATGGTTGGTCCATCTTGTGAAATACTGGCTACAAAAGAATGACAGATTGGTTTTGCATTATAGCCAATTTAAGCAGAGGAGTACACTCTAACATTGTCGAATGGAAGAAGCAGGCATATATTTTGTATTTTGGCAATCATCATAGCAGCCAAGGACTATCTAAGAAGCTGGTGTGTTCCTGTTTCTGTCGGCACCTGGACCTGACCCTGTGCCACAGAGCGCCATACCCAAATATTCCTGAAGAGAGCTAGACTCCCAGGAGTGGGGACAAGCCTGAGCCTGCAGGTAAATGGCCACTGCTGCTCAAAGGGTCCCTCTCCCAATACTCAGGACACAAGAAACAAGGGGCAGTCTGGAACAAGAGCCTTCTGGTTTCCTTCTGTGCCCAGAGCTAATCCTGTGCCAAAACACTACCTACACAAATACCACCAGGAGAGAACTGGTTTCCCAGGAGTGTCGACACACCTGAGAGCACAGGTAAGACTACCACTTCTCTTCAAATACCTGGCCCAAGAGGAACCCTCCCAGAGCCATCAGGGCACAGGAAGCAAGGAACAGCCGGGGACAGGATTCTTCTGGTTTCTGTCTGCACCCCAGAGCTGACCTTGTACCACAGGTTTCTATAACTAAATTCCTCCCTGAGAGAATTGGTCTCCCAGGAGTACTGACATACAAGCTTGCAGGACAGTCAGAGACAGCAACACCAGCTAACACCAAGATAATTAGATGACTAGAGGCAAGGGCAAGAACAAAAGCAACAGAAACCAAGGTTACTTGGTAACAACAGAACCCAGTTCTCCAAACACAGCGAGCCCTAGTTACCCTAAAATACTAGAAAAGCAAGAATCTGATTTAAAATCACATCTCATGATGATGATAGAGGACTTTAAGAAGGACATACATAACTCCCTTAAAGAAATACAAGAGAACACAGGTAAACAGGTAGAGGCTTTTAACAAGGAAACACAAAAAATCCCTTAAAGAATTACAGGAAAACACACCCAAACATTTGAAGGAACTGAACAAAACTATCTAGGATCTACAAATGGAAATAGAAACAATAAATAAATCACAAAGGGAGACAACGCTGGAGATACAAAACATAGGAAAGAGATCAGCAGTCATAGATGTAAGCATCACCAACAGAATACAAGAGAAGAGAGAATCTTAGGTACAGAAGATACCATAGAAAACATTGACACAACAGTCAAAGAAAATGCAAAGTTCAAAAAGTGCCAGTAAATAACTTCCACAAAATTATAGAAGAAAATTTACCTAACAAAGAAAGAGATGCACACACACATACAAGAAGCCTACAGAACTCCAAGTAGATTGGACCAGAAATGAAATTCCTCCTGTCACATAATAGTCAAAACACCAAAGTCAAAACAAAGAAAAAATATTAAAAGCAGTAAGAAAAAATGTCAAGTAACATATAAAAGCAGACCTATCAGAATTATACCAGACTTCTCACCAGAGACTATGAAAGCTAGAAGATCCTGGACAGATCTCATACAGATTGTAAGAGAATAATCCTGTGCCAAAACACTACCTACACAAATACCACCAGGAGAGAACTGGTTTCCCAGGAGTGTCGACACACCTGGGAGCACAGGTAAGGCTACGATATGCCAGCCCAGGCTATGATACCCAGCAAAACTCTGAATTGCCATAGATGCAGAAAACAAGATATTCCATGACAAAGCCAAATTCACACAATATCTTTAAATAAATCCAGCCCTACAGAGGATGGAAAAGATGAAAAACTCCAACACAAGGTGGGAAACTATACCCTAGAAAAAGCAAGAAAGTAATCTTCTTTCAACAAACCCAAATAATATTGCTACATAAACATAATTCCATCACTGTCAACAAAAATAATAGGAAACACCAATCATTTTTCTTTAAAATCTCTTAACATCAGTGGATTCAATTCTCCAATAAAAAGACATAGACTAACAGACTGGAAACATAAAAAGGACCCAGCATTTTGATGGATACAGGAAATGCACCTCAGTGTCAAAGACAAACATTACCTCAGACTAAAAAGTTGGCATACAATTTTCTAAACAAACAGACCCAAGAAACAAGCTGGTGCAGCCATTCTAATATTTGATAAAATCAACTTTCAACCAAAAGTCATCAAAAAAGTTAGGGAAGGATACTGCATAGTCATCAAAGCAAAAATCTACAAAGAAGAACTCTCAATTCTGTACATCTATGCTCCAAATTGAAGGACAACCACATTCATAAAAGAGACTTTATTAAAGCTCAAAGTAAACTTTGCACCCCACACAATAATAGTGGGAGACTTCAATACCCTACTCTCAGCAATGGACAGATCATGGAAACAGAAACTAAACAGAGACACAGTGAAACTAACAGAAGTTATAAAACAAATGGATCTAACAGATATCTATAGAACATTTCATCATAAAAGAATCTACTTTCTCAGCATCTCTTGGTACCTTCGCCAAAATTGACCATATAAGTGAGCACAAAATAGGCCTCAACAGATACAAGAAGATTGAAATCCATTCATCCTATCTGATCACTACAGATTAAACCTGGTCTTCAATATTAACAAAAACATCAGAAAGCCCATGTACACAGGGAAGCTAAACAGTGTTCTACTCAATGATAACTTGGTCAATGAAGAAATTTAAAAAAAAAAAGAGAGAAATTAGAGACTTTGTAGAATTTAATAAAAATGATGGTACCGTATACCCAGTCTTCTGGGACATAAGGAAAGCTAAGAGGAAAATTCATAGCTGAGTGCCTCCAAAAAGAAACTGGAGAGAGCATCCACTAGTAGTTTAATAGAACACCTGAAAGCTCTAGAACGAAAAGAACCAAATACACCCAAGAGGAGTAGATGGCAGGAAATTATGAAACTCAGGGATGAAATCAACCAAGTAGAAACAAACAAACAAACAAACAAAACTGTATAAAGAATCAACTAAGCCAGGAGCTAGTTCTTTGAGAAAATCAACAAGATAGATAAACCCTTAGCCAAACTAATCAGAGGACACAGAGACAGCATCCAAATTAACAAAATTAGAAATAAAAAGTGAGATACAAGACCAGAAATGGAAGAAATTCAAAAAAGTATCAGATCCTACTACAAAAGACTATAATCTACACCACTGGAAAATTTGGATGAAATGGCCATTTTTCTAGACAGATACAAAATACCAAAGCTAAATCAGGATCAAAGAAACTATCTAAATTGTCCTGGAACCCCTAAAGAAATACAAGCAGTCAGAAAAAGTCTCCCAACCAAAAACATCCCAGGACCAGAATAGGTTTAGTGCAGAAATCTATCATACCTTCAAAGAAGACCTAATACCAATACTCTTCAAACTATTCCACAAAATAGAAACAGAAGGAACACAACCCAATTCATTCTATGAAGCCACAATTACTCTGATACCAAAACCACACAAAGACCCAACAAAGAAAGAGAACTTCAGAATAATCTCCCTTATGAACATTGAAGGAAAAATACTCAATAAAATTCTTGCCAACTGAATCCAAGAACACATCAATATGATCATTCCCCAAGATCAAGTAGGCTTTATCCCAGGAATGCAGGGATGGTTCAATATATGGAAATCCTTCAGTATAATCCACTACATAAACAAACTCTAAGAAAAAAAAAAGACATGATAATTTCATTAGATATTGAAAATCATTTGACAAAATTCAACATCCCTTCATGTTACAAATCTTGGAAAGATCAGGAATTTCAGGCCCATACCTAATCATAATAAAAGCAATATACAGCAATCCAGTATCCAACATCAAACTAAATGTTGAGAAACTTGAAGGAATCCCACAAAAATGAGGTACTAGGCAAGGCTACCCTTTCTCTCCCTCTCTGTTCAAGCTAGTACTTGTAGTTCTAGTTACAGCAATTAGACAATAAGAAGAGGCCAAAGGGGTACAAATTTGAATGGAAAAAGTCAAAATATCATTGTTGATGATATGATAGTATACTTAAGTGATCCCAAAAACTCCACCAGAGAACTCTTACAGCTCATAAATACTTCGACAAAGTGGCTGGATATAAAATTAACTCAAATTAGTAGTGCTCCTATACTCAAAGGATAAACAGGCTGAGAAAGAAACCCTTTATAATAGTCACAAACAATATTAAATATCTTGTTGTGATTCTAACCAAAGAAGTGAAAGATCTATATGACAAGAACATCAAGTCTCTGAAGAAGATCTCTGAAGATGGAAAGCTCTCCCATGCTTACAGAGCTTGCTTACAGTGTGCTTACAGTGATAGGCAGGTAGATAAACAGAATAGAATTGAAGACCTAGAAATGCACTCACACAGCTATGCTCACTTGAGCTTTGACGAAGGAGCTAAACCTATCCAGTGGAAAAAAGACCGCATTTTCAACAAATGGTGCTGGTTCAACTGGTAGTCAACATGTAGAAGAATGCAAATCGATCCATTCATATCTCCATGTACAAAGCTCAAGTCCAAAGTGGATCAAAGACCTCCACATAAAACCAGATACACTGAATCTAGTAGAAGAGAAAGTGGGGGAAAGTCTTGAAGATATGGGCACAGGGGAATAGTTCCTGAATAGAACACCAATGCCTTATATTCTAAGATCAAGAATTGACAAATGGGACTTCACAAAATTTCAAAGCTTCTGTGAGGCAAAGGACACTGTCAATAGGACAAAATGGCAACCAACAGATTGGGAAAAGATCTTTACTTATCCTACATCCAATAGAGGGCTAATATTCAATATATACAAAGATGTCAAGAAGTTAGAATCTAGAGAACTAAATAAGCCTATTTAAAAAATGGGGAACAGAGTTAAACAGAGACTTCTCAACTGAAGCAACTCAAAAGTCTGAGAAACACCTAAAGAAATGTTCAACATCCTTAAGTCATCATGGAAATGCAAATCAAAACAACCCTGAGAGTCCACCTTACACCAGTCTGAATGGCTAAGTTGAGAAAACTCAGGTGATAGCCAATGATGGTTAGGATGTGGCAAAAGAGGAACACTTCTCCATTTCTAGTGAGACTGCAAGCTGGTACAACCACTCTGGAAATCAGTCTGGCTGTTCCTCAGAAAATTGGATATAATACTACCTAAGGATCCAGCTGTTCCACTCCTGGGCATATTCCAGAATATGCTCCAACATGTAATAAGGACACATGTTCCACTATGTTCATATCAGCCTTATTTATAATAGCCAGAAGCTGGAAGAACCCAGATGTCCCTCAACAGAGGAATGGATACAGAAAATGTGGAACATTTACACATTGGAGTACTACTCAGCTATTAATGACTTCCTGAAATTTGAAGGAAAAATATGGAACTTGAGAATATCATCCTGAGTGAGGTGACTTAGTCACAAAGGAACAAACATGGTATGTACTCACTGATAAATGGATATTAGCCCCAAAGTATGGAGTAACCACGATTCTATTCAAAGACTTTATGAAGGCTAAGAAGGAATACCAACGTGTGGATGCTTTTGAGATTTTTAGCAGGGTGACCAAAATATTTATAGGAGGAAATATGGAGGTAAAGTGTGGAGCAAGTCTGAAGAAAAGGCCATCCAGAGATTGTCCCACCTGGGGATTCATTCTGTTCAGACACCAAACCAGGGTGTTATTGTGGATGCTCGGAAGTGCTTGCTGATAGAAGTCTGATATGGCTGTTTCCTGAGAGGCTCTGCCAGACATTGCCTGACAAATACAATGGCAGAAACTTGCAGACAGCCATTGGACTGAGCTTGGGGGCTCCCAGATGATGGTGTTGGAGAAGGGACTGAAGGACCTGAGGGGTTTTGTAGCCCCATGCAGGAAGCCACAGTGTCCAAAGGCCAGACCCCTAGAGCTCCTGGGGACTGGACTACCAACCAAAGAGTACATATCGAGGGACCCATGGCACTGGCCACATATGTAGCAGATGATGGCCTTGTTGGTCATCATTGGGAGGAGAGGCCCTTGTGCCTGAGGGTGTTCTATATCCCTGTGTTTGGGAATGCTGGGGAGGGAGGACTGGAGTAGATGGGTGGAGGAGCACCCTCATAGAGCACATAGAGGCAGGGGGAGAGAGGGGGGCTAGGAGGTTCCAGAAGGGGAGATCTGGAAAGGGGAAAACATCTGAATTGTAAATAAAGAAAATGTCCAATCAATCCCCCCTGCCCCCCAAAAAAGAAGCTGGTGTGTGTCTGCCTTCATGAAAACAGTTCTCTTCAGCCCAGAATACTGATAGAACTTATCATACTTATATTTATTTTTTGTGTCATGGTAGGAAGATTTAGTGGCATATTCTAGGCTGTAGATTCTTAAGTTGATTGTCAAATAAATAACAAACAGAAAAACTCACAAAAAGTCTTTTAGAAATAGAATCACCGGTTGCATTATAGCTAAAGCTTTGCAAAGTAAAGAGTACTAATCTTTCCTTTAGAAACCAGACTCTGCTGGTGTGCAGGAAGGGAGCTCTGCTTTGCCATTAAACCCATTCCCTATGAACAGAAAGGTTTTCACTAAATGAGGTGGCTAGATGACTTATATCAGCTGTAAAACTCTTAGTGGAGACTTAATCTGTGGCTTTCTATTAACAGGGCACACATCATTAATCTCAAAAATGATGTGTGGTGAACATTACAGGGCTCTGGCCTGGAACTAAATTCCAACAATGTATAAAGTTCCCCCTTCCCACCCCCAAGTCTTTAGGAGAGATAAGCACAGACTTCTGGCAATCCATTTTTTCCACCTTTTCTTTCTGTTGCTTTGGAAAGGATGTAAGAACATGCGCTCTAGACCCTGGCTTTGCCTCTCTTTTAGAGTTATATTAACATGTGCTTTGCTAATATTTTGGCAATAGAGTAATTGCTATACTCCAGATAGTGGAGATCCTGCTCGTTTTGGATTAAAATGATCCTGAGTTAAGTCAAGTGAGGACATAGCTGAATAGACAGCCTCTAAAAGGTTGAATATGGAGGGAGGGCAGTCTCTGTACCAGGAGCCTGCTGCTAACCATCCTTCAGAGGACCACCAGTGGTAAACATCTCCTGTATGTCTTAGATCTCCAAATTTTCTTTGTTCTTATTTGTCTATTTAGGTCCCACCTTAGAGATATACTATAAAGTTACATAGTCCAAACATTACATAAAGTTAAATAGTTACAGTATAAAACTACATTGAGTGAACATTGCATAAAGTTACATAAAGTTACATAGTCCAAACCATGGCTCTTTGTTGTGAATACTGAGATGTATTTAGATTGTTATTGTTTGTTTGCTGACCACTGTAGGCTCCTCTCACATTGGAAGGAGTTCTCAGTTCATTTGCATTTCTCATTCTTTTCGTAGGTAAGGGTGGGCAAATGAGAATTCTCTAGGTAGTGAGTCAGAAGAGGGAGATTGGAGAAGGAGGGAGGTTGTTACTAGGGCCCTCCTCTGAAGAAGAAAGTGATTGACCAACTTTGGCAAGACAGGAAGACTATGGAAAGGGCCTTGCCAATATTCTCAGGCAAAGTTGTGTAATATACAATCAGAGCAATAAATATTGTTTAAATTGCTCATAGGAAGATTCTGCTTCCTAAAATGACGTGTACCATATCATTTTTCTCAGGTCACTCATATTTATGGTTTATGGCTAGCACAGGAAGACATGTCAGAACTTAAACTATATATGTCTATCTGGGTTGGAGCAAATCACATTTCTAGTGTCCTCTATATAGAACATAAACATATAAACCTGTACAAAAATACAAGCGGCATGCCAGTGTATGATGAACGGAGGACAGGGAGAGGATTATACCTCCCATGTATAGAGTGCTGTCCCGGATCAGTTGTGTATCATTTTATTTTTATTTTACCATTTCAGAAAGTGTAAAGTAAATGTATTTTACTTCCTAGGTGGAACAGGTTTCCAATTAGTTAATGGAGGATTAAAATCCTCTTTGCCCTCTTTAGGTATTTAGTCTGACTGCTAAAAGTTTGGACTTTGCACCTCTCATTAACTATTGACTGTAACCGTGTACATAGGCTTCTTTTAGTAATGGCAGCTGTGATGGCTAAATGTGGTCACTGTGGCTCATTTTTATATATGGACAACCATTTATTTATTTATCAGTTTTTCTCAATTATTATCAAAGTGGATCTTTGCTGGCTGATGTTTCATCTCTATGCTTGCCTTTGTTGCACCAGAAGTTGTTCAAATGAGGAAAGAAAGACTCATGTGGTATTATAGTCATCGTTTGTCTAAACTTTCAGAGTATAATTTCACCCTGCTTCTTGACACAATTTGCTCTTATTACAGAATGGAGTATCTCCTCTTCTTTGATGTCAGACTCTGTATTTATTGGTTGATGAATGTGAGCTCATTGTTTGTATACAGCCTGACCCTCTGCTTAGCCAGTCCTGCTTCTGTTCAGAACCTGAGGCATTGTAATGACGCCCTAGGCTACATAGGGAGTCACTAATTGTTTTGAGGACTCTTGCCATGAGATTAATTCAATTCCTCTTAAATAACTGATTGAAAAACAATGAGCATTAAGGAGAGCCAGGCGTTATTCAATATATGATTCTGTCCTTCACCATGAATTTGTCCCAGGGGGAGAAGTATTTGTAGGAGCATGGGAGAGTAGCACTTCACTCCTTACTAAAGTTTCTTGCACTTTTAGTCTGGTTAGTTGGATCTGAGGCAACATCCTTGTGTTTTGTTTGGCTCATGTCTTTATTAATTATTTAGCCTTCATTTGATTGAGACAGTCTTTATACAGCAATATAAAATAACGTGGACAGATACAAAAACATGAGAATTGTTTCCTTCTCATCAGATTATTGATATTTTCTGACACTTCTTTATCAATTCAATTCCGTACTGTAAGTGTGTACATTAACTTCAAATTAATTCCCGATAATTCCAGTTGTATTCCTAAAAAATAAATCACTATTTAGCAGAATATAACAGAAGATGGATGGACTCTACTCCACCACAACTAGGCCAGTATCCAAAAATATTGGCTATAAGGACTTCAAGGGTCTCACTCCAACACTCGGGTCCAGAGAGTCACAGAGGAAGCCACAGTGAGAGGCCTTTAGTCTCCAGAGGAAATGAAACAGCTTAGGTATTACAGGGTTGGCTAGAGACATCCCTGAAGTAATGAACATACCTACAAGCACACTTACATAGAAGGCTAACTCAAGTAAAGGAGAGAGAAAGCCAATACAAAGAAGGCAGGCTTTATCCTGATCTATTTACTCTGTAGGCTTAAGTGAAGAGTCAGTGCTTTTTAGAAAATCGGTTCCTAAGTACATGTTTTAATAGCAGTGTGTGCATGAAGAGTGTCTGCTAACGTAGGGTAGACTCACTTTGATCTGCTGAACTCAGCTTTTAAGAGGACCTTTAGAGACTATCATTGTCATCACAGTGTCCTGATAACAAGCACCAATTTAGAATCCACATAGATGTGTCTCCAGACCTGGATTTGGAAACCCTTACCAACAGTGTCCAGAGGAATCAGCATAAAGCCCTCATGCCTGCCATTTCTAAGTCATCCCCTTGAGCCACATCTGTGTGACTGCCTCCACAGAATGCTCATTCAGACTTCTCTGTATACATTTTATATGTTTATTTTCTCCCTGAACCCCGATGAGAATTAAGAAGGTCATAGCATCCCAATGCATGCTTATGACAAGGAAACAAAATTCAATTCATCAAAGAGTACAGCTCTATTCAGGCTTGCCTCATCTACTCAAATGTAGAGTGGAGAATCCGCCAAATCATTCAGTATTTCAAAAGAGATATTACCAAATGACAATAAAAAATACTTTTTTAGATAAATTGTATGGCCTTTATCTGATCGCAAACCTGACTCTGGTTCCAGCACTGAAATGTAATCATAATGTGATTACCTACCTACACTTGTCCTGCACGTGTGTGCATCTATCGACAATTAAAGGCTGTGGCTTCCACTGTGACTCTCCGGACCTGAGTGTTGGAGTGAGACCCTTTAAGTCCTTATAGCCAAAGTTTTTGGATACTGGCCTAGTTGTGGTGGAGTTGGGTCCAACCATCTTCTGTTACCTTCTGCTCGGTAGTGATTTATTTTTTAGGAACACAGCTGGACTTATCAGACAAACTTCTTATGTTCCAAATTGGTTTATTTAAGAAGTCTTTCTTTGTCATTGGAACTGCTAAATCTGGTTGATTTTAGCTTATTTTTACTGCTGGGACCACCAGGAAACCTTCCTTTATTACAAAAAATGAAGGATGCCCAGATGATGTTCTTAGACTCCATCTGTCTGTTAAGTCCTTAATCTCCTATACCTGGGTGGCTTTTAATCTTTTATTGGCTCCAAGAGGGACAATTCTGTGTCGGATATGCCAACCAAGTTCCCTTGTGGCACAAAAGTGCATGGCTTCCCCAGCCAGCCCCAGAAATGGAAAGAGATTCTGGTCCCAAACTGACCTGCTGGGTTTAATACATCTCAGTTAGCAAGTGGCATTCACTTGCTTTAAAACCAGGAGAGCCCTGTCGATTGGCAGCATGAAGCTCCTGGTTCATATGGAGACTTCCACTTCGCAGGGGCTCTAGCCTCTGACAATTGTCAGCCTATGGCCTTTATAATACAGTGAAAGGTCATTTCTGCTTTTCTCATTGCCATTTGTGGCTCAGTTTGGAACCTTTTGAATTACTTAGCCATGGCCCTAAACTGTAAGGGACAGCAATTTTAAAAGAGTTTGTTATTTGGTCAAGCTTTTTTTTTTTTTTT
>NW_022196902.1:20899583-20906713 GCF_008632895.1 Mastomys coucha
AAAAAAAAAAGAAAGAAAACTAGCAAGCAAAGAGTAGATGGAGCCATGCTAACTGCTATTTCTCAGTCGTCGCTGTAGTAACTTCATTTTCATGAGCTGTTATGCCAAGAGGTTAGGCTCAAGGTTGAATTTCAGCCTTGAGTCCCACCCAGGTTCTGTGGGAGCTCATGTTGCAGAAACAAGTCTCTTACTTTTGTTATGGAAGCCTTCCTAACAAATCGCTGCACAAAATGATATCATGAATATTTGTCTGCTACTTCAGGGTTCCTGGAAATCAGACTGAATGAGGGTAAAATCCACTTTCTCTGTCCTTTAAGTCAAAGTGTGACATAGCAAGGCAGAGTTTCTGCTAGAGTTCTGCCAAGACAGCGTTGTTAAAGAGTTTAGGGGAAAAGAACAGAAAAGGTGACAAGCCAGTCATTCTCTGGCTCATGCTTTTGAATATCTTCCTAAGTGTGTGTGATTATATTATTTTGGTTTATGGAGCAGAGACCAATTTTGTTTTATTTTTTATTTTGTTTGTTTGTTATTTTTTGCATCTTATAACCACTATTAACTAGGGGTCATATGATAAGAATAAGCAACACCATTATTTGTGATTATATTGCTTAGAATTAATGAACTGATCTAATTTTGAGAATGGAAAGTTTTGTATAATAATGGTAATTACTAATGCAATTCAAATAGAAGAATTTAAAAACATACATTTTTTTTAATATGGGGGAAATTGTCTGGAAGCAGAAATTAAAGTGACATTTGGATCTTAAAAAGTAACCTAGCCACACAAAACTTCTTTTATTTGCTGACTGTGAGGAAAACTCTCCTTGTTGGGGCCACTGAGAGATTTTTGTGATCTTTCATGTAACAGATGTTGAAGGAGGGTCTCTGCTCTTCTCCATAACATCTGCCACCATGTTTCAATATTGCTGTTGCTGTACCTAGTTGGACTTTATGGCTTTGGTTTGGTTCTTTTTTCAAGGCTTCAGTAGCTTTCACTCCTTTCTTTGCTTTTAGTGTCAGTTTAGGAGACCTGACCTGGACCCAAGGGGAATCAGGCCCCTCCTAGGATAAAACTTGCCCTTAGACATAAGTCTGGGGATACTGGAATGTGGTAGATATAATGCCTGTCTTATGGACTTTGATGAGATTCCATGGGCCATTCTAGCACTGTGTTGATTGGTTTGTAGTGAGGGAAGGAGAAAGGTCTCTTTACAATAACAAACTCTCACAGGAGAAATGCCCTAACATTCCAGAACACTTGCTTCTGAAGACTTAGGTTTTATTCCAAGCACCTACATGGCAGCTAACAACAGTTTGTAAAACTAATTCCAAGGAATCTGCTGCCCTCTTCTGGCCCTTGCACACATGTGGAATGAAGATCCATGTAGGTAAAACAACAACATACTCTGCGTGTTTTGAGGCATATGTTTGATACATGTGAATGGTGCATGCACATAAGTCCCTATCCATGCACATGTATGTGGAAGACAGAGTAGGACAACAAACATATTTACTTTTGCTCTCTCCATTCCCCATGAAACAGTCTCTCATAATCATAATCTTGTATTTAAGTACAGGCTCTCTGGCCCTTGATTCCTTTACCTTTCTAGGAATAGACCTGGCTTTCTTTCTGCCCCCACTGGGAATTCAGCTCAGGCCTTCAGAATTTCAGTGTAAGTATTCCTAGCTACCTATTGGTCTTCCTGCTCTGGAAAATCTACCATTGTTTGGCAATTCATGCAAAGTAGGAAAATTTTTTTGTTTGTTTTTTATTGTTGTTTTGGTTTGGTTTTTAAAAGAAAATTAAAAGGGAAACCTTGTCTGAAAATTGTCTGTTAGCTTCATTTCAAACATTAACATTCAAATAGCAATAATTACCCAAAGGAGAGCCTCTAAAAGGCACCCTTCTAGAATCTAAAAGAACATGCAACTGCAAAACCCACTTACTATGTTTCTAAACTTACATTTAAGTCTTTTTTTGAGACTTTCACCAAGATTATATCTTAGTAGACAAGAAGAGAGAAATTTAACATTCTTCTCAATTCTTGAAATAAATAAACACTTTTTGGTTTTACTTAATAGGAGTAAAGTACCTTCACCCCCATTTATAGGGTTACAAACTTTAACTGGAAGGGTTTGCCTGATCTTTCTCTCTAATTCCTCCTGTCAGAGACCCATTGACCACATGGAATATGAGCATCACACACTGAGAGTGGCTGAATGAACCAGGAATTGGCTTCTGTTCAACTGTCTTTTAGAAAACATAGCTTCTTTGTTTTGTTTATTTTACTATCAATCAATTTTCTCCTCTCTAGTTAAATGGAAAGAGTGTTTTCATTGTTACCATAACATTGAAATTATGTATCCTATGTGGGTGAAAATCATGGGGAGATAAGTAAGTTCCAAATTTCTTTGATACAGGTCTGCTTTCTCTCTGTGATGTAACCAGGGTCAGTGACATGAGCTGTGTTCCCTATTTCAGCATCCTGCCTCTGTGTGGCTTGACCAGACTGTGAAGACACACTTTATCTCCAGTTGCTTCTCAGTGAGGAGTGGAGAAGCACCAGGACCGTCTTCTCATTTCCATTGAGTACACACAGACAGAGTATCAACACACCACTGGGCAGTTTTCATGCTCAGAACTGCACACTGTGTTCTGTGGTAATTAGCGTCTTCCAGGGCTGCTCCCTCCCAGCTAACTATAGTGAAACCTTTGTCTTCTCAAGATAAGCTTCTCTGGGGTTCCCCTTGACTCTAGACTTCAAGCAATTTCTTAATGAGTGTTGTAATGGAGACAATCAGATTGTACTTGGAATTACAATCATAATGGAAATTTCATGCTCTTTAAATTCTAGGCAAAAACACCTCAGGTATTTTAAAGAACATCTTTTCATCTTTCAAAGAAAACTAGCTTGAGCAACTTGTCTTAGTGTTGATTCTTAGTGCTGTTCTTTGTACACTTTCTTTAGTGTTAGAAATAGTTAAATCCATGGCTTCTGTCCCAGTCCCAGTGGGTAAAGTGCTTCTTCTATAAGGGTGAAGGCCTGGGTTCTGTTCCCCAGTGTCCATGAGTCTGTAACCTTAGGGAGAGGAACATCCTGGAGACATCCTGACTATCTAATCTATTCAGAACAGTTAAGTGTAAGTTCACTGAGACATTGTCACACTAAATAAAGTAGAGAATTTCAAAGGAAAAGGTCCAATGTTAACCTCTGGCCTCCAGACATACCCATATAGGCAAGCATACCCACACATATATTATATATGCCATTCACAGTATAAGAGGGATTGTTAATATCTATTTGGAGAATACATGTAATAGAGTACTGTGTATTAAAATGGTATCATACCAATCTTTAAGAACTGATTTCTATGCAAAGATAGCACAGGGAAAAACACTGATGATAAGTGTAAGAGGGTTAATCTCCTAAAAGCATTTACTTTCAGTCCTGTTCCTCAACTGTAGGCACATTTTCATATAGATAATCCCCCACTGAAGCCATCTTTTCTAGACTAATAGATACATAGTGTTCTGAAAGCAAACCTAAGTCTCAGGAGAATGTCTAGGTGAGTTTAGGGGTAGAGTTCAGTGAACAGAAAGGGGAGGCTGGCTTCAGAAGATATTGTGAGGAATAAGAGCTAGTCTCAGATCATAGATTTAGGAGAGCTCTATTGTAGTTTCGGGCAGATACATGGAGGAGGCACTAGAAGAAGTGTCATGGGAGTGTAGGCTGAGAAAAGTCAGTTCTTGTCAAAAATAGTTTGGAGACAGAACAGAAGGGAGCTGAAAATTATTTGGCAAGTCAGCTTTAGGGTAAGGAGGCAGAATTTTCAACAATTTCCAAAGTGGCTGTTAGCACACTTCTGCAGTGTTATACTCAGTACTTATGAAGAATGGCGTTCTCAGTGTTAATGTTACAAAGCCAAACTCTACCGTCCAACCATAGGGCCAGCTGTACATCCTACAACATCGATGTCCAACCATAGGACCAGCTCTGCATCCTACAACATCGATGTCCAACCATAGGGCCAGCTCTGCATCCTACAACATCAATGTCCAACCATAGGGCCAGCTCTACATCCTACAACATCGAGGTCCAACCATAGGGCCAGCTCTGCATCCTACAACATCAATGTCCAACCATAGGGCCAGCTCTGCATCCTACAACATCGATATCCAACCATAGGGCCAGCTCTGCATCCTACAACATTGATGTCCAACCATAGGGCCAGCTCTGCATCCTACAACATTGATGTCCTACCATAGGGCCAGCTCTACATCCTACAACATCGAGAATCAAGCAGAGATCTAATTCTTTAGTTAAAAATAATCAGGCATATGCAACTCCTTAGTATACAAATTTATTCTCAACTTTACAATGTTTAAGTGTTATGTCTAACAAAGAATTACATGAGTATGAATTTATTACTTGTAATGAGTAAACCTGACTTTAAACATATTTTATATCTTTGTATACCTGGGTTCATATAAAAATTTCTGAGGTAGAAGGGAGCCCTATGTGGAAAGTAAATCAGAGAGACGTAATTTATCAGTAGCTGCAGTCTTTTCAATGCCCGGACAGCATGCTCTTAGGCATTGGAACCGTTGCCCAGGTGCTTATCACCCGACGGTTTCCTAGACAACAGGCTCCTGCCTCACCGTCTTTCCCCAGCATCTTCAGATTGAAGCTTCTATAGACTGTTCAGTTTGAGTTAACCTCAGCTGTCAGGGTTTAAAGTCACCCTCAGACAGTGACTAAACACAAATATATTTTCTTAAATTACAATTTTAACTTGTAGGTAGAAGCTAACTTGTATTTTCTTGGGGCAGGGCTGTATTTTCTTTCCAGAGCTGTTATTACCAGTGAGTCTTAACTTAAAACACAATAAATTGTCTGTCTCCTGTAAGCCCCGCTCCTGCCCATATGTGCTTGTTTCTTTATTCCATGGCACATCCTTAGTTCTTCAAAATTGTTGCATATTCTCAGTTCTCAAAACAAGGCCTTCTATCAGAAATTTTTGAGAAATATTTGCTGGTCAAAGAAATGAATATTATAAAATTTAAAAGTAGAACACACAAATACCCTCATTCTCTCATTGTAATCTTTTTTTTAAAAAAAAATATTTAGTCTCTGCAACTCCTTTCATGGCTATTTTGTTCCGCCTTTTAAGAAGGAATGAAGTGTCCACATTTTGGTCTTCCTTCTTCTTGAGTTTCTTGTGGTTTGTGGATTGTACTTCGTGTATTCTGATCTTCTGAGCTAATAACCACTCATCAGAAGTGCATACCATGTGTGTTCTTTTGTGGTTGGATTGCCTCACTCAGGATGATATTCTCCAGATCCACCCATTTCCCTAAGAGTTCCATAAATTCATTGTTTTTAATAGCTGAGTAGTACTCCATTGTGTAGATGTACCACAATTTCTTTAACCATTCCTCTGTTGAGGGACATCTGGGTTGTTTCTAGCTTCTGGCTATTATAAATAAGGCTGCTATGAACATAGTGGAGCATGTGTCCTTATTACATGTTGGAGCATCTTCTGGATATATGGCCAGGAGTGGTATAGCTGTGTTCCTCTTTCTCCACAACCTCTCCAGAATCTGCTGTAACCTGAGTTTTTTACCCTAGCCATTCTGACTGGTGTGAGGTACAATCTCAGGGTTGTTTTGATTTGCATTTCCCTGATGTTGAACATTTCTTTAGGTGCTTCTCAGCCATTGGGTATTCATCAGTTGAGAATTCTTTGCTTAGCTCTGTACCCCATTTTTAATAGGGTTATTTAGTTCTTTGGAGTCTAACTTCTTGAGTTCTTTGTATATATTGGATCAGAGACTGAAGGAGGGACAATCCAGCCTGATATAGCTATCTCCTAAGAGGCTCTGACAGTACCCAACTAATATAGAGGTAGAGGCTCACAGTCATCCATTGAACTGAGTACAGGGTCCCCAATGAAGGAGTTAGAGAAAGGACCCAAGGAGCTAAAGGGTTTGCAGCCCTTAGGATGAACAACAATATGAACTAACTAGTACCCTCAGAGCTCCCAGGGACTCAACCACCAACCAAAGAGCACACATGGTGGGACTAATTGCTTCAGCAGCATATGTATAGTAGAGGATCGCCAAGGCCCTTGGCCTTGTGAAGGTTCTATGCCCCAGTGTAGGGGAATGACAGGGCTAGTAAGCAGGAGGGGGTGGGATGGCAAGTGGGGGGGGGAGGGAACAAGGTTTTTTTCTTGGTCTTGTTTTTTGTTTTTGTTTTTTTTGTTTTTTGGTTTTTTTGGAGGGGAAACTGGGAAAGGAGATATTGTATGACATGTAAATAAAGAAAATATCTATTTAAAAAATAAAAAATAAAAAGAATATTACATACAAGTCTGTATTTTGAAATATAACATTTATTTATGTCATTTGTTTTAGATGTTAAAACCAGGCATTTTCTTTGTGTTTTGCTCAAATGCCAGTATGTTTAGTGCTAGGCACATAATCCAAAATACTATCTTTCCTTCATTACTCTCATTGCTTTAAAGACAAGATAACTCTACGTTAGAGTACTTTTAAACTTATAACTGTTTGCAGAATACATGCCCATGAATAAGAGTCCAGAAAAAAGGTTCAACACAAATGTATTATGATTGAAGGCTTTTAATTTCTTCCTCTTAAGTAATATTAATTCACATAAATTATAAATATACATCTTAGCTTATACAGAAAAGTCCCCTCAGATTTGTAAATGGTAATACTGTGAACACAATTGCTCTGTTTCATTTCTGACAAGGGCACACATGCAATGACCACCCTTGCATTTCACAATTAGACTTCCAGACAATTAGACAATTAGACTCCTGTGAATCCCTGTTACCTTACTCTTCCTTTCGGATAAGGCATTATCACAGTAAATTAGGATCTTGTATCTAAGCTGAAGTCAAAAGGTTTACATCCATTTTCATATCTACTACAGGATGATAGTTTTATAGCACATTAAAATCCTGAGCCACTCTGGACTAGAGATGGCTCGGAGGTTAAGAACACTGCTTGTAATAACTGCGTCCAATTTCCTGAGCACCTGCCAGACAGACTGATTACCTGAGTAGTTGTACCAGCTTGCAATCCCACCAACAATGGAGGAGGA
>NW_022196902.1:20906777-20914183 GCF_008632895.1 Mastomys coucha
GAAAGGGGAAGAGGAGGAGAAAGGTTCATATTTGAATGAACCTTAATAGTATCAGGATATTGGGTCTTATAAATTTATTCTGTGGTGTGTTTTCACATATGCCTAAGTATATTGTAGCAGAGAACTAGTCATGTGCTTTCTGACTACAGCTTATTTCAGATCTTACATCTTTTCTTTATACTTGGCTGTCCTGGGATCTAGGTGCCTTGGCATGCAATTTTAACTGTGCTATGCAAATGGTGGTTAGACATTAAAAACTCCCTTTTTTGTTTCTTGTTTTACTTTTAGTTTTTCGCCCCATTTCTTTTTATTTCCTAGTCAAGTTTCTAACTTTGAAACAGTAAGCGAACCTTGATGCTGTCACGTTCATTTATAAAATGCTTTGCATTTGACGAGATGTTGCTCAAAAAGTTTCATGACCGCACACAAGAGTTTATTGCATTGTGTACATCTGAAATATGTACTGATCATCTAGTTAACTTGTAAAAGGAAATCAAATATCAGTAGTGGAAGGATTTTCATACAGATGAGTGAAGACACCTATAAAAGTATAACTCTCTTTATGTGGGATATGATAGATTTTTTTTTGTAGTATACTATAATTGTGTATACACATAAAAAACATGTTCTCTTTTTATTGCTACTACAAAAGTATACTCTAGCTCACAAATATATTGGCTTTGTATAATAAATGAGGATCATATTTTTTAAATTTTTTATTTCTTTCCAGTAATTTAGTCTACTATTTATAAAATAATCCATTTTGCATCTATGTTATTTCATAAAATATAATTTTGTTTAGTCTAAAATGGTTAGAATATATAGTATCAACATAGTGTGTAAACTGTGCTTTTCTTAAACTTTCACAATAAGTATACATGTAGCTGATTTCTGTTTGTAACTCAGTTTATATTTGAGTTGCAGAACATGGAGAAATCAGGGTGGTATTCACTTAGAAGATTCATTCATCTTTCCTAGTTATTATTCTTGGTGCTGGAAAGTGCTATACATTCTGCAAGAAAAGAAAAATAAGAATCAATTTCACCCTGCTATAAACTCTGAAAGCTAAAACAGCTGTATGGGAAAATGCACACATTACTAACATACCTGTTATGGGTGTAACTCACCAGTTCTGATCTCTAAGTCCCATTTCATGAAATGGGATTTATAGTTGGCACTATTAAAGGAGCTAAGAATCTGTGGCTAGATGGCACCTTGGTTGAGGGGAAGAGCACAACAATATTGTTATTAAGTAGCTAATTCTTAAAATGTTTTGGTTCTAGCACATATATTTCACATTAATTGCAAATACTATATGCCTAAATGCACAAGATAAAATACAATGTTTTATCTTTGCCCTCCAATTTAGCATGATCAACTTATTTGATAAAAATGAATATGTAAATTGCTGGTGGATATTTTGTATTATTTACTAATTGCAGAGAAGCAAGAGGCTAGACTGTGAAATGCAGAAAGATCCCTCAGTAGTCCAGCTTACTAATTTAAATAGCAAGAGAAGAGTAGTCCTCAGATAGCATTTCTGTTTCTGTATTCACTCCATTGAGAAATGTGAGTGATGCAAGTGAATTCTTTCGTGACTACACCAATAAAAGTGGAGAGAAATCTGTTTTGAGAGAAGGCTTCTATGTAACCAACAATAGACAGTTAGAAATAAGGTTATTACTACTATTGTAAGGTGAGGAATAAAGTGAGGCCATGCTCTCCAAAGCCATAGCATAATAGTTACTATTTTCCCTTTTTCAAATATATTTGGTGCTAAAATAAAATTTAATATTTTAAAGTTGTAAAATGCATTTAAGTAGTGTTTGTAGTATGATAAGATATCAATAAGCATTTATGAAGATCTGTAAGTAAGACAAGATACTTATTAATATGGTGGGAAGTTTTCCTGTCTAAAACTCAGGTGTTGGTATGGTGGTGATAAAAGGAGGGATTAAGCTACAGATCCCCCTCCTCCTGTACCTTAGAAAAGAAACCAACCTCTCCTCCTCTTCCACTCCAGAAAGGCAGGATTCATCATTTTGGAGACATAGATATAGTATCATCTTATAAGCAGAATAGAGCCTTTGACTAACACCCAAATATTCCAGTCCTGTGGTCTTTAACTTCTTCAAGAATTGAGAGAAATAAACCCATTTCATGTAAGCAACTCTAACTCTGTTACTTGGTAATAGCAGTATGAACAAATTAAAAGCAAATTACTTATTCTGTGCAAACATTTTTACTTGGATTATCATCTTTAATTTTTACTTGCTTAATTAATTTTTTATTTCATAATGAGGAAACTGAAGTTTGAACTAGAGTCTATTACAAGGCTAGTAACCATTAGTTGTATATTGAAATCCTCACTATTTTACTAAATAAGTATTTAGAAAATGCCCAGGAGAATGTTTTTATTTCTTTAAGGAAGGATGTTGCAAATTAGTTTGCACCATTGAAATTCTTTTCTATGTAGAAATACAAATATAAATTAATATAGCTGTTATATTGATACATTTTTCTGTTTTGTATGTATGCAGACAAGGCCATAAATATTTACATCAGAATTCAAAGTTAAAGCATGTCTTTATGGGAGGTAGCACAGAGGAGGAAGAATGCACAGTGCAAATGTGTTGTATCCTTAATGGAAGTTGCCTTTTGAGTTTTAAAATAAGAGAGAATTTCAGGACCAGATAAAATAGCAGCTATAAATTCACACAGTTGTGAATGATGTTTGGGAAATTATGCTTCTTTGCATTTAGATCTTGGAGGTAAAATATAAAATAATATTTGAAATGGAAATGCTTTCAAAAGAAGAGATGCCTTTGTATTTGTTCACACTAATTTGCTAGTGTTGCTGAAGTTGCAATTGGAGTATCAGCAAGTTTAACTGGTTTGCAGTTATCCATGTCTTAAAAATGTTCTGGGTCTGCATCTTGCTTCTCTATGTAAGGGCATGGTGCAGTCAAGCCTGGTGACTGGGGGTGCTTTCCCATTATAGGAATAAGTGACTTCTCTGAATATGAATTCACAGGCATACACACCCACACACCCAAATTCAACTAAAAAAATTGGTAAACAAGCTGGAGAGATGGCTTAGTAGTTAAGAGCACTTGTTACTCTTACAGAGGACTGGGTACCCTTTGTCTAATCTCTGTGGGCACCAAGCATGTACATGTTATACAGAAATACATACATGCCTAACATTTATACATGTAAAATAAATAAATAAAAAGAATAAACTATCATATTCTAATTACCTATGCTGCCATTTTATATATTCTCTTAAAATGCATTTGCTTAATTTTCAAAGTAAACTTGATGGTGTATATTTCAAATACATAGTACAAATCCCTTGTGAAATATACCAATCACAATTATAAACTACACAGCAACATCATTAGAACTTGCTGATACATATTTGTTTTTTCTTCAATAGAAGTAATTTTTTTTCTTTTTTTCTCAACTGTTTTTGTTTTTGTTTTTGTTTTTGTTTTTTTGTGAATCTTTGAGATGATGCATTTCCTTTTGGAAATTAAAATAGGCCTTCTTCTTTCTTCAACTTCTGATTGGTAGCCTGACATATTTATCTAAATATATCTAAATAAGAAATATAAACATATATGTAAATCATATATATTTAATAAATAATTTACAAATAAATATATCTAAATAAGAATTTCCTACTTGTCTTTTTTCTTTCTATCAGCAGGATATACTTTTGTTTCCTATTTCCTTCATATTGAGATTTAAAAGCCACTGACTTTCTTGTTCAACCCTAAGTGGTAAGGGAGTTGGTATTCTGTCAGAAAAATTCACAATGTATTTGTAATAAAACTGGTTAAAAACAAATGCCTTTGGCTTCTTTTTGTTAATGTATATGTAACTAGGCCAACTGTAAGAAAATAAAGAAATGGCCGAGCCAGAAAATTAGATAAGACTGTCACAGCAGCATGACATCCTAGAAGACATACATGTGCAAGCTGGATATGGGTTGAGGACTGCTACATTTTGGCCCTAGTTGGGCAAAGGGATGGTATTCCAGGAGAGATTCCAAACTGTGACCAGAGCGACTGGAAAGAGATCAGTGTGCCATAAGGCCCACATGTTACCAGATGACCACAGATAGTGATTTGAAAACAGCATAACTGTTGGAAGAAGGATTTTGTGCACCTGAGATCTAACTATAACCGAACCCTTAGTAATATTGTGACTTTGGATGCATTCTATACTGTATTAATTTCCTCTTACAAGGTAAGAAATCACCATTAGTTGGTAGTTGAATATTGCAGTGTAGGTATGGGTCACTAGTCTACAATCACAATATTGGCAAGAGTGTATCCCTTTTGGAAACGTTAAGAACAAGTATATTTTCGTACATTTCAAGAAAAATTTCCAATCTATTAGAATTTAAGGATTTACCATGCCATTGTACCATACAGCCCTATGTTGTGGCCAATCCAGGGATTTGTTGAAGTCCTGTTTTAAATTCAGCCTACTAACATCCTGAGTTCCCCTCGTGTAACATCCTTTTGAAGTCCTCAGGTCACTTTGTTCCTCTCTCCTTTGGAGCCATTATTCTGTCACACTGAACTTCTAATTTGATTTTCCTTATTTGTAAATTAAATTTTTTTGTGAAAATTAAACTGCAAAGGGAAAGTATGTGAAAAGCCTGGTTGAATGTCTGATACACTGTAAGAATTCAGTTACTGCTATCTACCATGACTTCTTATTTCCTATATTATACCCTCAATTTCTTACTTATTGGACCATATGTTTTTTAAATCAATATATTTTCTCCAGTAATTAGACATTTAGTTATTTTATTTGTATACTAACAAGAATATAAGCATGGATTCATTATGCTAAATATTTCAAGAGCTTAAAAATTAGGTTGTTCATGAGTAGAATATTTTAAAGCGCTCTGCAGCTCTCTGGTATGTCTCCTGTTCCCCTAATTTCTACATCATTACCTTCCAATCTTTAGCAGGCCATCAGAGTACATTAGGTTCTGTTCCCACTGTCTCATTCAAAAGTTCATGTTTCTAGCATGATTCCAGTGACTGATAATGTGATTGGTCAAGGACCACACTTTGAATAACAGCTCTAGAAACATCTATGAAGAAAACAGAGTAATTGACTTTCTTCACATGTGTAATTAAACATGTTTCTGTGACTTTGTCTGAGAGCTACCCAGACTGTGAAGAGAACAGAATAGTTTTAATGAAAATGCATGAATATTTTTTTAAAAAGTTCTGGAACATAGATCTGTCTTATGAAGTAGTGTTATTTCAAAGAGTAGTGTGCTTTAGCAACAGAAAGCTGTCAGTGTATCTTTGTAAACAGGAAAGAGAATCTGACAAAGACTAATATGGAGTTTCCTTAGTTTTCCAACCTTTACCAGTATGTGAGCAGGCTATTCTTCAATCCTGAAACTCATAAAATGGAATTGTTCTAGCTGAGCGTGCCTATGCTTCTCAAATCAAGTAGCCTTTAATAATGCTATCTTGTGGTTGCTAAACATAGTGCTATTATTTTGCAATGTGAAATTTATGCAGCTTAAAGAGACTTCCTTGTTATATAATGTGTGAAAAACAAATCCTGGGATTAATAATGTTGGAAACATCCTTGAAATTGACCTTGAATTGTAGCATTATTAAACACCTAACAATTTCTGTCATGTTTAGCCTGAGATTGCTTTGATAAAGGGACCTTGTACAAGTTTCTAGAACTTACTTTGTCCACATGAAATATATTAATATGACATGGGTTCACAATTTCTGAGCTTGTCTCTTCGTTGGGAAGCTGAGATTGTAAAGGAGAGACAGGGGCTCAACTGTGTCTCATTTAAGCCTTCAGGTGTGTTATTTAAAAAGCATGTTCTCACACGATTAATTGCTCTTTTAAAAAACATGAGTTTGAAAAGTGTTTAGTGTCATTCCATTGATTGGACAATAATAGAATATCAAATGCATTGTTCCCATAATTTGATTTTTCTGCCCTTTAAACTATTAAAATCAGACTTCTGTTATAATAGTTTTGTACCTAGAATAGACATGGATTTTGATAAATTTGACTTGTGACTCACTTCCTTCAAGAGAATGAATTGTGTTTAATGTAATGTGAATGGTGATTGGGATGTGTCCATAGGTAATGTAACTGGAGATTTCCATACCCTGAAATAGACACTGCTCTTAGAAATTCAAGGTGAATAGGATTTCCAGTTAGCTCACTTTATAACAGCTTACAAGTGTGAATAGATTTTCTAGAGTGTGTTTGGAAATGAAAAGGGAAAGATCTTGAGATCTGGAATTCAAGACGTTGATAGAAAGCACTGTATACTATTGAGAAGGCAGAAGAAATGCTGGATTTGAGCATATAAAAGCAGACAGGGAACTGGACATTTTCAATTTTAGTTTAAAAGCACTAAAATTATATCTGCCAATTTTTAAGTATAGTCAGTTTTTAAAAGCAGGTTCATTAAATATGTGTTAAGCATGTGTTTAATATTAATTGACTGTAAGATATTAAACCAAGGGACGTTCAAGATTTTAAAAAGAAAGTTTACTTTCTTTCAGGGATTATTATTTAATATACTGTTGGTTGCACTTTTTAAAGGGATTGTTTTGTAGTTATACATCCTGTGGGATTGAGGTCCGTGACTCTGCATTTTGATTGGTTGTGGTTTTCCATGCTGATCTCTGTTGCAAAGAGAAGTTTCCTTGATGAAGACTGAAGACCTCACTTACTTGTGGAGTTAAGGACAAACGCCTAGAGATGCTTTAGGCATTAGGCTTGTTTTGTAAACAAGGGGCTGCAAATTCACCTCTAATAACTCTTGAGCTCACTAGTAATGTGTAGTTGGCTAGTTTTCTATCGGGCACCTTCCACAGTCTCCCTTGTTGATGTGTCTTATGTCCGATTCGAGAGCTATTGTTTGCCACGGAGGTTTTAGTGCTAGTCTTAAATGCATTTTTCCTATTATGCCACGCAGATTTCTGTAAAGTAGGTCACAGTGTTTTGTCCTTCAAAACTCTGGGGAAATGTGATATAACCTTTAGAAGTGGGGTTCACAAGGTGAAACATTTATTCCTCCACTCAACACCTTTAAAGGAGCGGCTATTTGAAGCAAGGTAGCAAGTAGCCCTAAAGGTAGAAGGTAGAGGGTTTGCTTTTGTTTTGATTTTATTTATTTGGTTTTTTGGGGTTTTATTTATTTATTTATTTATTTATTTATTTATTTATTTATTTTGTTTTCTTAAAATACAGATGGCTCAGTGTCTATAGTCTATTCATTTTATTTACTTTTCTGCTATGAAGATCTAGGTCTAAAAAACCTTTTAGGTTTCTTTTTTTTTTATTAGATATTTTCTTTATTTACATGTAAATTTCTCCTTTCCCAGTTT
>NW_022196902.1:20915904-20920987 GCF_008632895.1 Mastomys coucha
TGTCCTGTCCCTGCCTCCCTGCAAGTCCCCTGTGACTCGTGGGGCCTGTTCCTCCAAGCTGGCTGCTCCCTTCTTAGAAACTCACCAGAGAGGAAATGGTGGCTCTCACCTGAGTCTCTGGGTTAAGGCGCTCCCTGGAGGTAGGCCCTCCACTTGCTGGGAAGGGTCAGGGAAGGAGCTCTATTCATTTTATATGACTGGTTGAGGATGTGCACTCTGAATGTGAAGGGTTTGGGCGACTGAGTGTACGGTCAGGGGAAGGAGGAAGTAGAAGAGGGCTTTTAAATTTTTAGGATTTTCTCTGGTGACATTCAGTTAACCAGTGCTTCAAGAATGAGAGATGGCCATTTTCAATGATTTATTGAAGTCCATATTAGGTAGAAGTTAGCATTTATTGAAATGAATGTTGAGAAGATATAAAAGACTGAATGGACTTGATGAGCTGTAGTAGCCAGTAGGTATCAAGGCTGGAGAAAGGATGGTAGGGAAAGAGGGGGTAGAATACTGAATATCTACAGAAAAAAAATATTTATATACACACATACACATATTCACATGTAGCTGTGTGGAATCAAGTGAACCTGTAGTAGACTGCTCTAGTTTAAACGTTTAAAAGTAGCTATCTATTTTCCTAAGTATTATTGACCTTAAAGTATGAGTGTGTGTGTGCATGTGTGTGTGTATGCCTGTTTGTTTTATGTTTAGCACACTTTCCTTTATCTGAATATGATAGTTGAGGAATATTCTTTGTGGAGTACAACACTGAAGATTATTCCATTCACCAACTGATGTTTAGAGTTTATGCTTTTCAAATAATCATTTCTATTAAAAGGTACATGTACCTTAATACCCCTTTTAAAAATAAAAGCCCTGTTCATTTTGAGGCACCAGAAAGGGAGAACTAGCTTGTATGTGGCCTCCTAATAGTGAAGCTACTGTCTGAAGTGGAAGGAATTGTTTTCTTAGCTTTCCTGAACAAGTTTGGCTCCTCAGTCAGCATCACTGTCTCAGGCTTCATTCAGGCCTTCTCCAGCATGTCTTTGTGTCACCTTGTCAAGTTTTAAATTGATTGGGCACCCCTGGGGGAAATGGAGTGTGAAAGACATGAATACTCTGAGTGCCAGCATAGATAGAGTGTGAGATGAGGGGCAAAGAAATCAATGGCAGGCTGTGTCCTGGCAGAATTCTTCCTCCATGAGACTCAAGATGGTTACTTAGGGAAGCATGTCCTGCTTTAACCCTTAGTGCCAGGGAAGCTTGCTGTTCTGTTTACAAGGACTGTAGTACCAGCCTTTGTTATATGTGTTGAATCTAATTATTCATAATCTTCCTATTTTGTTTGTCTAATCTTTCACGAGCTGTCTTATTCACTCTGATCCCAACTAGCATCTACCATTCTTCTGTTAATTCTCATCGCTGTATTTATTGCTTGTCCCTTCTTAATCTCACAAGTTGCAGCACAGTAAGCCTGTGGCATCTCCTCTCTCTCTCTCTCTCTCTCTCTCTCTCTCTCTCTCTCTCTTTCTCTCTCCTTTTTTAGTAAAATCATTCATAGTTCTTCCTAACTGTATCTTCTAATTAATCTTTACAGGATCCCCATGAGGTAAATAGCTGGATAGGATATTCTGCACACAAAGGGCTAGACCATGCTGCTTCTCTGTTATGATAGAGGATTACTGTTATTTTAAAATGTTTATTCAACAAGTACATAAATTTGTAGAGATGGATGTAAACCAATTCCCTGAGCAAAATATATGAACATGGTTATAGCATAAAATTGCAATTGTAAAGCAAGTTTTATCAGCTTCTGGTGTTTAAAGGATTGTCCCTGATCTGCACACTAAACCTCTGTATGATAGCCTCTTTCCATTCTCCTGCCTTTAGGTAGTGACAGGACACACTGTAAGCTAGTGAAGTGGGACTACAGCGAGCAGCTATCGCAGATCCTAGATAGCATTACTTATAGATTACTGGAAGCTTCTCTGGTCTTTAGGAATACATATACATAAATCACTGGAGTAATAGCACTAGTAGTTGTTGATGATAGTCTGATGATAGTGAATGGAAATTGGTCAGGTATTGTTTGGTTTGTATGGAGTTTGGTGTGGGTCTTCTAGAACATAACCTTTTAACCCTGTATTGCAGCTCCATACTGGGTATATGACTAAGTGTGAGCGTCTGGAAAACTTGCGGTCTCTGTGGGTAGAGATGTGGATTTTCCATCTGTAGGAACAGGCGTGCTGGAGGGTAATCTGAGTCTTACTAGTGAGGTGCTTCCTCACAGAAGTTGCTTATGTATGGATCATGGCAGTAATGGCATAAGGAAACCACTGATAGTGGCCATGGGAAAATGAGCTTCTCTTTCTCTTATATTCCCAAGGCTCTGAATTTGGATCTTCAACTGTCTTTAATCTTTGCCTGTTAACACATGTGAATGGGGAAACAAGGTTATTGCTTTCTCTATAAAATATACTTAAATATGGGCCATTTTAAAGCTGAAAGATGAGATTATTATTATTATTATTATTATTATTATTATTATTATTATTTTACCATTGGACCCTAGAGTTCAGTCAGCACTGGGCCCCATTGAAAGCTTGCTCTGAACCCTGCTTTTCCATAGTCTGTCTGCCCTTTGACCCATGACCAGGGTTCAGCACATTGTATCTTGTGTGTGGGGACAACTCAGTGTCAAACTGTCTTTGTATATTGATATAGAGAAGTAATTGCTGCCTTCTGCCCTCATGTGACCCCATGTCACAGGTATTAGGTTTCTTTGTCTCCTCTAACCCCAGTGAAGGGTCAGAAAGAGTAATCACTGTCACTAGACCCCCATCTGGAAGTTGATTTTGCTTAATTAATGATATACACTGAAAGCATTCTTTATTTCTATAACATACAATGTACAAGAAAATTATCTTTGTCTTCAACATTAAACACAATATGTTTCCTAGAGATTTCTGAGTACAGATACATTTAAAATTTGAAATGTTTTATTGCCCTAAGATTGTTTTTACCTCACTCTGTCTTTTTGTATATAATTTTGAAAAACTGGAAAACATGCTCATATAACTGCCAAACCTATCAAATATTCTATTGAATCCTATTTTTGCTTAAATTTTGCATGGCTCTTTTTAAAAAATGTATGCTTGTGTGTAATGGGTGCGCCCAGGCATGAGGAGCCATAAGATATACAGCATCCCCCTCATTCTTTTCTTCCTCTCTCCCTACCTTCCTATTCTCTCTCTCCCTCTTTCTCCTTTCCTAGTGAGAGCTAATTTCAAAACTTTCCTGCCTGATGACATTTTCTAGACTGCTGCTAACTACTATGCACAAACATTCTGTTCCTGGGATGATGGGCTATGTCTGGGAGGAATGTGACAGCTGTTGATTATAAAGGGGTGAGTATCCATGAGGATGCTTCTCTTCCCACTCCACTCAAGTGCACTAAAAGTTAATGATTGGGATGGTGGAGATATATAGCAGAAACGCCACTATTATTTTTGTCAAAATCAAAAGTTTCAGTGGTCACCACCAAGAGCTCTGTCTTTTCTTTGTGTTTAACTCTGAAATAATTCTTTAAGCCAATACTTTCAGAGAGAGAGAGAGAGAGAGAGAGAGAGAGAGAGAGAGAGAGAGAGAGAGAGAGAGAGAAAGAAAGAACTGTTTCAGGTTATGTTTATGCTGTCCATCTACTTGGCCTCTGACTGCACTGATCCCTCTCCATGCAACTGTTATAGATTTAACTGATGATCATTGTATAGTCCTCTGAGGAAAGTCATTCATTGGAGGGAATGAATCCATTTTCTTCGGGTCTTAATTAAAAGCATCTAATCCTGAAGTACCTGTTGCTTTTTTCATTTTCTCAACCATCATGAATCAATAACTTTCTATTTTTATTGATCTAGGGCTGATTTATATTAATTTTTGTCATTAATTTGAATCAACCTGAACCACATTTAACAAGCAGAACAGGTTTTCGGCACTGGGCAATTTTTTCAAGTATATTTTTCTTTCTCCTCCTCCATTTTAAATTCACCTTCAGTAGAAATGATGCTTTCCCTGGGAATTGGCCTCATTTTCAGCTCTGTTTAATCCTGTGTGCTGTGGTCACAGTGTGAGCTTCTTCCAGGCTAAGTAAGAGCTTGGGATAATTAATGACTGAGTAGGAAAGCCAAACACTCAAGACTTTGTGGGCAGAGAACACATCACACCAGTACTGATACTAACCCCCATTCCTGACCCCTTTCCTCAAACCCCTCCCTTGACTATGGCTATTACTGATGACAATTCTCCAGTCATTTGATATGTGCATTTGCTCAAGTGTAACAAGAAATCAGGAGGCTTGTGTGAGAGCTGAGGATTTATAATGTTCTTATTAAATTTTATTTTGTTAGATGCATTTCATTATGTTATCCTAAGGACTCTTATCCTAATTTTTTGAGCCATTTTCTGTAGACATTCTTTTTTTAAGAAAATTATTTTATTTATTTACATTTCAAATGTTGTCTGCTTTTCTGTTTTCCCCTCTGCAAACCCTTACCCCTCTCTCCTTTGCCTATAAGAGAATGCTCCCCTACCCACTCCTGCCTCACCCCTTTAGCATCCCCGTTCTCTGGGGCAATCAAGGACCTCCCCTCCCATTGATGTCAGATAAGGCAGTCCTCTGCTACATACATAGTAGGAGCCATGGAACCACTTATGGTGTACTCTGGTTAGTGGTTTATTCCCTGGGAGCTTGGAAGGGTGCAGTTAGTTGATACTGTTGTTCTTCCTATGGGTTGCCATCCTCTTCAGCTCCTTCAGTCCTTCCCCTTACTCTTCCCTTGGATCCATTGGGGTCCCCAAGCTCAGTACAATGGTTGGCTGTGATTATCTGCCTATGTTTTAGTCAGGTGCTGGACGAGTCTCTCAGAGGTCAGCTGTACCAGGCTCCTGTCTGCATGCACTTCTTGACATCAGCAATAGTGCCTGGGTTTGGTGTCTGAAAAATGGGATGGATCCCAAGGTGGGGCACTCTCTGGATCATCTTTCCTCACTCTCTCTCTCTCTCTCTCTCTCTCTCTCTCTCTCTCTCTCTCTC
>NW_022196902.1:20921093-20930659 GCF_008632895.1 Mastomys coucha
CTCTCTGTCTCTCTGTCTCTCTGTCTCTCTCTCTCTCTCTCTCTCTCTCTCTCTCTCTCTCGCCCTGCATTTCCTTTAGATAATTCTATATTAAAGATTTTGAGATGAGTGGGTGGCTTCATCCCTCTACTGTGGGCCATAAATTGAAGGTGGCCTTTTCATGTTCTATTTCCCTGCTGTTGGCTATATCTGCTAATGTTATCCCCATTGGGTCCTGGGAGCCTCTTTCATCCCTTGTTTCTGGGACTTCATGGTGGTTCCCCATTCCCCACTGCTACTTGTTTCTATTCATTCTCCTGGCTCTCTGGACTTCTCTCCTGTCTCTTCCCATACCTGATGTTGCCCCCCTTCTTCCCTCCCCTTCCCCTCTCCTACCCAAGTCCCTCCTTCCCTCTGCTTCCTGTGATTAAAAAACAGGGTAGGGTATAGAACTAAACAAAGACTTCTCAGCTGAGGAGTCTCAAGTGGCTGAGAAGCACCTAAAGAAATGCTCAGCACCCTTAGTCACCAGGGAAATGCAAATCAAAACAACCCTGAGATTCCACCTCACACCAGTCAGAATGACTAAGATCAAAGACTCAGGCAACAGCAGATGCTGGCAAGGATGTGGAGAAAGAAGAAAGAGAAAGAGCAACTCCATTGCTGGTGGGAGTGCAAACTGGTACAATCACTCTGGAAATCAAACTGAAGGTTTTTCAGAAGATTGGAAATGGATCTACCTGAAAACCCAGCTATAATCTTGTGCATATATCCAAAAAATATCCCACCACACCCAGGGATATGTTGTCCACTATGTTCATTGCAGCCAGAAACTAGAAACAAGCCAAATGTCTCTCAATGGAAGGATAGAAACAGAAAACGTGGTATATTTACACAACGAAATACTACTTTTCTGTTAAAAATGATGACTTCAAGAATCTTGTAGGTATATGGATGGAACTAGAAAATGTCATCCTGTGTGAGGTAGCTCAGACATACATGGTATGTACTCACTGATAAGTGGATATTAGCCCCAAAACTCAGAATACCCACAATGCAACTCACAGGCCATATGAAACTTAACAAGAAGGAAGGCCCAAGTTTATATCATTCAATCATACTTAGAAGTGGAAACAAATAGGCATTTATAGGGCCATTTGTGTTTGATAACCATTCTTTGGCTATGTTCTATGTTGAGGTTTGGTAACGCTGATAAATAGACTAAGTCTAGAGACCAGGCCCTGAGCACATTGCAGTCACTTCATGGTATGTAACAATCTCTTAACCCAAATCTTTCCTGGTGTTAGGTCTGAACTGACATCATTGTTTCATTACCTGACTCTTGTTTCTGCCTCTTGACTGTAAATGAACAGTAGGAGTCTTGCTAGATGCCTTGCTGAAGTATAGGCTAATTAAGATGTACACCGTTTCTTCTACCTGTTATTCTGATACTTTAGGCTTTTCTTTGGAAAAAATTGGGAACTGTTTATTTAAATAATAATGTAATTTCACTAGTGTATTGGTTTTGAAATACAGGATATAAGATGTTTTGTTAAAACTATTTTCCTTCTGATTTTAAAAAGCTAGAGTTCATTTTGCCCTTAATTTCTTATATATTGCTCATTTATATATTTTGTTTTAGTGTTAGTAAATAGCATACTATATCTTTCTGCCATTCATTTTAAACAAACAAACATGTAAGTTCCAGAGAAGAGCTAGATATTTCCTCATACTTGCTTCATAATTTAGGGTTTCATGCTTGCTTAAACTGGGAGACTAGAATTAATTGTCTCCTAAGCCATTGGCTGAGTTTGATCCATAAATCACAGTAGAATGTTATTCTAACCACATAGAAATTGATGCGTGTCCTTTCCCCAACCTTTACTTCTTTGGTCAGGAGTCAATTATAAGCTAGGCTGCCTAGGCTTCACATGTGCTCCCAGACCCTTTATTGATCTTCTTTCAGAATCTGTCTCTATTATTACTATTTTGAGACTCAGGGTCAGCTAGAATATTGTTTTGAGAGAGCAGGTCATATATTTCATTAGGATGACATATGGTTGTGCTCTGACCTGTCTCCTCTAAGTTAATTCTCAGTGTTTTGGCCATATTCTTTGATGCCTGATATCTATGATTTCTAAGAGAGGACACAAGATAATCTTTCCTTCCTTCCTTTCTCTCTTTTCTCTCTCTCTCTCTCTCTCTCTCTCTCTCTCTCTTTCTTTCTCTCTCTCTTCCTTTCTATCTTTCTTTTTGTTTGCATGCCAGTTTCATAGTTTGTCAACATAACCAAAAAATGAAATAAGTTGACAATTGTTTGCACAGCTGTGTTATTTTCACTGGTATTGATATTAAGACTTTTAATTTGAAAGACCCATCCAACAATTTAGTTTGATTTATTCTTCAGGGAAACTTTCAGTAGCTTATCTTTAGGTTAAATGTTCAGTATGCACTTTATTGAAATATTTTCTCTATGAGTTTGCGCACAAAGCAAAAAGGTTAGAGAAATCTATTCAGGCTGACACAACTGTGCTTGCCTCTGTGTACCAGACGCTAAGTAGCAGAACCCTTAGTGTCTTTTAGAAGGGACCTTTTATGCCTTTGATAATACACTCTGCAAATGAGGAATCCCCTTTTGGACAAAGAAAGAATTGCCAATTTAAAAAAAGGTTTAAAAATCTATACGTAGTTTGCTAAAAGTTTAGATTTGTCAAAACATATAGATAGGTTTGGATTAAAACATCAGCTTGAATCTTTTTCAGGTAGCAGTCTTGAAGTTATAGGTAAGTGATAGAAGTAATGGTCGGGCAAGGCCGTTTCAAATCCTACCAATCTTTCTCCCCTCATATTTCCCCATTTTTCTTTTCAAATAAAACCAGATCTGTAGGGACAAGATAAGTCTGTATTCTGGTGGTCTGGCCTTATTTTATTAGATCACATTGGGACTTCCAGGCTGTACCTATTGCTGCAAAGCTTAGAGCCCGTGTATGGCTATCTAATTCAAAGTGTTTAAATGTTTATTATAAAAACATTTGATTTTTTTGGGCAGGTGTTAGTTTATCCTTTCAGCCATTAATAATCTTTTCTAGGATTGAGTCATAAACAATCAAAGAGAAAACATCTATAGCAGAATATATAACTTGAAAAATTGAATTTGCTTCTTTCCAACTTCCATTTTGTGATGAGAGACAATATTTTTACTATTTTAAGTAAAACATTTTGTTAAATCCATGTAGTAGGTTTAAATTTATTTTTATATTACTTATAGATAACATAAAACTCTATTTTTTCCAAAAAGAGTTATGTTATTGCTTATTGGTTGACAATGTGTATGTATTTGTAACTAAAATTTACTGCTACATATTAATATGCTTTAAATATTAATAACATAATAATCAAATGTTTAATATTGCCATATATATATATATATACATATATGCCAAGTCCATTATCTCACTGAAATAAGTACTACACATGGTTCATAATTATATTGTCACCATTTTAAAGGATTGAGTAACCTTCCAGTTCCCACAAAAGAAAGTGTATTACATGCCCACAGAATAAGGTACAGGATTTTGAAATCTTAATTCATTATTATTAATATTTCATTAAGTATATTTTTAATGAAATTTGAATATTGAACAGTCCTTAGGAAGAATTTTTCAGTTTTCTTATCATATGAGCTCAAAGGATTGGAGTCCTGCAGGAATGTTCCACTGGGCAATGTTGTATACTTCATTATTTGTGTATTAGGGGTCAGAGCCCCATCCTTGGCAAGGAATCTGTCTTAGTCAGGGTTTCTATTCCTGCACAAAACATCATGACCAAGAAGCAAGTTGGGGAGGAAAGGGTTTATTCAGCTTACTTCCACATTGCTGTTGGTCACCAGAGGAAGTCAGGACTGGAACTCAAGCAGGTCACGAAGCAGGAGCTGATGCAGAGGCCATGGAGAGATGTTCCTTACTGGCTTGCTTCCCCTGACTTGCTCAGCCTGCTCTATTATAGAACCCAAGACTTCCAAACCAGGGATAGCACCACCCACAATGAGCCTTACCCCCTTGATCACTAATTGAGAAAATGCCCCACAGCTGGGTCTCATGGAGGCACTTCCCCAACTGAAGCTCCCTTCTCTGTGATAACTCCAGCCTGTGTCAAGTTGGCACACAAAACCAGCCAGTACAGAGTCCACGTGACTTTGTATTTTACCCTGTCTCTTACGGTAGTATCTATTATAAACAGAACTCTCAAATGACTATTAGCCCTTCTGACCCTGGGGCCATCTTCATCTCCTGTGTAACTTGATACAGAGTTGAGTATTCTGTGTCACTGGCTAGAATGTACTTAGTTAAGCTTTGAAACTTCCTCTCAAGAAAGGAACCTAACTGTCTTCCTGATGAGTTAGACTGATGAGTCTGCTGTATTGGGTAACATGGAGCAGTTTCATGACAGATATTACTAGTGAAACACAGTTTCATGTGCATGGTTAGCATATATATTAGCATACCTCTGCATGTATGATGACAGGAACATACTGGGCCCATCGTGTACTAAATTAGAGTGTTATAATGTGAAGCTTTGTTTATTTATATTGCCTATGGGGCTTAAAACAAAGACCAAAACCTTTTCTTTCCTTGATAATCTAAACTGACACAGAAAAATACTCATTTCCATCAGGCCAAAACATTTCAGCCTATCTCCCTACACATTAATTACAGTTACAAGGCTCTGTTAACTTAAAGGAGGGGCAGTTTTGAACTACCTGTTTAGCAGAATAAAGATATTTTTGTGACGTTTTATGAAATGATCCATGGAACCACCTGACACTTTTATTTCTGTGAGAACACCAGTTGATTGTTTCTGGAGACCATCTGCCTGGGGGACTGTGGCATTTTTAAAAATTTATTCAGGGGAATTGTAAATACCAGGAAATGCTTTAAGTGGACAGTCAATTTTAAAATGCTCATGCAAATGCCTTCCATCTGAGTATCATGATTTATGACAGTAAATGGACCAGGAGGACCTCAAGGAAACCGTCCTGACTGCCTAGAAGGCTCTGTTGAAGCCTCAATAAAGCAACACAAAACAGCAAGCACAAAGAGCATTTCATATTGAGTTTTATAAATAATCTTATATTTTTAGGCTCAGAGTATACTTAGTAGAACTCTAGATGAATGGATGTCAGTTTTTGACATTTTTGAGAGTGAAAATATCTTAATGAGATGGAAAGTAGAAATGTAGTTTATCGAGAACAACCTTTCAACAGGTGAAATCAGGCCTTCTGGAAAGTAGAAATGTAGTTTATCAAGAACAACCTTTCAACAGGTGAAATCAGGCCTTCTGGAAAGTAGAAATGGAGTTTATCAAGGACAACCTTTCAACAGGTGAAATCAGGCCTTCTATGGTGTCAGACTGTAATTCCCCTATTAACTAAATACTTGAAGCAAAATAATTCTTTTGTGTCATAATTTGTAAGAATCATGCTTATATGAAATGGGATGGGGTGTCCTGATTTAAACTTGCTATGCTAGCAGCTAGTTTTGCAAACGTAAATTTTGTATGATCTAACCTTAGTCTCTGGATGTTGTTAATCTATTATTTCTGTGTTTTCTCCCTCATAATCTAACAATTTCCACAAAATATATTTTATCTGAGTAGTGTCATAAAAGTAACATGTTGTTCCTTTTGAATCAAGACTAGTGTTCTTCTCTGTCCTCAAACTATTTGAATCTGTGAAGTGTGCTCAACAGAGACAATGTGGACATTTCCCACCTAAAATAGGATTGTTGTATGACACTTATATGACATGCATTTTTGTAGAATTAACTTGTCATGTGGCTTCAGGTAGAGGATGCTATAGTTTAGACCATTAGCAAGGGTTTTTAACAGTTTCTGTTCATCATCTGGGACATGTGGATCACTATGTTGTCCCATTCTGTGCTTCAAAGGCTTGCAAACTCCATTTTACATACTCCGTTTAGATAGACATTTGGTTTTTGTAGAATGGGTTCTGGGACTTCTCAAAGATTAAGTACTGCTTTTGTCTGAAGAGTTGAAAATTTCTTGTATTCCATGCAGAAAAGGAATCCATTGTCTGTGGCTTTAATTTATGTTTTAATGATTTTTCATATATGAACAAATACACTACAATAAAGGTGCAAAACTTCATTGCCGTTGATATATTTATGTTGTTTTAAGAAAGAAAATTATTGCTATATTAAACTTTGCTATTAATATAGCATTTTTATTTTGTTGGTAAACCCCATTAGCTTTCTAATTTCTATTGTGTGTGCCTTCATACATATATTTCTTTGCATAAGTACTTGTGTACAAATGCCCAAGGAGACCAGGAGATAGTATTGGATCTATAGAGCCTCAGTTGTGAGCTGTCTGATACATGTGAACCAAGCTAAGGTCCTCTGGAAGAGCATCATGTGGTAAGGAAGCTCATTATACTGTCTCTCCAGCTCATAAATCTTTGGTTTTAATATTCATTTAGGTGTATTTCATTCAAATTTTTCCAGATAATGGAAATAAATCAGTAAAATATGCTAGGACTACAAAGTTTTAGCCAGTGAAATTTCATCTGTAGTCTTAGAAGTGACAGATCCACAATCACAGTCAAATCTGAGCCACAAGTCTTTCAAAGTTGTGCACATATCTTGCCAGCATTTCCTGAATTGCTGTAAGCTTTGATGGAGGAGGGGGCTACTGAATTTAGTCTAGTGCTGCCCACAGGGATTTGCACCCGATTAGACCTTTCTCTTTTAGAGTAGTTAATAACTGCTTCTGCCAGAAAACCAGAATAAAGCTTAGCAGGGGAGATCAGTACATTGGTTTTATCAGCCATTTTCCAGCCACAGCTCTTCTAACACTGATTAACAGGGTGGTGGTGAGGGACGTCCTCTGCTTGCAACCTTCCTGTGGTGCGTTCCTCTTGCTTTGTTTAAGAACCTGGGAGGAACATGTTCACAGCAGGAACACCTGGACAGTCCTCTCTCCATCTTGTCAGAGTGGAAAACTCTTTCTGGTAATCACTGCTCTGACTCTGGCAACTGGGGGCCGTTGTTTTTTTTTTTTTTTTTTTTTTTTTTTTTTTTTTTTTTTTTTTTTTGCTTCGGACTTGGCAAATCACTGTGGCTCCTTCAGTAGCTGGTCATCTGCCAAGCATCTCCCTGGCTATGGGTTGACTACAGGAGAGTTTTGTGAGGCTTGTGCTTCTTCCCCTATTCTCAAGGCAAAGCTTGGGTGCTTCCGTTCCCTCCTCCATAGACTCCAGAACTCCTGAAGCCTTTAGTCTGTCCCCTTTTTGGTCCTCCAAGGCTGCTGTGAACAAGGAGAGAAAGTTCACAATGAAAGTCAGAATTATAGCACTGGTAGATAAGAAGACCTTGGCTCCCTAGCCCCATCTCTCCTTTTATCCATCACATTTGCAGCCTTAAGACAACAACAACAACAACAAACAACAGAGCAGAAATCACAATCTTGGTCTCTTGATTCTTGACAAGTATGGAGATTTCCCTATGACAAGAATCTATTTTGGCTACATTTCCACAGAAAGACCCTAGAGATATGTTTGAAAGCCTTCTGGGAGTAGGGAATGTATAAATATCTTTGAGCAGCATTAATGTGTTTTATGTAAAGTGTCACCAGAAATAGATTCACAGGACCACAGATTCTGCATTTATAACCTCACTAGAAGTCCTTGTATAAATGGTGTCCCAATATGTTGTACATGGGGGCTGGAATATATGAATATCACCAGGAATGGATATCGTAGAATTGCAACTTTAGCAAGCATTTGTTTACTTTGTAGTAATGGGCAGTATGGATTTATAATCACTATATGTGGGCTGACGAAGGACAAAGTATAATCATAGGTGAAAGCGCTTGGCCTTTACATCACTTGATCCAAGTCCATTTCTGTTGTAAAGGGAATTTCGGATACCTTTGAGGTTGGATCAAGCTGGATACTTCATGTTTTAATTTAAAAAAAAGTCTGTGACCTTTCATTAAGATATTTTATAAAATTTTCATAGTATAGGAATCGTAGGTGGTATGTGATATATTTGTATGGCTTAATATGTTATGTGTTCATTATTATATATTGGCATTTTGTCTTGTTTTAATAATACCTGGTTCATATTACCTGTCACATATTGATGCCTTGGTCTTTTATTGAATTCTAACATCATTCCAGTGGGAAGACCTAATTCCTTTTATAGCTATTTGTTTCATAATGTGGTTCCAAGAAACCATCATGGCCCCCAAGCAAGGACAGGCTGTTTCGGGGCTCAAGATAATCGACTAGATGGTATAATCATCAGAAGGAAAAGTTAATTTAATTGGTTTAAAGACTTTCTTGAGGCCACAGAGAATGCTGAATTGATTTTTGTTTTGCTACATGGAAAATGTGCAGCATATTACAGGAGAAGAGGCACTTTTGTAGAATAAATTATCTTCTGTGTATTGTGTCAGTAATTTCAGGAGACTTAAAAAAATACCTACATGAAATTTAACAGACCATTTGTTACATATCAGTTTTCCCCTGGGGCTTGCATGGTTGGTACAAGAAAGGCACATACACAGATTTTACATAGTTGTGCCTGGCTATTTTATTTATGAACTTGCCTGTGATAAAACTGTTATCCTACCTTTTCTGATTAGAAATTTTGCAGCGAGGTGGCTCAGCTGTTCCTCTGTGCAGCCTTCCCTCATTCACATAAAAAAATCAATTACTGAAGGGTGGTGTTGTCATAACTTGTGTCATGTCTCTTCATCCGTCACATGGATTCCTACATGGATTCCTAGGCAACTGGACTCCTTGGCTCTAATTCTAATTAGAGAAAATTATAAAATTTTTCTTTTAAACTCCAATTTTGGCATTAATCAGCTCCATTTGCATATACTTAGCGCTCTGTGATCATGGCCCCCTTTGCTTTCATGTGAGCTAGAGTTAGGTCTGAGGCCAGGTATAGTACTTTGATGTTCTGTCCTCTGTGATTTTGTACATTTACATGGATGTCTCTATGGAAGTTCCTCCTACAGATCCTCCTGGAGCCAACTTTCTGTTTCTTAGTTTCTAGCTTCTTGACTCAGTTATCTCTATTTTAGTCCAGTATTTCACTGTCCCATAGAAATGCCTGGCACATTATAGGTGGATGTAATCTCCAATGAGGAGATTAATGAGTTTAATGGGCAAAACATCTATACTTTTTAGGACACTTAGGAACCAATTCTTCTTTCTTACAAGGTTAGTAAACTTTAGAATTTCAGAACTAAGTTTTAAGAGGACATTTTTCTGAATGGCTGTTATTTTATTGAAGAGAATAAATTTCGTGTTCTGTGGGTCTTTGCTAGTAGTACTAAGCCTTCACCGAGTAGGATATGAGATTTCTATTATAAAGTTGTACTCTTCCCATTTGACTTTTTTGATTAGAGCATTACTGATTGTGTACATGACATTGCAGTGATAGCTTATTATACCTTTTATCACCCAGTTTGTTCTTTTATTTTTTATTAGATACTTTCTTTATTTACATTTCAAATGATATCTACTTTCCTGGTTACCCCTCCAAAAAAATATCAAA
>NW_022196902.1:20930674-20943753 GCF_008632895.1 Mastomys coucha
AAAAAAAAAAAAAAAAAAAAGGAAAAAGGCAAAAACAAAAAACTAACCCTATTTCCTCCCCTTCTCCCTGCTCAACAACCCACCCTCTCCCACTTCCTGGCCCTGGCATCCCCCTACACTGGGGCATAAACCTTCACAGGAACAAGGTCCTCTCTTCCCATTGGTGACCTACTAGGCCATCCTCTGCTATACATATGCTGCTGGAACCAGGCGTCCCACCATGTGTACTCTTTGATTGGTGGTTTAGTCCCTGGGAGCGCTGAGGATACTAGTTAGTTCATATTGTTGTTCGTCCTAAGGGGCTGCAAACCCTTCAGCTCCTTGAGTTCTTACTCTAGCTCCTTCATTAATGGATGGCTGTAAGCCCCTACTTCTGCATTAGTAGGGCGCTGGCAGAGCCTCTCAGGAGACAGCTATTGCTGTCAGCCAGCACTTGCTGGCATCCACAATAGTATCTGGGTTTCAAGATTGAATATGGAAAGGATTTCCAGGTGGGGCAGTCTCTGGATTGTCCTTCTTTCAGTCTCTGCTCTATAGTTTGTCTCTTCAACTTCTTAGATGAGTATTTTGTTCCCCCTTCTAAGAAGGAATAAAGCATCCACACTTTAGTCTTCCTTCTTGAGTTTCTTGTGGTTTGTGGATTGTATTTTGGGTATTCTGAGCTTCTGGGCTAATATCCATTTATCAGAGTGTGTATGCCATGTGTGTTCTTTTGTAATTGGGTTACCTCACTCAGGATGATATTCTCTGGATCCATCCATTTCCCTAAGAATTTCATAAATTCATTGTTTTTAATAACTGGCTAGTACTACATTGTGTAAATGTACCACATTTTCTATATCCATTCTTCTGTTGAGGGATATTTGGGTTGTTTCGAGTTTCTGGCTATTATAAATAAGACTACTATGAACATAGTGGAGCATGTGTCTTTATTACATGTTGAAGCTTCTTCTGGGTATATGTCCAGGAGTGGTATAGATGAATTCTCTGATAGTACTATGTCCAATTTCCTGAGGAAACAACAAACTGACTTCCAGAGTGGTTGTACCAGCTTGCAATCCCACCAGCAATGAAGGAGTCTTCCTCTTTCTTCACAATCTCGTCAGCATCTGCTATCACCTGAGTTTTTGATCTTAGCCATTCTGACTGGTGTGAGGTAGAATATCAGGGTTCTTTTAATTTATATTTCCCTGATGACTAAGGATGTTGATTTCTTTAAGTGCTTCTCAGCCATTTGGTGTTCATCAGTTGAGAATTCTTTGTTTAGCTCTGTACCCCATTTTTAATAGGGTTATTTGATTCTCTGGAGTCTAACTTCTTGAGTTCTTTGTATATATTGGATATTAGCCCTGTATCAGATAAAGGATTGGTTAAGATATTCTCCCAGTCTTTTGGTTGCCATTTTGTCCTACTAACAGTGTCCTTTGCCTTAAAGAAACCTTGTTATTTTATGAGGTTCCACTTGTCAATTCTTGATCTTAGAGCATAAGCTATTGTTCTCCTGTGCTCATGTGCTCCAAGCTTGTCCCCACTTTTTTTTTTCTATTAGTTTCAGTGTATCCGGTTTTATGTGGAGGTCCTTGATCCACTTGGAGTTGAGCTTTGTACAAGGAGATAGGAGTGGATCAATTTGCATTCTTCTACTTCCTAACGGCCAGTTGAGCCAGCATCATTTATTGAAAATGCTGTCTATTTTCCACTGGATGGTTTTAGCTCCTTTGTCAAGGACTAAGTGACCATAGGTGTGTGGTTTCCTTCTGGGTCTTCAGTTCTATTCCATTGATCTACTTGCCTGTCACTGTACCAATATCATGCAGTTTTTATCACAATTGCTCTGAAGTACAGCTTAAGGTCTGGGATGGTGATTCCACCCGAGGTTTCTTTATTGTTGAGAATAGTTTTCACTATCCTAGGTTTTTTGTTATTCCAGATGAATTTGCAAATTGATCTTTCCAAGTCTGTGAAGAATTGAGTTGGAATTTTGGTAAGGATTGTATTGAATCTGTAGATTGCTTTTGGCAAGATGGCCATTTTTACTATATTAATCCTACCAATCCATGAGCTTGGGAGATCTTTCCATCTTCTGAGATCTTCTTCAATTTCCTTCTTCAGAGACTTGAAATTCTTGTCAAACAGATCTTTTACTTGCTTAGTTAGCTTCACACTAATGTATTTTATATTACTTGTAATTATTGTGAAAGGTCTTGTTTCCCTAATTCTTTCCTCAGCCTGTTTATCCTTTGTTTAGAAGAAGGCCACTGATTTGCTTGAGGTAATTTTATATCCAGCTACATTGCTGAAGTTGTTTATCAGGTTTAGGAATTCTCTGGTAGAATTTTTGGGGTCACTTAAGTATACTATCATATCATCAGCAAATATTGATAATTTGACTTCTTCCTTTCCAATTTGTATCTCTTTGATCTCCTTTTGTTGCTTAATTGCTCTGTCTAGAACTTCAAGTACAATACTGAATAGGTAGGGAGAGAGTGGGCAGCCGTGTCTAGTCCCTGATTTTAGTGAGATTGCTTCAAGTTTCTCTCCATTTAGTTTGAAGTTGGCTACTGGTTTGCTCTATATTGCTTTTACTATATTTAGGCATGTACCTTTAATTCGTGATCTTTCCAAGACTTTTATCATGAAGGGTATTAGCTTTTGTCAAATGCTTTCTCAGCATCCAGTGAGATGATCATATGAGTTTTTTCTTTGTTTGTTTATGTAGTGGTTTACATGGAGGATTTCTGTATATTGAACCATCCCTGCATATCTGTGCTGAAGCCTACTTGATAATGATGAATGATCATTTTGATATGTTCTTGGATTTGGTTTGCAAGAATTTTATTTAGTATTTTTACATTGATATTCATATGGGAAATTGGTCTGAAGTTTTTTCTTTGTTAGGTGTATATGTGGTTTAGGTATCAGTGTAATTGTAGCTTCAGAGAATGAATTGGGTTGAATACCTTCTGTTTTTATTTTGTGGAATATTTTGAGGAGTATTGGTATTAGGTCTTCTTTGAAGGATGCATGGGATTATTTCAAATTCTTATATCTGTTAAGGCCTGTTTTGTGACTGATTATATGGTCAGTTTTGGAGAATGTCCCATGAGGTGCTGAGAAAAAGGTATATCCTTTTTTTTTTTACGGTGAAAAATTCTATAAATATCTGTTAAATCCATTTGTTTCATAACTTCTATTAGTCTCACTGTGTCTTTGTTTAGTTTCTTTTTCTATGATCTGTCCATTGCAGAGAGTCAGGTGTTGAAGTCTCCCACTATCATTGTGTGTGGTGCTATGTGTGCTTTGAGCTTTAGTAAAGTTTCTTTTAAGAATGTAGGTGCCCTTGCATTTGGAGCATAGATGTTCAGAATTGAGATTTCATCTTGTTAGATCTTACCTTTTATGACTATGAAGTGTCCCTCTATCTTTTTTGATCACTTTCGGGTGAAAGTCAGTTTTATTAGATATTAGAATGGCTATTCCAGCTTGTTTCTTGGGACCATTTGCTTGGAAAATTGTTTTCCAGACTCTTACTCTGAGGTAGTGTCTGTCTTTGTCATTGAAATGGATTTCCTGAATGCAAGAAAATGTTGAATCCTGTTTATGTACCCAATCTGATAGTGTATTTCATTTTAATGGGGAATTGAGTAAATTGATATTAATAGATATTAAGGAAAAGTAATTGTTGCTTCCTGTGATTTTTGTTGTTAAATTTGGAATTCTGTTCATGTGGCTATCTTCTTTTAGTTTTGTTAGAAGATTACTTTCTTGCTTTTTCTAGGATGTAGTTCCCCTCTTTGTATTGAAGTTTTCCATTTATTATTCTTTGAAGGGCTAAATTTATGGAAAGATACTGTGTAAATTTGATTTTGTCATGGAATACTTTGGTTTCTCCATCTATAGTAGTTGAGAGTTTTGCTGGGTATAGTAGCCTGGACTGGCATTTGTGTTCTCTTATTGTCTTTATGACATCAACCCAGGATCTTCTGGCTTTCATAGTCTCTGGCGAGAAGTCTGGTTTAATTCTGATAGGCCTACCTTTATATGTTACTTGACCTTTTTCCCTTACTGCCTTTAATATTCTTTCTTTGTTTTTTGCACTTTGGTGTTTTGACTATTATATGGCGGGAGGAATTTCTTTTTTGGTCCAAACTATTTGGAGTTCTGCAGGCTTCTTGTATGAACATGGGCATCTCTTTTTTTATGTTTGGGAAGTTTTCTTGTATAATTTTCTTGAACATATTTAATGTCCCTTTAAGTTGGAAGTCTTTGCTCTCTTCTATACCTTTTATCCTTATGTTTGGTCTTCTCAGTGTGTCCTGGATTTCCTGGATTTTGGGGTTTGGAACTTTTTGCATTTTGTGTTTTCTTTGACTGTTCTGTCAATGTTTTCTATGGTATCTTCTGCACCTGAGATTCTCTCGCCTATCTCTTATATTCTTTTGGTGATGCTTGTATCTATGGCATCTAATTTCTTTACAAAGTTTTCAATCTCTAGAGTTGTCTCTCTTTGTGATTTCTTGATTGTTTCTGCTTTCAATTTTAGGTCCTGAATGGTTTTGTTCAATTCCTTCACCTATTTGGTTGTGCTTTCCTGTAATTCTTTAAGGGATTTTTGTGTTTCCTCTTTAAGGGCTTGTTCCTATTTACCTGTGTCCTCCTGTATTTCTTTAAGGGAGTTATTTATGTCCTTCATAAATTCCTCTATCACCATCATGAGATATGATTTTAGATCAAATCTTGCTTTTCTGAAGTGTTGGGATATCCAGGACTTGCTGTGGTGAGAGTACTGGTTCTGATGATGCCAAGTAGTCTTGGTTTCTTTTGGTAAGATTCTTGTACTTGCCTTTAGCCATTTGCTAATCTCTGTTGTTAGATGTTCTTGCTGTATCTGGCTGGAGCTTGTTCCTCCTGTGTATCTGAAAGCCTGTTTCTGCACTTCTAGGAGATCAGTTCTTCCCTGGTAGGACCTGTGTGCAGAGGCCTATGGATCAGCCATCACTCCTGGGTACAGATAGATGAATGAAAGCTCCAACTTCTGTGGCCTGTGCCTCCCAGCTGTTCCCACCTGAGACCCGGTGTCAGACCACTCTCTGGAGAGAAGCTCTCTGCTTGTGGGAAAATTGTGCATAGTCTTGTGGATCTGCAGCCCCTCTTTCTTGTAGATGGATGTAGAAAGGATCCTGTCCCAGCTACCCTGCCATTTCTATGGCCTCCTGTTTGTCCTTTTCAATCAGAGTGATGCTACAGGAAATGATGGGAGAAAATCATTTCCTAGATGAACCATCCAGTGTCATCATCGTTAAGAGTTCACATTTACATTGTGTTTGTGAAGTAAATGATAAAACTAATATATGTTCCCTCAAAAGAATTAAGCCTACAGGTTCCAGTTCCTTAACCAAGTAGGAGCATGAACTTAGAATCCCTCAATGGGATAAACTTAGACAGAATCCCTCAATGGGACATACAAAGTGTTACCTGGAAGACTTGTTGATTCTGACTTCCTGTCATGAAAACTTGCAAAGAAGAATATAGTGAAAGTGGGTTTTCTGTACTGAAAATATTTTAGTTTTGATAACTGTATTTAAGGAACACTAGGTACTTCGGATATGGGACTGAATCAAACTTCAGGAGTGGGATATTGTGCAGCAGTTTAACGAGAAGCCATTATGTTACAGAGATTGCAAAATAAATGAGTTGTTAAAAATAATTTTACTGTTCAATGGGGCATAGTGATTATCGCAGGATAATGACTTTCTATCGGCAATGTATGTGGTAAATGTAATTGTGATGTTCTCTGATGCCTCCTGCCTATAGACACCATTCTCCCAGAGGTTGCCATCATAAACATTTGTTAGAATTTTACCTTCTTTTATAGAAACCTCAATTAAGACTCTTTCACTTTTTTTATTTATATATTTCTTCTCATGTAGAAAAGATGCTTTTTTCCTGCTGAATAATGTATGGCCCTTGGAGTTTAGTGACAAATGTGCTTTAATTTAAATCATCATCATTATCAATTTAACAGGCACCTCTGGTAATATGTTTTTCACTTTTAAAAAGTGTGTCATGAAGTAGAATGTGTTTCTGTGGAGAACTGGAATGATTATAAGATAATCACATATCCTGAGGGTATAGAAATGGGAAAGGTACAAGCCAATGCATCTATTCCTTTGACATAATGATTATTTCATAATAACTGAGTACTTCCATTCCACTGTTCTCGGCCAGCACCATTCAATTTCCCCATTCTCTTCTACCAGACTAAGACAGGAATAATAGAATTTTTGTGATAAAATATAATGCAGGTGATTCTATGATGGTTCAGCATATATTTTACTTGACCTGTGCATTTCCTTATAAGAAGTAAGAATGGCCCATTAACAGATAGAAATATCTGAACAGAGTTGAAATAACAGAGAAAATAAGTTCTTCCACCCTTTGCTCAGGCCGTCCTTGAGATGGTTGGCCAGGATTCCTGTTTAACAAAACTGCAGTTTGTGACATAACAGTGGTGTGTGTGTGTGTGTGTGTGTGTGTGTGTGTGTGTGTGTGTGTGTGTGTGTCACGGTACCTTGGGGCAAATTTCTCCCTATGAGATTCTGGCTTGTGTTGAACTCATGATCTTATCGCCTTTGACTCCTGAGTGCTGAAATTATAGGTGTGAACCTCAGTGCCCAACTTTTCGAGAATAGTTTTTCCTGTTACTTTCAGAAGGTGTAGTTTACTTTACTAACTTTTCCAAGAATGATGCTTTCTGGATTATTAATCAAAAGAAAAACAACTGTAGTTACATGGTTTTTAAAGACCATGAGCTTGAAGACCAAGTCCAGATACAATGAAATCCCAGCTGAATCTCATTCTGTATATACTTACTTATTTTGTCTTGTCTCAGATTTGTTTAGAAGTGCTAGAGGCACTGTCTCGCAGACAAATGCACAATGAACTTTCATGCCTCTTTCTTCCCTCGGACATCATATTCTGAAGTGTGATTGGAATATTTGAGTTGGGTAAAGGAGAGGAGGAGTAGTGTGGCTGCTCATAGCATTGTGGAAGGGGCCTACGCCTTGCTGTTCCGTTGTGGGATACTGTGATTTACTCCAGCTTTCTGACCCTTGTCAGGGGGAAATGTTTCATGTCAGCCAGCTGGAGGCCCCCGCTGAGTGTGGTGCTCATGACCCACTCACTGAAGGAGTGACCCTGTCAGTAGGAAATTAGAGATTTATTGAGTCTCTTCAAACAGATGATTCCATGTCCTTCTCTAAAGAACACAGTTTAGAGTTCAAAAGGTTTGTGAGGAAAAGTCACTAGAGTTACACAGGGTAGGATGCAATATCCTTGCCTTTATATGTGGAGGTTGAAGTATAACAGCTGGAAATCCAGTTTACTGTACCTGTCAACCTTAAAGGTGCCTCTTTTAGGTAGGTATTTAAACTTGTCTCAAGTTATCATGTTTATTAATTATCTAACAAACTGATTTTGAGTCACACACTTTCCAGACACAGCTGCCTCCCTATGCTTTTCACCTTACTTATGGACATGAAAAAACCAAAAGAGTGAAGGTTTTCTTCTCACCATGTACACAGCCAGGAATACATTGATTTTAAATTATACATCACCAAAAACTAGTTTGAAGTAATAAATAAGTTAGGAACTGTGGAACGAACATAAAGTAGTCCTTATTTTATTGACATCTCTGGTCATTTCCCTTCTTGGCCTATAGGTTGAAAGAGTGAGTCCCATTTGTTGTCTGATCAAAAAGTAGTAGTGTCTACCTTTCAGCATATACCCAGCAGGTTTCTCTGTGCTTCTAGCAGCCCACCACGGAGACTGACTTCTTACTCTCCAGGTATACATTATTGTGTATATATTTTTGTTTCTGCTTATTGGTGAAATTTAAATATGAAAGTTCACACTTAGTTGACTATGATGTTATAAAATTGAGAACATAATATTAAATATAAAAGGTTTCATTATGTCATTTTGCATATCATGTTTTTATTAATTCTTTGAGAATTTCATATATATATATACATATATATGTATATTTATATGATTATGTTCACTTATTTCCTCCCATATCCATCTCCACTCCTCTCAACTTTGTTCCTTCTTTTCTTTTTAGAAATAATCTACTGACTCCAATTTGTGCTCTCTATATAGTTTTGGTGCAGGACATCCACTGAAATATGTTCCATCTACATCTAGCAAGAGCCATATTGAGAAAGTCATCTGACCCTCCTTCCCCCAGAAGCCATCGACTGTCTATAGCTCCAGCTGGAGGCACATGACCCTCTGGCTCATCTATGCAGGAAGACTGTCTGACTTGATCTTGCCTAGGTAGCCACAGCTGCTCTGATTTCACTCAGGAGCACAGTCAGTGATCCTGTTATATCAGAAGACATGCTATCCCTTGCATCCTCTGCATACTCTGGCTGTTAAACTCTTTCCACTTCTTTTCCGAAAAAGCCTTGTAGGGTAGGATACAGAAGTCCTATTGGCTGAGCCATCCAGAGATACTTAAATTCTCATCAATAAAAACTTTTCTTATTAGCCTTGAGAGGTGTACTCATCTATAGGTATAGAGGTACAGGTTTAGAAGGTAGTTTGAATTATGTCCAATTAGCAAAATTATGGTAGTAACTTTACCACCAGGGTCTTTGATTTCTCTAATGATGGAGTAGATTAACCATACCAGGCATACATTTTCTCCTCTGAAATAAACCTTAATTTTAAACAGAAAGTGTTTGGTTGCCCATATAACATTGCTGCCACGATTGCATTCATAGGTATGCCTTACCACACAGGTCACTATTATAGTTCACAGGGTTCATAGTTGGGTAACATTATTGATTTCTCTTTTCCTCTAAGCAGTCAACATAGCACCTTTTGGTACTATGAGAACTAGCCAGCAGTGATATGCTACTAATTCTTTTTAAAAAGTGAAATGTAATTTTCACTTGTACTTCTCAGCATTTTTTTCCTCAAAAATTTTCTCCTTTGTATTCTTTTGTATTTTATGGCTTACCTGCTCCCTCATGGAACCCCCTACCAGTTGGACTTGTGTAGAAATGTTGTTTTCAGGAGATATATAAAGTTTTCTGAGTTCATAGGCTGTCACCGCCTTACCAAGCAGCAGAAATAAGGAGGCGACCATGAACCCTTCTCCAAGCAGCTTATTCTTGAACCTTGTACTACAGAATCATTCGTTCATCTTTTCTTCCTTCTTAGCTAGGTTCTCTCTTACTCTACCTCTCTCGTACTATTACTATTACTATTCTCTCTCTAGCTCCAGCCTTCGCGGGTTAAATACTTTCCCTGGTCCCAATCAGCATCAGCTACATGGCAAAGCATAATAGGCTGCGGGAAAATCATGCCAGCTTGCATCACAAACTGGAGGCACTCAGCTTTTCCAAATAAAGGCTTGTTTATCACAATGCTCTCTGCTCTGGCCGGAAACCAGGTGTTCAATATATATATATATGGTGGCAGCTGCGGCTCCCCACAATAGCAAGCTAGCACTCACTTGTTTCTGATAGTATAAGCCTTTTGTAAATTTTTCCCACTCCCTCTTTTGGGTCTACTCCCTTGAACTTATAGATGTGTTGCTTTCTGTGTGTTAGATGCAGGATTATAATTCTAGAAGAGATTTTAGATATTATGGCCAGGGTTCAGTTTATGAGAGGAACACACCTCATAGCTTGAGACCCTTTGTTCAGCACATGCACAGGTGTCATCAACCAAGATACAACATCTGTGCCTCCATAGGCAGCTTATCTGAGTAAATGAAAGTATACTGTCTTAAGACTGAAAGATGGTGGCAATGGTGTGTTTGGTGGGTGCCTTCTGTGTAATGAGATGTGTACACGTATTACCTATACTAATACTCTCTATAGTTTGGATAATGGTCTACTCTGCCTTTTCCCAGTTTCAAGACTGTGTCCTCTGCACCTTCAGCCATATTTGATGTTTTATTTTTTTCTACAATTTTGCTGTCCTTTGTGCTAAAAACAGGCATCTGCTGTATTAGTGCTTCAGGCTACTATGACAAAATACCATGATTGGGGTAACTGATAAACAACATCGATTTATTTCTCACAGTTCTGGAGGTGAAAAATGCCAGATCAGTGTCCACAAACCAGTAATTTCTAGATATGTTTTCTGGTTCATGAAAGACCTGCCTCCCCTTGTCTTCACAGGACAAGAGTGAGGCTTCTCTGGAGGCTCTTCTGTAAAGGCAAGAATCTCAGTAATCCTTCCTAATCACCTCCCAAAATCCCAAAATACCTCACCTTCTGACAAACCCCTTCAGCTTTTGAATTCTGAACAGACAAATACTCAGACCACAGTCCATATGATTCTTTTTACATGATTTTCTGGCTTTCAGATACCCTCTGAAGGACCCAAGGAGTATCACTTCAGAGATTTTCAGGTCCCTTCGTGTTAGCCTTTGAGCTTGAGGGTGCAGAACTGAAGGGTGATACCAAGGATGAATCTGTGTGCAGCTGATACTGTTCAACCAACACAGTGTCAAGTTATTAGTGAGTTTACATCCTGGAACTACCTCTTTTTGTGCGATGTTTCCTTGGAAATATAAGCATCTATATTTTCAGTGAGTAATGGCAGCTTCTCTATACTGAGTTGCCCTGAGGTCCAACTGAATTAATGTTTTAATGTAGTTATGATGAGGGGTGTGTGTGTGTGAGCATGAGCATGAGGGTGAGAGAGAGAGACAGAGACTACAGAGAGAAAGAGAGATCGAGACAGAGAGACAGAGGCAGAGAGACAGAGAGAAAGAGAGAGAGTCACCATTATTGTGTTAGTGAATGAATGACAAAAGCGTACAATGCTTAGTTTAGTAGTTAGCTTTCTTGGACACTGAAAGGTGAGTCTGTGTTAGCAGAGTTTGTCGCTCTGCCTAACAGGTGTATGCATATTAGGCACAGCATTAATGATAGTCAAATTGTTCCTAACCATGGAGGTTGTCCTAATACATTTGATGCTGAGAATAGACCACTGTTGACCACTTGGCTGCAAGAGACTTTCAGCACACGTTGACTTTTAGGTGAATGTGTCAATTTTTCTCAGCATTGGTTGTTCATTTTGAGCATAGAGTGTTCTACCCACCCACCGGGTGTCTTTCCTTGAGAATCAAATGAACTAATGTGCATTAAAGTACTTTGTAAACTCTCAAGGCCTCTCTAAAGTGGCTGCACTGTCACTGTTAATGACAAAAACGTGTTCATTTAGAGCACTTTTATTATAGTTCTTTGCATTGCATTTGGTTTAAATCTGTGCTGGAAAAATGCCCACATGGAAATAATAGGAACACACATGCTTACATGTGCGCACGCGCGCGTGCACACACACACACACACACACACACACACACACACACTTTATTGTTAGCAGTGTCATATATCCTTTGTGCATATTTGGGTGTCTTCTGGAGGTGGCAGGCTATAGCCAGGACTGGCCTGCCAACAAATGGCCTATTTGTTGTTTAAATTCGCTTTAGAATATAAAATACTAACACTTTCTTCCTTCTGGATTTATGACCTCAGTTTCAAAATCATGAAAAGATGCAAGGGCTCACCTTTGATTTTAAAATGGAAGAGTATTTCATGTTGTAAGGTTAATTTCCTAAAGTATACTTCATTCAAGTGTGTAATATTGAAATGTCAGTCACAGAGGAGAAGGCAGGCATTCCCATAGCTTCTGTGCTTCCACTGATTGTCCAAAGTTTTGGCGAGCTTGGCTGCTGCGTCTGGGAAGCGTCTTTGATTTACTCTTTCTCAAGTAAGTACTGTCCCTCGTTAGCCTATACGTGGCTCTAATTTTTATAGTTATAGAACGTAGTTGTTACTTCATGATTGTTCTTTTGTTATCTGGATCATCAAATGTATTTCAAAAGAGCTCACAGAAGGTGAGAAATATAGGATTACAAAATGCAAATATTGATTATTACTTCTTATTTTAAATTAGTAGTCTCACACTTATTTTCCAAAGAGAGATGTCCTATTTTGAAGCAATATAGTTTTTATTTTCACATGAAAAGTGTGGTTGGGCTTTATAATTTAATCAAGTTTCTTATACTGAATCTAGGGAGAAAACATGATGGAACTGGACATAAAATTGGGGTATCAACAATTCTCAGTTGTAGTGTAACTTTTGTGCTGTTTAATTTGTCATCCATAAAATTGGGATGGCATCCAAACCTGGAAAGTAATATTTGACAGTAATAGCAAGCCATATAACCTTATCCACACAGAGCATGCTTGATCGCTTCTGTCATTTGCACATGTGGACAAGTTTGTCTCAGGCTGAGTAACTCTTAGCATTGGATCCTGGACTTAGTCAAGTGAATTTCACTGTTGATGCCTTTAAGTAATTAGTCTGTGAAAATGCTAACTTGAAACTGTCCTTAAAAGTAGAGTTGACTCTTCTGGAACTTATTTTATGTGAAAAATCAATAACAGACCAATTGATTCTTTCCCCTATTGATTTCATTATCGTTGACATACTTCCAAATGCTATTCCACGAGGCTGGTGACATTTGTATTTCAGACATTCTTGTGCTGTGGGATAGCCAGTTGCTATAGGTATTTATTTATTGATTCAAACTAAATTAAAGTTTAGAGGCTAGACAGTCCTGGATCAAGAGGGAAAAAAGAAGAGACTGTTGCTAGCCATGATGAGGATAATATACCATGTAGTGATCCCAGCTTGTAACTAGAGAGAAAGTTGGAGGAGTCAGCAGAAAGTAAATCAGTTTGGTGATTTTGGTCAAAATCAAATTTTCAGGTTTTTAGATGATTTTGTATTTAAGTAAACAGTTTTGAAGATGGCTTTAATGTAACCCAGAACCCCCACCAATGTTCCTCAGTGTTTCAGGCAGCATGCATTGGTACCAGTTGTCTTTCAGTTTTAGAAACATTGCCATGCCACACGCCTTTTTATCCTCCTTTCTCCCTTCTCCTTTGCAAACCCACTGTATGCTACTAGTTTTTCAGATAAGACAATCTCTCCACTTCTGCTCTGTCTCTTTGGTTATTCCCTCCTCCTCCTCCTCCTCCTCCTCC
>NW_022196902.1:20944170-20948650 GCF_008632895.1 Mastomys coucha
CCTCTCTCTCTCTCTCTCTGTCTCTCTCTCTCTCATTTTTCCCTGTGTCCTGTATAAGTACAGTTGTGAGTATGAAGGGCAAACCTGGTCATCTTCCCTTCCCACCTTATTTAAACAAGGTTCCTTGTGTTTTACCTCTATGTATGCCAGGCTAACTAGCCAGGTTGTTTTCAGTGATCCTACTGTTTACCCCTCCTATCTCATGCCATAGGGGCATGACAATTACAGATATGTTACTCTGTCAGCTGTATATGGGACAGTCTATGTAGGTCCTTATGTTGTATCAGTACCTCTCTCATTGACTTACTACCAGTCTTCAAATAAATGCTTTGAAGGAAGCCATGTCATCAAATGTAATACAAAATGCAAACAAATGTATGCAGAGATATGCATATATTCTGTAGGCGTAGAAAGGTTTTCTAAACTATATCATTTATATATTGATCCATAGTTATAAAAATTTTAAATAGTCCCTAATAAAATGTTTTCTGTCCAGGTGACTTTTGTTGTAAGGTTTTGTGACTTTAAGACCTTCAATGAAATAAAATCTGTCTTATTCATTGTTTTTGCCTACATGTGTCATGTAGGCTGAAAGGCATTGTATGAATTAGTCCCTTTCCTTTTGAACTTTTTAAGCTATATCTTCTGGTGCTAAAACTAATGTCACTAGGAAGTTTATAATCTTTTCCTGAGGATTATAACTTTCACATAAATGAATGAAAATTGAAAATGCACTGAATCATTCTTGTAAAATATATTTCCAATATTTCGTTCTCTTTTCCCATTTCCAAGGATTTATTTGAATGGGCCTATTTTATTTTGATGGAAAGAAATAGAATTCAAACTTTTATGAACACAGTCCTTGACCTTCTTTATTCAACTACTGCAAGTTTGTTTCAAATAATGAAACCATTGCAGAAATACAGCCAACCTGATAGTAAACTACAGATTTATCTGCCTTTCTCCCCAGGGATGAGCTTGGTCATGAGTGTCTCTCTGAGCCTGTATCTGTGTGGACTCATGTGTAACACATAGTGTTTCAGTTATACCTGTGTGGACTCATGTGTAACACATAGTGTTTCAGTTATACCTGTGTGGACTCATGTGTAACACATAGTGTTTCAGTTAAAATTGTGTGGACTCATGTGTAACACATAGTGTTTCAGTTATATCTGTGTGGACTCATGTGTAACACATAGTGTTTCAGTTATATCTGTGTGGACTCATGTGTAACACATAGTGTTTCAGTTTCTTCAATGACTTTTCAGAGAGCTTTCTTCACGCAGGTTGTCCACAGGCTGACCAGGTCTGCCAGACTCACACCTTAGCGCTCTCACTATGGTGTATCTTCCTATGGTGGTCAGCATTCTTGGCAGTGTTAAAAGACGTCTCATGCTGGGAACTCAGCCTATGGATTGGAGCCTGGAACACTGAGCTGTCATGTTACCTCAATCTGCCATACAGCAGTTATCATTTTACTTACTCCATCATACAAGATACCTGTTAGACTCCATGTGGCAGTCCAGACTTCCACTATCTTTACCCTCAAACATGGGTTTTCCTAGCTTCCCTTTGGTCTCTTCCATGGGCTATTATGGCGGTAGACTGGACTCAAAATGTGTTTCGGTTTTTCTGACTTTGAATACTCCCTCAAATCCCTCTGTGATTTCACAGATTCATCATCAGATACAAATTTCCTGTTGTGATCTGATACCTGGCCTGTTGGTCATTGTCTCTGTTCCTCATTGTCTTTGAATTTTATAGTACTGTGTGATCATCCTTTCAGAACATTGTTGCTCTCCACTGGTTTTGCTTGGAATGATTTCCTTCCCATATACCTGTCTCTGAGTTGCTGTGTTGCCTTCTAAGGGCCTGTATCATTTCTGTTTCCTCACAGCTTCTATGCTCCTTCTCCATGCAGTGTATTTTCTGTGATCCATTCTCTGTAGTTGGATGTTTTTCATAAAGCATGTTTTTTTTTTCCCTTATGTTGTTAGTCTCTTATACATTATTAGATCTTGGGTATAAATAGTTGTCTTCTATGCAGGTATAAATACTAAACAAAAATGTCAGTAGATAAATTTAGATTTTAATTCCATGTTTAACTTTTTTCCCTTTTACAGATGACTTGGATCTTTGTTATCAGTTGTCTCTGCTATAAGCATGGGTATTGTTAAAAGAAGCAAAGTACAGCTATTAGCCGATTAGTCTCTGCATAATTAACCTTGAGCTCACATTGGGATATTTTGACCTTTTCAGTGTAGTCAAACGGAGGTTGTAATTATTACCTTGTTTCCACTTAGTCCTGTTTATCTTTATTATAAACATTTCAAACAATTTCATGGAACCAATTTTTATCTTTCGGAATAAAATGAAGAGGGTAGTATTTAAATATACTATTTAAAAAATAAAATTGGACACAGTATTAAAGAGGTGATTTTATTTTTCACTACTCCTTGGCTCCATGTGAGTCCTCAGATTATACTGTTTAAATTATTCTTAATCCTAATTGGTTTCTAGGTAAAACATATTCTATTCATTATTCTTTGCCACAAGGTATATCTGCCACAATGTAAATCTGTTTACAGGTCAGATAATCTCCCAGTTCGGAGAGCTGGAACTCTGAATGAGGCTAGTCTAGTCATCTGTGTTGTTTTGATAACCTGCCCTATAGCGACGATTAAAGATGAAATTACCACTGCCCAATCTGTAAAAACTAAGTTAAAATTTTAAGTGAAGGGTGTGGAAAGCTGGCATTTGATTACCCAGGCTTTACCCTCTTTATCTTACAGGGAAAGTTTATATTTGAATCACAAATAACATCTAAAAAAAATCCTCTGTAGAATATTTAGGTATTCATCTTAAGAAATTACCTTATTTTTTCAATTTGGAATTTGAAAGGTATTTAAAACTGCTGGATTTAGTCGCACACACCTTTAATCCTAGCACTCTGGAGCTCCAGGAAGGTGGGTCTTTCTGGGCTGGAGGCCATCTTGCTCTCCATAGAGAGTTAGTAGACAGCCAAGGTTATAAAGAGAGACTCCACCTCACCCAAGGAAAAAAACAACCAAACAACAGATAAGTCAAGTGAGAAGCAGTCCTATAGGTAATAATACATGTATGATCCACAATATATAGATAAAGTAAGGTAGCCGTACCATCAAATCTCCTTTGCTTATGGTCCACAGTGGAAGGGCAGTATTGGTTTCCTCAAAGGCTGCCTAAAGTCTGTATATGGTAAGTGTGTTGTTAATGCACTTGTGGTTTTGCAGATGCGCTCTCAGTCCTGCAATCTTCCTGCTGCTATGACACTGACCTTTTTTGGTTGCAGATCAGTCAGATTCTCTCATTTGCAAACCTATCAAAGGCATTACTTTACTGTCAGGAGAAAGGGCAGACCCAGACTGCTGCCTGCAAGTGGCCTGAAGTTGCTGCACAACAAGGCTCTCTCTCTGACTGCTGTCCTCTGTTTAACTGTACCATCTGCACTAACTGTTATGACTTCCTGCTGTCAGTCTTTCAGAAAGGGCCTGATTTGGTAGGTAATGGCCCCCCACCCCCTTTCTTTGCTTCAAGTTTTAACATTCTGCTCTGGAATCATTTGCAATCAGTGCTTTCCAAGTGGAAAATAGTTAGCTACTCCCTTCCAGGTCCCACACAATTGCTCACATTTTCATAGATAGGCGCCTTCTAGAATGTGCAGTTCTGGTGATTGTTCTGTACCTTCCTCCTGCCTGAAATATCGTTAGGTTAAATATCTCCTGAAGACACTGGGAATTGCCTCTGATCTCCACAGGTAGTCAATCTCTTTGATGGACCAGAAAGCAAGCAGGTATGTTTCTGTTCATTGTACATGTCATTAAAATAGGCAGGTAGTCAGTATGGTATCTCTCAGTTTCCCTTACTTCTGTATAATTCCTACCAGTAAAATTAAGGCTTTCTATTTTCTGGCTTTCCACCCACCAGATTTTACTCCACAACCTTTGTTTCATATAGCTTTCAGAACTAATCTATGAACCAGTCTCATCTTTTTAATAGTTTTTAAGATGCTGGCTCTTTGGGCCATTCCCTTCTTGTTTGGATTGATCCCTTAATGCATCTGAATATTATAAATAGCAACATTTCCTTTGATTTTAAATCATTTATTTCTAAGATTAAAAGTCAGAATTTATTTCACACAAAAACTATCAGCATACCTCTAAGAAATTAATTTAATTACAATCATAACTGTTTTACTTTTATGCTTTTATGCTTTTTCCAAGATTCTATTTGTTTTTTGAGAAAAGGTCTTGCTCTATAGCCTTGGCTGTCTTGGAACTTACCATGTAGTCCAGGCTGGCCTCAAACTGAATGAAACCTGCCTGCTTTTGCCTCCTAGTGCTTAGATTGAAGGGATGTACCAGCAAGCTAGGCCATAGATGGAGAAACCAAAATATTCCATGACAAAACCAAATTCACACAATATATTTCCACAAATCCA
>NW_022196902.1:20949927-20970990 GCF_008632895.1 Mastomys coucha
TGGAGCCTGTCCTTCCTGTGATCCTGGTTGTGTCAGAACTCCTCAGAGTCAAGCTGTCTCTGTGATCTCTGGGTGTTTTGGGACTGGCTGCTAAGTTTGTGCCCAAGGTCTGCTCAGGGCACTGGCTGGCCCAGAAACACAGGAAGCAACCTGTCTGTCTGAGTTCCTGTGTGCCTGGTCCTGCTGGTTCCAGTTACTTCCGGTGTTGGGACAGATGTGTCCTCCTCACCTTGATCCTGGGCATGTTAGAGCGCCTGGGAGTGGAACTTCCTCTGGGTCTTGTGTGACTGGCTGCAGAGCTTGCTCCCAAGGTCTGCTCAGGACACCAGCCCAGACAGACTGGAGGGAACCTGAGCCACTGGGCTGGAGGAGTTCCTGTGTGCCTGGTCCCGCTGGTTCCAGTTACTTCCAGTGTTGGGACAGATGTTGTATCCTCCTTACCTCTTGGCTTCCAAATTATTAAAGTCTTACTTGTATATGTTGCTGATTTATGAGATATGGATATATCGGATACTTATTTTAACATTTTGGAAAGAAGGAAATGAGCCATGCGTTTTTAGTTTTATCATCTAAAACGGCTTCCTTCACTAAAAAGTCAATACAGTAGCCAGGCGGTGGTGGCGCACGCCTTTAATCCTAACACTTGGGAGGCAGAGGCAGGCGGATTTCCGAGTTCGAGGCCAGCCTGGTCTACAGAGTGAGTACCAGGACAGTCGGGGCTACAGAGAGAAACCCTGTCTCGAAAAACCAACATAAATAAATAAATAAATAAATAAGTAAATAAATAAATAAAAATAAAATAAAAAAGTCAATACAAAATCTACATGTGTGCTTTCAGGTTTACCCTTCATGTTTTTTAAGGATAAAATCCTGGAAAGCTTCCCATTAGTTTTCTTTGTCAAAATGCTGTAGAATGAATTGCTTACTGCTTCTTCTGTTTTTGAATTTTGAATAGTCCTTTGGTTAACTTTAAACTCTAACATTATTAATTATATTATATAATTATGTTCAAATTATTTAATAATTTAGTCAAGGATACTACTTTCCTTGATGATTGTATACTCAGAATGAAATAGAGAGTTCATAATTTTTCTATCCTTAAGTTCAATTGAGAATAGGTACACTACATATGCCTTTAATCCCAGCACTTGGAAAGCAGAGGCAGGCAGATTTCTGAATTCGAGGCCAGCCTGTTCTACAGAGTGAATTCTAGGACAGCCAGAGCTACGTACAGAAACCCTGTTTCAAAAAAAAAAAATTACAAAAATACAAAAATACAAAAAAAAAAAAAAAAAAAAAAAAAAAAAAAAAAGGTAAGCTAGCTATTCTGTGAACATTTTAAATCTATCCCTACCAGAATCATAACTTAATTCTAATGAAATAAAACTGACAATACCATGGATATTATTTAATTCCTGAAGCCATTTTTTTTATACTATCACATTCTTTACAGGTATTGCCTCAGTATACAGACCTCAGTCTTGGGTCATTCTCCTTGCCCAATGTTGGTGTGCATCACCATACCAAATTCCTCCTAACTCATTTTAATAAAACTGTTTACTATTGGTATGCTTGATTAACTTTCTGATCTGATGGGATAAGTTTGGTTTCTGCATTACCTTCAGTTACAGTTAATCATGTAGTTCACTTAAAGCTTACTTTTCCTGCTTATGGATGTAATCTATGGATTCCACATTACAAATATATATTTACCTATGACAGCACTTCTCATTTTTTTTCTTAATTGAATCATATGATTCTACATTGAAGCCCATGAGACATGAGAATCACTTAGATTTTGCACACAGCAGGCTTGCTGTGGTAGCATGGTAGCAAAAAAAAGTTTTGTTTTTTTTTTTCCCCAGATATAGTGTGTGAGAATAGTGATATACTTCTGCTGTGTGTAAGATTGGACTGTTGGTGTTAAAATTTTAAAGGTTCTGCTTGTAGATTGTAGGAAGTCAAATGGTGCATCTCGGCAAGTGATCGGAAAATAGTACTGTGATTCCGTGTTATGGTGATAGAAATAGAAACCCTAACCAGTCATCTTTTATTTTTAGCTCAGACAAGTACCTATAAAATATAGCCCAGATGGGGAAGCTATGATCATAAAGATACAGAAATGACATTTCGCTGATGAATTTTCTCCTGCCCTTTACCTCCCACTTTTATTTTTATACAAAAATTTTTATGCCGAAAGTTGCTTGCTTATGTATCCAAGGACAGATCTACAGAATGAACACTATACTTTTCCTTTTTTCTTTTCTTTCTTTCTTTTCTTTTTTCTTTTTGTGGTGTGTTCTGATCATGAATTATTTCAGTATATATATATATATATATATTTATTTATTTATTTTGGTAAAAGTTCATTTCATTCTTCTCTGCCAATTATCATTCTGGGTCTCTCTGTCTTACAAAACTCCCATCTATCATAAATTAAGATATGATTTGAATAGTGTATCATATTTTATGCTTACTTCTGAATTTATCTTGTTGTGGTGGTTACTAGTTTCTTTTTGTTGTTGCTAATTGTTTTGATTTAGTGAGAAAGTCTTAATATATCACCTTTGGTGGTCTAGAATTCACTGTGTAGAGAAAAATGGTGTAGGACTCACTATGTAGACAAGGATGGCCTGGAACTCACTATATAGACCAGACAGCACTGGACTAAACTTTATTATGTAGATGAAGGCAGCCTGGAGATCACTGTGTAGACAGTGCTTGCCTATATTAACTCACTATGTAGACAATAATGGCCTGAAATTCACTATGTAAGAAACGTTGGCCTATAGTTCACTCTGTAGACAAGACTGGCCTGGAACTCACTATGTAAGAAACATTGGCCTATAGTTCACTCTGTAGACAAGACTGGCCTGGAACTCACTATATAAGAAACATTGGCCTATAGTTCACTCTGTGGACAAGACTGGGCTGAAAGTCACTTTGTAGACAAGGATGACTCAATGTGCAGACAATGCTTACCTGGAACTCATATCCTGCCTAAGCTTCCCAAGTGATGAAATTAAGCCTTACTAGCTCTTTGGGTTTCTTTTCTGAGTGCATATTTTGAAGGCTCTACCTGCCTATTTTTCTACTGAAGCTAGAGCAGCCTCTACAGAGATCAGAACATTGATACAGTTTGTTCAGTGGTCTCTAATTACAGGCAGTGTCACCATGCTTACACCTTGAATTGAAGTGAGAAAAGAACCCAGGAAGAATACATAATGATTGAGATGTGAAAAACAACACTGTGTGGTCGTGTGATCTATCATGCACTGAGAGGTGCTTTATTAACCTCTGTAGTCTTAGTGTCTCTTACAATTCCTCTTCTGCTTCTGATTAGCCTTGTATTCTGGTTCTTTTTATGATACATCAGTCTCCTGACGAGGTCATGAAATAGATCCCTGATGCCTTGTAAACTGTGTATGATTTCTTTGATAACCTAAAATTCACTATATAGACATGGTTATCTTCCCAGTGGACCCATGAAGTAGGCAGTAGGATTTGAATGGAAGTCAGTTGCTCAGCATGCATGCATTTCAAGCTGCTGCACATTCGTCTCGCATAAATCTGTGTGTGTGTGTGTGTGTGTGTGTGTGTGTATGCTCACATGCACATGTATGTCTGTGTGTTTGTTTTTAAGAATGATAGATATGTAAGATAGTCTTTGTTATATTCAGGGTCTGATATAAAAACCCTTGACAGAATGCAGTAGATAATGATTCTTCAAAGGTGTATTTATGATAAAAAAGACTGACTATGCAGAGAACTCAAAGACTTGGACTTATTTCATGGATATCATTAATTTTCAGTTGAAGTTTTGGGGACCATTTTCGGATGTGAAAATCTTGTACAGAACACTGTTCATCCCATTGCAATGAAGAAGTCATGTCTTTGTGGCCTATATTAGCTTGTGATCTATATTACCTTGAGATGTTACCTACTAAAATTTAAAATTGCAAGATCTGGGGAAGAAAGAATTAACTTAAATAACTAATAAGTATCATCATAAATGGGAAACACTTAAACATAAGCTGTAAAAATGATGATTGCTGAATTACTTTTTTTTTCTCAAGACTTTGTTGACACTGTTAGGGACAGCCAATTCTCTGGCTCTCCCGAAGCCCAGAAATACACTGAGCTTGCATTATAGTGTATTATTGTATTATAGTGTGCACTCTTGGGAGATACTTTTCTTCAGGCCTTTCCTTTAAACAGTCTGATAGATCAGAGATAAATTATACTTGGCCTTCCCAACCCTCAGTAGTCATTATTATTTTCTGGATTCTGCCTATTGCTTTGAATTATATTGTTTTAATAAGTGTTGAATTGTTTAGAAGACAAAGTAAGGTGGTTCTGTGCATACATTTTTAAATCACACAATAAATTCAAATCACTATTATATTACACTAGATAGATGGAACAAAATATCAAAGGATTATAGGTTGAGAGAATACCCACTCAGTGCTCTGTGTAAAGACAAAAATAGTATATGACAGCCCATACCCTGGTGACTTGGTGGCACATCCTATATCTACATAAGAGAATGTTCAGTTTAGTGTCTCTGAAGCCCTGCTTATCCTATTCAGACCATTAAATATTGATGGGAAGTTTGATAGACTAGTCTTTCTAAGGAAAAGTGGATCTGAAATATATCTAAAGGAAAATCACTGATTATGAGTGTTTCATGCACAGTCATGAAATGAGAAGGATGCCCAAAAAACAAAATGGGAAAAGTTGAGATGAAGAATGAATAGAATAGCTCAGTGGTTAAGAGCACTTACTGCATTTTCAGAAGTAGTTTCAATTTCTCATGAATATTATGGCTTACAACTGTCTTTAACCCCAATTCCAGGAAATCTATCTTCTGGCCTCTACAAGCACAAGGCTCACATATGTAGTCCAAATACATAATGCAGTCAAATGCTTATACATGTAAAACAAAAGGAATTCTGAGAAAAATGAATTTGGACTTGATTACTTGACATAAATGCTTCCTAGATTCAGTTGGCATTTAATTAGATTACCTTAATTATTATTTCAAGCAGCTTAAAGCCAAGGAATGGAGCTGTATTTCCATTTCCTTGATAGATGCTGTTGTCAATTCAGTTGTACATCTCCTTTAGATACTAAACAAATGGCTAAGCCAATAGACAGGAATTGTTAAAAGTTCCTTGGTTTCAGAAAACTTCAAGGCCTTCTTTTGAGTTATTTTTACAAGTTGGATTCTTAGATGTGAGCTGTTACAAGAGCCAGCAAGCAAGCTGCCCACATAGGCCCTAACATTCTACCCTCTTCTGTTACCTTCTGCTGATCTTTCATTGAAAAAAAAATGCACATTGATCCTGGGTCTGCAGGAGATGGGAGATGGGAGATGGGAGATGGGAGATGGGAGATGGTGACAGTAGCTTAGACTATTGACACCATCTGTCTTTCTGGGTTTGCTCATCTTTACATGTTCAGGATGCATGTCATTCATAGTTGAAGCCAGACAACATTGCTCCATGAGTAAAGGTCCTTGAACCAAGCTCAACATCACAGCTCTGTTCCTTTTGTTTTTTTCTTTTTCTTTTATTGAAAATAGTTCTCCCCTCATATAATATAGCCTTTGGTTTTCCCTACTTCTCTCAGTTTCTCACCATCTCCTCTCCTACCTGGATCCATCCTCTTTCTATCTTTTATAAGAAATGAAATATGCTTCTAAGAAATAATGATAAAATAAGATAAAACAAAAGTAACACATTAGAATCGGGTAAAACAAACAAACAAGCAAACAAACAGAATGAAAAGAGCTGGAGAGCAGGCACAAGAAACAGAGACCCACTTGTTCAAAAACTCAGGAATCCTATAGACACTATACTTGAAGCCATATTATATCGACAAAAGACCTGTTGGATAAGACAGAACAAAAGACAGAAGGAAAATGTATAAGTAGCATAAGATTAAAAAATATGAGAGAAAATTTAAGGGGAAAACAAAAGAAACAGCCTGACTGGGCAGTGTGAGACAAAGATGCCATGGACTTCATTTTCTATTGGCTGTTTACTGCTGGGCATGTTTGTATACCCAGTGTGGCTCCCCTGGAGGGAATTAAGCATATGAGTTCCATTCTAAACTAAAGGGATGGTCTGCAAATTCTACACACATGCATACACTCATACACATGTGCACACACCTGCCTTTCCCCACATACACATCCACACACAAACACGCATATACAAATGCATCCAAACATATACACCACACACTTACACATATATTCATGTGCACATGGACAAATGCACAAGCACAGACACATACACAGATGTATATACATGTATACACACGCGCGTGCACAAACACACACACATATACACACAAACAAGTAAATAAAACTAATAATTTTTTAAAAAGAAAATATGCTTAAAAAAGAGACTTGACTCTTTAGTTTTCAGTTAAAATACTCCACAGAAGATCTTTTGGGGTCTATAGCAGAAATGGATGCCTTACCATGTTTTTTAACTATTCAAGGAAAGTAATTATGTTTTCGTGATTCCTAAATTAGTGTGGTAAAATTATCTCTAATGGTCTCATGGGAGTATCAGTTTATTATATCAACAAAATTTTATGCTAAGTAAAATGAGCTAAATGCCCAATCCTGTGTTTCCCTAAGAGGCAAAACAGTTAACTAAAAGTTACTGATATTAGGTAGTTTCTGCCACAAACTGATAAACATTTTCATCCCTGACTGTCAATAGGATTCTAGTGGTTCAGCCATGATGTACAGAGTATGAACCATCATTGCCTCAAGTGATCTTGTATTTTCATAAAAGGAGATAAACAACAAAAAATTTTTACTTTTACAGGGATTGAAGAAGTGAGTTGCTAGATATGGGTATTTGTTGCACAAGATAGGAACTGAGTTTTAACCCTCAGCTTTTGTACAGCCACACAGGGCTATAGCTCCAGTAGTGTGTGTGGTGAGACAAGAGAAGTGCTAGGATTTTCTAAGAAACAACTAGCGTTGGTTAAATGGATTTTTATAATAATCTTACCTTGGATATAACTTTCCATGTACATCTCCCACTTTCTACCTACAAATGCTGCTTCTTCTACTGAAGTCATCCCACGTAGATATCCCAGGATCCTCTTCTACTCTAGTCATCACTTTAGATACCTCAGTATCTTCTTTTACTGTAGTCATTACACTTAGATAGCCCAGCATCCTCTGGGTAAACTTCAGCATACAAAGCCATCTTTCTTGTTAATTCATCATCTCATATTAAAGTTTGATCATATTGTGATTTTCATATGATTTTAACATTTTAAATAAATTCTTTATTTTTACTGGAGCCATTTTGTGGGGGTGTTTAACCAACAGAAATGATGCTAACAAGTTATACCACATGGTACATTTTGGTGGATAGTTCTTCATAGCTCTCAGCTTCAGTTGGCCCTGTAATCGTACTAGCTCCACTGTTCTCTTCCGTTTTCTTCTTATTCTTTTATTTCTGAGACTTGGAGAATGCTAAACTCCAAACATTCTTCCTTTAAAAAAATGGAAAAATTAAGGTTCTCCTCTACCCATACATCCTAAAGTATCACTCAAGTTGAACTATAGATCCCATCCAATGTTATGTCATTATCTATTCTCATTGTGGTGTGTTCAAATATTTCCTATCAAGATGAATCATCTCCATTAACATATCATCATGCTTAAGGATTTCTCCTCTTAACAAGACAAAGCAAAACAAAACATGTGTTCTTAGACCCTTCATTTATTTCCTGTCTATTCACTCACTCTTCTTTTAGAAGGTCACCATCTTTTCTCCCTCTTCTCTGCTTCTATGGTCATGGTGCAGCATGGTTTCAGTTCATTCCTCTGGCCTCAGGGGCACAGACTCAGACTGCATTACATCTTAGCTTACCCAGTAGTTGAACAGCATCAATTCTGATAGCTTCACTGCTTCTTTCAAAACTTGATCTCTCCTTTTCTCCAAGGCAGAGTTTTCCTTTTACATCTTGTACTTAATGTTATCTGTAACCTTGTGTTTTTCCACTCATCCACTTTGTTCCCAGAAACTCTGAGACTTAATAATTCATAAATAAATGCTGATCCAAAAGCTTTGTTTGTTCCCCAGCTAGCTCATAACTTAATTACGCATTTTATTCTATTCTAAGTCCTGCCACGTGGCAGATGAACTTGTCCTCAGTTTCATGTGACCATCTTCTGTGTCAGGAGTGAATCTCATTCATTCCTGGTCTCTTCCCATAAAACCCTCTTTCTGCCAGATGTTCCACCTTCTAATCCTGCATTGGCCAATAAGCTTTTATTGACAAATGAATGGTTTTATAAAATGTATGACATAATCTCTACGACATCCCTACATATTTCTATCTCTTTCAGGTTCTTGATCTTCTCCCCCTCTTTTCCTCAATGTCATCAAGATAGACAGTACAGGGAAGGAGGGAAGTCCCAAAAACTTAGGCTTTGAGAGGCAATAATGTTGAAATTCATATGAATAATTCCAGTATTGGGAAGCTGAAGCAGAATGATTTTACATTCAAGGCTATTCTGTGCCACATAGCTCTTTTGAGTCGAGGCTAGCCTACCTTGTAAGACTATATCTCAAAAAGAAAATGAACTAATAATGTTCATGTAATGAAGCTTACACAAGGAAGAGAAGTCAGCAATATGATAATTTAAATTGTTTGTAAGATGGTTGAATTTGAAGATCAACATCCATGCTTGAGTGAGTGGACTTTGAATGTTTGTGTGTGATGAGAGGTACAAGACATATGAACTCTGTTGAAAACTTTTGTAGTAGAAGCTGTAGTCATATTTAAATGGATTTTGAGTAATCAGCTTTGTCATTATTCCAGTCTGCCCCCTTTATAAATGAAGGCAATGGCTAATTACTGCATTTTTTTTACACTAGCACAGTTTCCTGTTTAAAAGTTCAAATCACAAAACCATAGATTTAATTGTGAGAGTAAAATGCCAGATTATTTTATATTCTTCGGAAATTGGCTCTGTGCTTCATGTTTTGAAGAGAGAGGATTAGGAGGAAATTTGATTTCCAAGCATTTATCTTTAATAGATACCCTCTCCACCCCAGTATAACTGCAATGGCACTTTTCATATAGGAGTCTCCGTGGGCCAGGATCTGTGCTGTTTCATATTCATTATCTCAGTTAATCCTTCACAAAGCTCTGAGGTAGATATTAATAGTTCCTGCTATAAGAGAAGAAACTAATGTTTAAATTTTATATGAGCTAAAACTATATAAGTTAATTTATTTAAGTTTTTACATGATTTGAAGTGATAATTAAAGAATGTGAACTCAATGTTTATCTGACTTGGGAGCTTGAGCATTTACCATAAGGACATAGTGAAGAAAAATTACCAGTGAATGTTTTTCTCATTTATCTAGTGCTCTCAGTATCTTACATGGCCTTTCATACATTATTTCATCCCTTTCCTTAGACCATTCAGTGGATCTTGTTTTATAAGTGGGTTCAGAGGTATCCAGGTGAAGAAGCTACAGAGCCTCATATTCAGCTAATCACTTGAGTTACACAGGACACCAAACCGACCACTAGATGCAAGTTTTCTAATACCAAGTTTGGCGCTATGTTGCCTACTCTCAATTAATCCCATTTGCTGGAGGATAACATTGTCCTTTTTCTGTAGGGAATACTATTTTTTGCTCTCCCACTTTAATTCAATTCATTTATTTAGCTAATAATCCAGGAATGTTGCTAGATTAGCAGAAATTTGATTAGAATCATCACCTTCAGTATTTCAGGTAATGGAGTGTAGGAGAAACAGCACAAAATGCAGAATCTATGCACCCCATTCCCAGGGTGCCTCCAAGGACAGGTTCACACTGACATCTGGTTTCTATTGCTCTCCTCTTCCTGGAAGCCCCTGTCAACCACTTGACACCCAGCGTTAGCACTGACCCAAAGATTAGCCTCAGCAAGCTACATAATTAAAATGTTGGGATTTGTTTCCCCTGACTGGACAGAAGAGCCTCACAAGGTGAGGGCTCTGTGAAATGAAAATGCTGATTCTGACTTTAGTAATGAAGGAATGCAAGCTCAGAAAGTTCTTGAAGTGTCTGTTAATGAGGCAAAGACAGCACTTAGTAGTGAAAATGAGGTTACGAGGAAGAAAACTTACCCTTTACCCCTCTTTGATAAAGAGCCAATCGTTTTGCTTTCTTTTGAATCCAGGCCTAAATTTATTGTCCTGAATAAACCTCAATTTAATTGAACAAATAAGTTTTCCTCAAGAGTGTAGTAATCTTGTTTAATGTCACATTTAAGGGGAACAAGGGAAATTAGAGAATTAAGTACTAACGTTAAGATATGTCAAGAAGTAGAGTCCTTGAATAGGTTCTGACAGCAAAAAACTGAAATAGCTACAATGATTAGCTGTTTGAAAACATGTGCTTTATTTATTAAAATGTTTTAAGAAGCCAGTATTCCCTGTTTTCCTTGAATACTTACTTTCCTTAAAACATGATTCGAGCAAACCAAACTTATCCTCCTGGGATCTGATTTCACAGGCATTGCATATAGATACTACAATAATAGTCACACAGATGGTGCTCTAAATACACCACTATTTAAACTTGATCATCAAATAGATATTATACACCTAAAAGGTGCATATTGTGAGTCTGGGGGTTTCTGATTGCTGGAATTTTCTGAAGAGTTGGGCACGAGGTCCTAGCGTGGGCTTGCCATGCTGACAGGCGAGTCCTGTGTCTCAGTGCCTCGATGAAAGAGAGTTATATATTTAACTGTTTAAATTCACTTCTCTATTTCTCACCAAATCCCTGTTCATGTCTAAAACCAATGGAGTTGTGATGAAGTCCATACTAAATACATTCGCTTGAAGGAAGAATCATGGCTTGTGAGGTCACCCTCTCACCTTCACTCCCAATTCTGTGTTTGTAGATTAACTGTCTTTCTCTCTTGAAGCATTTTTCCCTCTTATAAGACCACATTTTCTTTCAGTTTCACTTTATTCTAGTATATTCTGTAGTCACAAAGGACACAGTGGAAATGGAAAAGAGTAACCAGGAAAGTTTGTGGCCAGAGTGGATGAAATAAATAGGGACCACATATCCCTGACTATTTTTTCCCATTTTTATTGACTTTTGGCAGATGTAGGAATATGGTAGACGAATAAGGTTTCATATTAAACACTCTGTCACTCTGCCCCATAATATCTCATCAGTGTGCTAATTGAAATGACATTAGTTTTTTAAACAATTTAAGTGTATTTAAACTTTAGATTTTCAAAGAAAACTAAAGCCTAAACCATATTTAAATGAAATCCCCTGGACCTGTTGGCTTCTTCCTGTCAGTAAGTTATTTGATGAACTTAATGGAAGTCCCCTCCAGGCTGGAGGACCTGGTGCAGTATGGCTTCCTGAGACTCTGCCTCTTTGAACTCTTTTTAAAAATGAAGTAGTGGAAAATTATATAGCTACATTAATATTGTTGTAAGAGTAATCATTTTTGATTGCTTATTTTTGAGATTATAATGTAATCCTATCCTTTCCCATTTCTCTTTCTTGTTTTAAACTCTCTCATATGCCCATCCTTCCTCTCTTTAAAAATCATGGTTCCTTTTCCTTTTAATTGTTTCTATGTATATATATATATATATATATATATATATATGTATATATACACCTATACATATATATAGAATATATATACACACACATAAAACATACTTAGTTAAATATATATATATATATATATATATATATATATATATTCCTAAATAAAACATACTCAGTCTCCATTAAATCTACTTGTATGAACAATCAGGGCTATTTGGTACTGGATTATCAATTTTCATACTCTTCCTTGTATAAGACTACTTCTTATCTTCTCTCAGCATGATTTAGTTACCTATAGTTCTTTATATCAAGTTGATATGCTGTGTGTGTGTGTGTATGTACATACATACCTACCTATGTATCATGTATGTATGTATGTATGTATGTATGTATGTATGTATGTATGTATGTATCTATCTATCTACATGCCTATCACACAGAAGCAAACATGAATATGCATGGTAGTTTAGGACACTGCTTTTTATAAAGTTAGTATTTAATGAATGCTATCACATGTCTCATTAGAGACACTGTCTTAGTCAGGGTTTCTATTCCTGCACAAAACGTCATGATCAAGAAGCAAGTTGGGGAGGAAAGGGTTTATCCATCTTACTTCTACACTGCTGTTCATCACCAGAGGAAGTCAGGACTGGAACTCAAGCAGGTCAGGAAGCAGGAGCTGATGCAGAGGCCATGGAGTGATGTTACTTCCTGACTTGCTTCCCCTGGCTTCCTCAGCCTGCTTTCTTATAGAACCCAAGACTTCCAGCCCAGAGATGGCACCACCCACAAGGAGCCCTACCCCTTTGATCACTAATTGAGAAAATGCCCCACACCTGGATCTCATGGAGGCATTTCCCCACTGAAGCTCCCTTCTCTGTGATAACTCCAGCCTGTGTCAAGTTGACACACAAAACCAGTACAGACACCTTTCTTCCTTCCTATTACAGTAGAACTATAATCTGGCCAAAGTTATTAAAGAGCTACCAATGCCAAAACCAACAGAAGTTTCTAAATGTCACTTTTGCTAGACTTTGTTTTATATCAGAAGTTATTTCCTTCAGTCTTTTCTTTTAAAATCCAACCTCCCAAATTTGCAGTTCATTATTTAGATTTTGTAAAACCTCTTCATGAGCCATGGTTTTCACTGTGTCCCATCAGCTTACACTATTAGAATCACAGTCCAATCCCCAAGTTAACAACTATTCCCATTATGAGGGAGAAACAATGGCTGGAGACCAGCCAATGGTTTTGGAAATCCTCTGCGCTCTCAAGTTTGTGTCTATTAGATGCACAGATACCTGCTGTGTTTTGGTGATTGTAACTCAGCTGATTTACCAATTAGTGTTTTGCTAGTGCTGACTTAGCTGAGCCTCCTGGGTTCGCTTTCTCCTTAGTCCTCAGGCCTTGGTCCTGCTCTGTTAGATTTCTTGCTGGCTCCCTTGTCAGCCTTGGTTTCCATGCCAGTTCTCTCTTCTCTTCCCTTCTCTTATCTTTTCTTCCCTTCTTTTAGTCTGCCATCTTTCCATTTTGTTACCTCTTAGCTCATTTGTTTCCAGTCCAGTTTCCTTCTCTTTCAACTCACCTGATCTTCCTCAGAGCTTCCCAGTTATATATAGCTAAGCCCTCTCCCCTGCAGGTGTCACAAGGAAGCCAAATTGGAAATAATAAAATGCATTTGATAGTGACCTTGTTACTGCTCTGACTTGGTTCCTATCCTTCAGCTGGTTACCTGTGCTAAAGCCATCGATTTAATTTGTGTTTCTCCATACCTCCTGAATCAGCATCTCTGTCTTGTCTGTTCTGACGTTATTATTATCTTCTCCCTTTGGTTTTCACTTAAATTCTATCTTACCTACTAGAAACTGCCTATCTGCTCCTTTTGGATTGTCTCCCACCTAATACCAATTGTTTTCCATTAGCCTCATTTTAAAATTATATTGTTACTTTAAACATAAACTCCCATTGCATTTCCTAAAGTGCTTTTTAGAATAGTTCACAAATAATCTATTTAATTCCATGATTAAAGGAGTCAAATAGAACATTAAATTGCTGAATGCTAAGTCTGTTTTTCTTTTTTCTTGGAAAATTGCTGTACAACACATTATTTTAAAAGAAGTGACTGAGTACCATTTTGTTAAATATAATGTGTGAGTGTGAGTGTGTGTGTGTGTGTGTGTGTGTGTGTGTGTGTGTTGACTAAAGCAACAAAACTCTACAACAGAGCCTGTATAATTTTTTTTTTTCTGAAAACTGATAATTTGGGACTTTTGACAGGGTAGTGTCCTGAGCTAAGTGGTCACAAAATCTTGCAGTACTTGATACTATGTCCTTTAGCATATTGGAACTGTGTGAACTCAGTAGTTTAATTACTATGCAAACTCTATGTCCATATGCAGATGACTTAAGAAATCAAAGTCTATACAAGATATAGCTAAAAGTTTCTAGGAGAAAAAACCCAGATTTTCTTTTAGGGCGTTATAATTATCTTTTACTGTGGACACTCTTTAAAAGTGACTGTTGTAACTGTTTTCCATTTCGTCATGACAGGTAATATTTGAAGCTGAAGTCTCAGGAGGGAGAAGTGGTTATATTGCCATTGATGACATCCAAGTCCTGAGTTATCCTTGCGGTAGGTTTTGATTAAGAGTTGTGTTTTTCTGTGTCCTTTTAACACATTTCAGTTTGACAGAGGCTGTTGATTGTTTGTTGCCTGGGCATTGTTGCCCATTTTGTTGTTATTCCCAGTATTTTTGGCAAAGAACACCAAAATGTTTAGTAGAATTTTCAAATCAAGGATTTTTCAGACTTCCAACTGTGTGTATGATAGGAATGTTTCATTTCTTTTTGATTAGTGATAAAAAAAATGTAAGTGCACAGTTGATTCCAGTCAGACATTTTGAGCTGTTGAGATATCTTATAATTCTATAGGGGAAAAAAAGACAAGTAACAAATTGGATCTCAATAACAGAGCAAGCAAATGCTGTCTTATATTTGATCTGCTAAGTTTATAATGGAAGAAATGAAGAAAATGAATTTACTCAACTTATTTTGAATTTAGGTCTACATTTTTTTTTATTTTCCTTCTAAATATCTGAGTTAATCAGTATTAAATAAATAATATCAAAATATCTGGGTTTATTGACACCACTTTTTGAGGTCCTTATTTACGTACTCATTGTTTCTCAGATTTTATGCCCAAAATTGTGCTTAATCACATCCACCAAAACAACTACTGCAATCATTCAGGAGGGTCAGGCAGAATTTACAGACAGCAGTTTAGACCTTCTTCATGATATGATTTCCCAGTAGAAAAATATGATAGGTCCTGTATAAGAGGACTTCATGTTCCAGAGTCCTCCATGGTGAGCCATTTCTAGTGCATGGAGAAAAGGACTCATGAGGTCAGTATGTTGGGGGCAAGCCCCTCAACTGAGTGGTTACATCATGTTAGCAATGAACACTTAGTCTGGCTCCTTTCTGCATAATTGCATCTAGACTGGGGCCTATGGATTTGTGTCTAGTTTTGTGTGTTGCTGGAGAAAGTTGTGTCAGCCATATATCAAATTATTTGTCCTGTGTGTTATATGCTCAGAAAGGTAGCAACCTGATCTTGCTCAAAATTCAAGTTGGCTTAGTAAGTTTGCTTATTCCTTAGGGTAACTGAGCTTTATTTCCATCTGCCTTTCATGTCTACAACTTATATGTCAGATGACAAAGAAAGCCTTTTGTGAATCAAGAAATTGATCATGAATTGGGTAAAACAGTCGATGTTGCAGGGTGGTAGGACTCTTGAATATGTTTATTACTGTTCATATTCACCAATGCTTAACTTGGCCTGTGCGTATTTTTCTTCAGTGGTAAACACTGACAGGGCTTCAGATTTAAAAGGAAATTTGTACCAAGTATGATTTGACAGTCAATCAGCCATGTGAAACTGCATGACTACACGTGACTGCAGACATCACTTCTGTTGGTCTGGTAGTTCTTTGGGCAGCTTTGCCATGGCTATAAGCCATGACTACACGTGACTGCAGACATCACTTCTGCTGGTCTGGTAGTTCTTTGGGCAGCTTTGCCATGGCTATAAGCAAACAAGAAGGAGATAAGGAGATACTCCACTTTTTTTTTAATAAACAAAAATGTCTCCTTCTCTGATGTACAACTATTAAAGTTTGAAAAACTGAAAGATTGGTCAGCTTGTGGGTAAATAGTTAAATGGCCGCATAGCTGTCAGAGTGTAAGATGTCTTTATGTGCATCCATTGTGTTTCCCATTAGACTCTGATAGGTACCTGCTTCATCGAGTTGGCTTACTTTAACATAACTGTTATTTCTATGCATTAACCTATGCTACAGCAGGTATTAGAATATGCTCACTAGCACTGCATAGTCACTCTACATCAATCCAGCTCTAAAAAGTTGAGTTACTATGTATGAGACATATTAAGAAGGAAAACTGAGTGTAAGAGAGGAAGCAGCGTGATCTAGAGGAAGGGAACTTCACATTCTTTCTGAATATTAATGTGAGCCAGAGGTAGGCATATTAGGAACAATGTTCTTTTGTGACAGGCAGCATTGTTTTTCTTTTCCTGTGAACAAAACATGTATTCCCCTCCCCTTTTTTTAAACAGATAAATCTCCTCATTTCCTCCGCCTTGGTGATGTGGAGGTCAATGCAGGGCAGAATGCTACATTTCAGTGCATCGCTACAGGGAGAGACGCTGTGCATAACAAGTTATGGCTGCAGGTAAGGCTCTGGTAGCTGCTGAGCTAAAGGGATCACATGGTTTTAAAAATGCGGTAGTTTGTGGTTGTGACTGTTTCTCTTTCTTCTCCCATTTCGGTCCCGTGCACATGGGCAGGCTATTTGTATGAGTTTGTTTGGATGACTGGAGATTTTTAACATGCCCTTCACTTCTAAAAATCCAACTAAAAATGCAGGTAGCTAACTGGTACTGGCTTTGGTGTCTAGCAACACTCAGTGATTTTCTAGTATCAGGCTGAAGTTCTAAAGAAAAATTCTCTGGATACTTTGAAAAAGTGGTAAAAATGAAAATTTTCTTAATAAATATTTTGAAAAGTGAACTTCTAAGAAGATAATATTTATGTGGGAGCTGCCAGACATTTTTAGGATAAGAAACTACCATAGATGTTGAGAGAGAGAGAGAGAGAGAGAGAGAGAGAGAGAGAGAGAGAGAGAGAGAGAGAACATGGAAGAGAAACAATGTAAAGGTTTCCTTTTTTTGTTTTTTTTCTTTCTCTTTTTTAGAAGTTTGTGTATAATAGTTGCTTGTAGATCTGACATTTGAATATTTCCCTCATATATGTGAAATCCTTAATAAATCCTTACTGAATTGATTGTAATTGACATAGACGTTGGAGAAATGTACATGTCACGGATCTTCCAAAGAATCAGAGAAAAATCTGTAGAGTTTAGAATTGTTTTGCCTTTAGAGAAAGGGTTAAAGGTGTTGCTGTCAATGTTAGGTGCTGGGAGGAGGGGCACGGTGTGTGCCAAGGACATCCGTAACCCCAGAATTCTAGAGCTAGCCAAGTTACCTGTTTAGCTGAGTGTTTAAAGGCACTCTTACTAATGTCTTTATCATCTAGACTTCCATTTTCATTCTGTGTGTGTGTGGAGCTTGTACTTCTGTGTTTACGTGGGTAATGTGTAGATGCCATGACAGGTGGACATTGGGAATCTTCTTTCATTGCTCTCTGCATTATTTTGAGAGATTTCCCACTGACCTTTCACATTGCTTGTGAGCTCAAGGTGTTCCTGCCTTTCCCTCTTCAGCCCTAAGCATGTGCTGCCACAGTCACCTGTCTGTTGGTGGTTCTTACCCACCTCTGACCTGTTGGTAGTCTGTCTCTTTCTGCATCATAGTAAGGAAAAGGATTTAGTTTGCTTAGAATTTTAAATACCTAAGAATCCCAGTACATTTTTAAAAGACAAATCTTTAAAGGTTGTTAGTGTTTTGAAAATGGACATCATGATTTATTTTTGCTCCATTCTTCAGAGTAATGCAGTTAGTGCTACGGGAACTTATTACCTTCCCCGTATTTAGGGATGATACTTGTAAAAGCAAATATAGTATAGTGACTCCAATTATTGTTACAGGGATTACATGTGTCACCCGATTCTTGTATCAGTCCAATTAGATGTGACCTGAGATGTACATTATATTACATCGGCCCACATATCACTACTTTATTAAATTATTTGATTTATTGTTATTATAATACTTTCTCTTTGGCACAAATTTGAAACGGAAAACAAAAAGTCTTTTTTTTTCTCTCCTCATTAATTTTTCCTATCTATAGTTATTGAGAAGTAGAATATTCGACCCAGGGAGCATATTGTATAATGTGCAATCTGTTTAATGCTGAACCCATTCTCTCATACTTACAGTCTGTGAGTGGTTTTAAAATTATTTCAGTCCTACTTTCTCAACATTTTTCATCTTTTTTTTCCAATGAAAACATTGGTTTATATTTGTTCTTAACTGTGAGACCGGTAGTCCATTCTTGGGGAAGCAGAAATGGCTCCGCAGCCAGCCACTGGTTTTATGCCCCAGAATTTAATGTGACATTGAAATAAAAAGGGTCTGTATCCGCAGACACCAGCTGGCTTGTGGCAACAAAGCCATTCTGGACCCTGCTGGTCTGAGTAGGCTGCAGAGAAAACACTGCTCAGTTTTCTTGTTTCCTTCTCTGTGCATTGGCTTATTTTTATTTTGATCTTTTGATTTTCCATCTGCCATTTTTCTGAGCAATGATGGTAGAAAATGCTCTCTGAAAGTTTTACTCTGTTTACTTTTCCCCTCCTTGGAATCTTTGCATTGACTGTAGAAGGTGATTTGTGTTTGTTTCAGTGTTGACATGGTCATTGCATGGTCCCCAGCCTGCACAATGAATGTCTGCAGCATTGCACAAGTCTACCTTGCTACTTTTTTCAGTAATGCTACATAAATTTCCTTAATTTTTTTTCTCAAAAATTCTTCTTTACACTCACAAAAGATATTAAAATATATAATTTACTTGGTTTAGTGATGTTTTCATAAAAAGACATTTTTAATTAAAAACATATATGTGTGTTTAGCCTTTGTTATTTTTTGAGACAGATCTTATTATATTGCCCTGTCTTTCCTAAAACTCATTGTGTAAATCAGTCTAGTCTTGAACTCACAAAAATTTTCCTTCATGGGCTTCATTAGCACTGGAATTAAAGGCCTACAAAGGCTTATTTTGCCTTTTGGTATGCCTGTGGATCAGATACATTCTTGGTTCCCCAAGACACCAGAAGAGAGACTCTCTGGGATTGGAGCTAACAGATAAATGTCAGCTGTTATGTGTGTGCCGGAAGTTGAATGCAGGTTCTCAGGAAGAGCAATAAGTATTCTTAACCACTGAGCTATCTGTCCGGTCCCCAAAAGAAAACATTTCCGTGGCGGTGATATATAACAATTAATCACATAGGACTGACTGTTCCTTATGTATATATGCGTCAACCAAAAATTGATTATTACTTTAAAAACTATTCATCTTTTGCCAAAAGTAGTAAAAACACAAGTAAACAGGAAGAATTGTGACTCCACCGTGGATGCATCTACTCAGTCATTGAAACAGATGGTAAATTATTTTTATTTCCTATAGAGAATAAAGTGTGAGGGGTCGGTATACTGAATTCTGACTGCATTTCTACCCTTTTGGAACCTAGTTAATTGTGTTGGGCTTATATTTCATTGGCCCATTTGGGCCTTTATTTCCTTATCTAGGAAAGAAGCTGTTTGGTGGAAACTAAAATCCCTTCCATCTATAAAATGTTAAATTAGGGCTCTATATTATTTGTGAGGGTCTGAAACATGGCCTTAATAACCTTCTTTTATTTGACAGAGTAATGTAAAAAATTTATGCTACTAGTTTTATATGAAAAGAAATGATCTCTTAAATTAACTTTCATTGTAAGAACAAGTACTGAAAATGTCTGCCCAGAGTCCCAAGAGGGAATGTACTTGAGTCAACTCAGTTAACGGTTATACATTCTTTCACAGAGGAAGTGGAATAATAATAGGGCAGCTGTGCTCTACCATAGGGCAAGTGTAAAATAAGTGATAGGCACCCCCCTAGGTCCTCCACACAATCATTGTGTACTGTCTCACTTACCAGAGTGGCTGGATATGGGCTAAAGTAACAAAAGCTGCAATGGCTTCCAATATTCAATCTTGAAAGAAAAGCTACTTGCCACCCCCATCCCTGAAAGGTCTTTAGCTGATTCCTCCTCATAGTTGTCCTTACCTACGTCCAGGGCACAGGTACACCTGAAGCATACGGTACTCCTCTGCTTGTTGTGTGGAGGTTGTGGTGCTCATTTCTAAAACTTTTTATGATCTCAGTGGGATGTCTGTTAGGTGAAGTGAGAAGTGATGGGGAACATAGGATGTTCAGAGGTATTAAACTAACCCAGAACATCTTGTAACTTTGCTCATGGTGGTTTTAGAAAGTTAGGTAAGTAAGGATCTATGAGTTTATTTGACTGATGTCTGAAGATAGTTCTGCATTCTAGATATATAGAAAACTATAAAAATATGCAGTTCAAACTGACCTACTTGTCCACAGTGAATAAACCCACTGTCCATAATGCAGTGATTAAGAACACTGTTACAAGTGGGTGACAGGGAACAGAATAGAAGCATAGTCAAATTGTGAGCCTTTCTGGGAGACAGTCTTTAAAATATGTCTCGTCATATGGTATAAAATATATTTTAAGAAATTCTAGAGGAGATGCAGAATAATGCCTATAGCCTTATGGAGAGCAGTTTCCTCTCATTTCAGAAAGCCCAGGGAACTCACATGTACTCTAACTTAAATGCTAAACAGTTTTGGCAAATTATCAACATTAATTTCTTGTACATGTTTTTCATCCTCTAACACTCTTTTAGCTTCTAGTTGTATTTCTAAGAAACTCTAATTCTGGAAAATTGGTAGTTCACAATAAAAGGTTTATGATCAGGTTACAAGAATTAAGAATGCCAGTAGAGGAGTCTCCGGTGAGAGCCGCCATCTTCTCTCCAGGGAGTTCCTAAGCCTGGAGCAGCCAGACAGGAGGCACAGGCCCCAGGAGTCTCAGGGGAGACACAGGGCAGCAGGGACAGGATCCTCTCAGCTTCCAAGTGACAAGAGGTGGAACAGCCACCTTAGCTGCCTACTTTCCTGCAAGTGGAGGGCCTGCCTCCAGGGACCGCCTTGACCCAGAGTCTCTGGTGAGAGCCGCCATCTTCTCTCAGGTGAGTTCCTAAGCCCAGAGCAGCCAGCTGGGAGGCACAGGCCCCACGAGTCGCAGAGGAGACGCAGGGCAGCAGGGACAGAACAAGCTCTGGTCAGAGTCACTAAGAACATCTAACACCAAAAATCAAGAGATGGTGAAAGGCAAACGC
>NW_022196902.1:20973726-20984917 GCF_008632895.1 Mastomys coucha
CCTATTCAATATTGTACTTGAAGTCCTAGCCAGAGCAATTAGGCAACAAACGGAGATCAAAGGGATACGTTAAGAATGTCTATAACATATTTATTCATAATAAGTAATAACTTAAAATTTCTAAGGACCCTTAACAGTAGAATTTATCAAGAGGTTGGTTTGTATTCAAGCAATAGGATACTGTTCTAGTGTTTAACAATAAAAAAATTGAACTGCTGGTGCATATAACCGTACACATACCATGTATTTTACATATATGGAACCCCAGGACCATGTAGCTTACATGTAAGGACTGTCACTATCATGTATTTTAAATAGGGGCAGAATAAAATTAATTCAGTACATATGATTACTTTTGCATTAACTTTTAGAACACAGAAAATGAGGAATTTTCTGTGTTCTAAAAGTTAGTAGAGACTGAAGGAAAAGCCATCCAGAGACTACCCCACCTGGAGACCCATCCCACATGCAGTCACCAAATCCAGACACTATTGTGGATGCTGGGAAGTGCTTACAGACAGGAGCCTGATACAGCTGTCTCCTGAGAGGCTCTGCCAGAGCCTGACAAATACAGATACGGATGCTTGTAGCCAACCATTGGACTGAATACAGGGTCCCCAATGGAGGAGTTAGAGAAAGGACTGAAGGAGCTAAAGGGGTTTGCAACCCCATAGGAAGAACAATATCTACCAACCAGACCCCACAGAGTTCCCAGGGACTAAACCACCAACCAAGGAGTACACATGGAGGGACCCATGGCTCCAGCTGCATGTGTAGCAGAGGATGGCCTTTTTGGGAGGAGAGGCCTTTGGTCTTGTGTGCCCCATGGTAGAGGAATGCCAGGGCTGGGAGGCAGGAGTGGGTGGAGGAGTAGGGGGAGGGGGAATGGTATAAGGGGTTTTAGGAGGGGAAATTAGAAAAGGAGATAACATTTGAAATGTATATAAAGGAAACATCTAATAAAAAAAATTGAAAAAATAATGGCCTTTTCATGACTTTTTAAACATTTGCTTATTTTATGTATATGAGTATTTTGCCTATAAGTAGTTATATGTACACCATGTTCATGCTTAGTTTCCATGGAGGTCAGAAGAGGGCATTGGATCCTTTAGAACTATAATACCAGACAGTTGTGATCCATAGTCTTGGTGCTAGCAACCAAATTCAGGTCCCAATTTCCCTTACATTTTAAGCCATTTCTCCAGCCCCAAATCCTGGTCATGTGTTGGAAATGTGGACTGAATGGGGACAGGGCAAATTCCTAAGGTACCCATGGTCATTACAGAACTTAGATGAAGCATTGGGTTAGTGGATGTGCTCCTGTAATCCAAGAGTTAACACCTCCTCAATTCTACACTAAATAAATAAGAATTAACTAAATAAATAAGAATGGGGAATATTGTTAACTAAATAAATAAGAATGGGGAATATTGAACACACAACACTTGCTTTTCTAGCGTCTCACTTACTGATTGAACTCATCATCATATTGATGGCAATGCCCCAATCTTTGTAAATCCTGACACCTAAAGTGGTTTCATTATGTTCCAAGGTAATCTGTAACCATTAATTTCACTAAAATATAAAAGAGGTTTGTCTCTGGTATTCTAAGGATACTTTATAATCTAGGTATAGAGGAAGGTTGAAACTGGTCATCATGTCACGAATAAATGGCAGTTCCTTCATGAAGGTCCAGTATAAGCGGACAGCTACATGGCAAATTAAATACAGCCCATTGCTGGAACATCTGTCAGACCATATGCTTTGGCTTCAGGTTCTGTGTAAAACCTAAAATGCTAATGACTCCATCCATCATCCCAGAGCTTGGCAGGCATGCATCATTGAATTGGGCAGAGAAATTCAGGAGTGGATTTATTGAATGGAGCACAATACGTGGATAGGTTTGGTGGCACCATTTGTTTTGGTGAGTTGAAATGAGGCTGTGTAATATGTTACCAGTAATCTTATGCATACTGTAGTCAGAGCCATGGCAATTGGGCCAATCTGTCAGTAATCGCTGCAGGCACTGGCCTGGTGCCTCTTCAGTGAGGCTGCCAAAACTAGAGAGTCAGCCACCACTTCGCCCTTGGTGAGGCACATAGCTGCTAATGTAGTGTGATACAGTGAGTTTCTCAGCCAAAGGAAATGTCATTCCTTATGGAGCAACAGATAATTTAGGCAATGGTTTGAGAGTAGTAATTGGAGAGTGAAATTAGTAAAATGAGATGCAAATTGCTTTGCAAAACAACTAGAGAGAGCCTGACCTCTTCAAGTCCCAGCTGTTGCCAGCTGTGAGTCAATAAAAGTGGTGTGTTTGAAACTTCTGGTCATATGGTATTTAAAATGGTGGCTCAGTTGCCACAACTGCCTCCCTCTACTGCTCATGAACATCTACATGTAAGTGAAAATATGAAACATGAGCTTTAGAAAATTGAGGGATCAATATGAAAAATCTTCACCTGAGCAATTGCACCCCTGCCAGTCCAAATGCCTATTTGCCTTCAGTAGTTTCCAAAGCATCACTGAAGGCTCCTCTCCATCCTCCTAGGATGTACTTGGAACTTGTAGCATACCCCATTTTTAGGGATTTCACTGTTCATGATAGATACTATTTCCTTTAGAGAAAATATCATGAATTTTAGCATTTATTATAATGAGAAAAGAAAAGCTTTTTGAAGAAATTGATCTACATTGTGATAGGATAGTCTATATTACAAAATTCATCCAGAAGTAACTTGAAGGGTATTTTTCAAAGCTAATCTGATTACACATGTTAATACCTGGTCAGTTCACATTGATTCTATAAGAAGTTGAAAAGAGATAAATACAATATATTGAAAAGAGTCTGGAGGTCAGAAGTTTCAAACTTCTGACATTTGTAGATAATTGACTTTGAAAACTCTTGTGTGCATCTGAAATACTAGAATAGCAAAGATAGCATGTAGTTATTAAGATGGGAAGTAAATGTGAAAAACTGATGTCAGGATGGTTAAAAGGAAATCTATGCTGATTCTATTTCCTAGCTATTATCAATAAAGCATCAATGAAGATGCATGTGCATGCATCTCTATAGAAGGATGGACAGTCCTTTGGCTATGCATCCAGGAGCTGCATAGCTGCATCACATGGTAATTTCCTTTTTAGTGCCTGCACCAGTTTATACTCCATGAACAGTGGATATGGTGGCTGACTCTTCTCTTTCCAGTAGTTGTTATCGTTTGTTTTCTTGCTGTTACCTGTTCTGGAAGTTTATGAAAGATGCAGTGAGATATGTAAACTCTCAGCTTTTAGGGATTAATACAAGCATGCTATGATTTGCTCTTTATCTATCCCTGAAGTACCGTAATCTGGTTGTGTTCAATCATGAACTGATTTGAATTCTGAGCCCTGTAATTCTGGGCTGCTGAGATCTCAGCAAGCTGCTGGGAAGCAGTGTCCCAAGCCTAGGGATCTAGGCATGTTCCAGGCTGTCCATGTTCCAGGCATGTTCCAGGCTGTCTACGTTCCAGGCATGTGAATACTGGAGAACATTCACAGCTAAAGCTGAATTTTCACCTGAGGGTCTTTTAACATCAAAGCGTGATTGAGACAGGGACCTTAGAGTCTCCAATCATTTCAGAATGGTCTCCACCCAGTGCAAAGACTGGGTTATTTGGTGAGCTCTTTAGAGAAACCTTGGCACAAGAGCTCAAAGTCAGCACACACAGGATGCACGGAAACGAACATCTGCATGCTGTTGCTACAGCGTTAGAAGGCACAACACATATGTTCAGTTGAATGAAGTGGGGCATCCATATAAGAAGGATCTCATTGAGATGTTACTGTGAGAAAATCTTGTAAATAAGATGAATGATAAGGTAAGGACAGGAGCATGGACAGAATTGGAAGTAGCAACAGCTGCTGTTGGCAGCGCTGACATCAGGCAATAAAGGACGCAGATTGGGCAGTGCAGTCAAATCAGAAAGTCTGTGGGAGGCACAGATTAAAGAAGATGAATGGTTTTGGATCCAGTGGGTAACAGTTAACACATTTTGAGTAGATATGAATGCTGTATAGTATAATTCTGCAAGCCTCAAGGTTTTACATTTATACGTAGTCTGTTTCTCATTTTCTGACTTGAACTAACTGGTTGCTAAAGCATTGATTATTCACATTCCTCTTCTACCTTCACAATTGCGTACAGGTGATCTTAAATAAGAGTGAAGAGTGAGACATTCTAATGGATTTTGTACCACAATAAGTTTTGCTAGGGCAGTTAGTTAAGGCCTTAGATTGTCATCATATTGTTCATGAGAATAAATGTTTTGGAAAATGCCAGTTGCCTCAGAAGGTGAGCTTCTGAATGCTCTGGAGCACTGGTCTAAGAACAGAAGTAAGAATAGTTCAGATCTTGTCTTTCATAGTGTCATAACTTCTTGTTGCCTACCGTTGAGCAAACTGATAGACAGAATCTAGCCTGACATTTAATTGTAATTGTCTCTGTGGATTTTCTCAATAAACAATAGTGACTCTTCTAGACATCTCTGGCTTTACACTGAATTCTGTTGACCCAAGCGGCTGTGTACTTACTATAGTTACAACCTAATACAGCCTGTTGTTCCTCTTGGGTCATGTGATTATTGTAGTTCACACATTGTATCCTGCCTTCATGTCTTTGTATAAAGCACCTTGTATGTAATGTTTGAGATAAATTCATTAACCATGGATCATAGCTCAAGAAACCCATCTTTAATATTAGCATGTTTACATGTGTGTATGTGCTGTGAGCATTGGGGAGATTCATGGTATGTAAATATTAGAGCTATTACTCTTTCTGCATTTGATAATTTCTTTATGAAGTTTTATACTGTGAATTTTTTTAAAACAGTTATATAAGCTAGGTGAAATGTCTAAAATTAACCAGGTATTATAAAAGAGTAATGTGTGATATATGTTTTTACTTCCTTATTTCCTTCCAAGATTTCTTCTCATCAAAGTCTATAAATAATTGTTGCTCTTTGCATGAAGGTGAAGGGTGTGCATGCAATGGGTGTGGAGGGGCCCCTTCAGAGAATTTTCTTGTCAGCCATGTCACAACTTTCCCAATAAGCCACTGTGTTGAGTGTGTGTGTGTGTGTGTGTGTGTATCATATCAGACTTTGACAAAGCTTTTTCTTCTTTCCATTGGGAAATTTTGATATTCTCTTATTTCATTTTTGGTTCCCTGTTTGTTGTTGTTATTCTTCTTTGTTATTGTTGGTTTTTTTGTACTTGAAAATTGCTTATTTTTAACGTTAGCATTCAAAGTAATATATTTCATTCTGCTATTTTCAAACATCTTTGTTGATTCTCCCGATCTGAAAAGCAGATCAATAAGTAGATCTAATATTTATGAGATCATTTTATAATACAATAAAATATATATAGTGAAAGCCACCATAATTAAATATGACTCTAATTTTGTGTGTTTGGGGAGGGAAGTAGGGGATTTACATATATATATATATATATATATATATATATATGGAGAGAGAGAGAGAGAGAGAGAGAGAGAGAGAGAGAGAGAGAGAGAGAGAGGATATTTGTATGGATATTTGTGCAAAAATCTAGGGCAGACTTCTACTTCTGAGCTACATCTCCAGCCATTACTATCATGACATTGAAATATGTCCCTGCTCACTATAGTGTGGTATTAGTGATTTGAGACAAATAAGCCCCTTAGTCCTTGGGTCTGTGCTGTTTACCCACTGAGTATTCCTTGGACCTTTTATAGTCTAATTTCCTAGTCTTTGTTTTGCTAGTTGTTTGACTCCAGGTTAACATGATGCCATTTTTTTCTGTATTTTCCAGGAATTTGCAGGCAGGTCTGGGGTCAAATCTGGTCCTTTGATCATAGTGTAAGTGGTGTCTGGTGTGATAGCAAAAGGTCCAAATGCTCCCATCCTTCCTTATCTTAGCCCTGTTAGTCCTTGGAGCCCTTAGTAATTCTAATTGAAAATCATGATTTTTTTTATCCTCATTTTTCATTTCATTTCTTTTCTGTTTATTTTGTGATTTGCTCATTTTTAAAAGGCACACTTAAAGTAGTATCATTCATTAATACTATTTTTATACATAATTTTTTTGGCTCTCCATCTTCTCTGTTCTTTGACCCTCTTTCTACTCTTTCATGCCTAGTCATACACCCTGCCATAGTTGATCTCCATTTCGGTCTGATGAGATCGGGAAGTACCCAGGAGATGCCCCTGAAATTTTTGCTTCATTTGTTAGTTCTCAATATAGCAAGTTGATGCTTTGTTGTGCCCCAAAGCACAAGTGCTTTGTTCACTGTTATGAACACCTAAATTTAAAGATACATTATGATCTCAGAATTCACTGGATTCTATCTATGGCACCATATTTTTTCCTGAGTCCCTGCATCCTGACCTCAGGAATATTGTGAATTTACTTGCATCTGGTTTTAGGGAGATGTTCTACAGTTCCTGTCAATCAGGAATCAGTATTTCCCCTATGGTGATCCTTTTTGTATTTTAATTGATAAAATGTATATCAAAGCAATAATCTGAGCATTGAGGTATTTCCCCTGCTAGACCTTTTCAATGAGAAACATACACATGGACACATGCATACACACACATATTTAAAAACCAAAAATGTTCTCAAAATTCATATTGACTTTTCAAATTCAAGTCTAAAGATTTTTTCCCTTAATGTTTTCTCTGATGCTTCTTATTTATTACCCATAGTTTTTATATCCTTTTTTGTCTTCATTCTGAGACAGTTTCCAGTGTAGCTCAGGGTAGGCTATACCTTTATTACTTTACTACATAGTTGAGAATGGTCTTAAGGTTTCTCAGTGCTAGTCTTAAGCACCATTTCTTTGGTATGTGACTACAGTCAAACCTTCACAGCCTTGGCTGCACTCCTACCACAGAAAAGGGGTCATTGTGTTCTAGGAATCATTCAGTGCCCATCTAAGTGACCGTGCAAGAGTGTGCGCAGTCCTCTGGCATCTGTAGGCTAGAGCAGTAGAAGCCTTTGAAGGATCCAGACATTGAAAGTCCCCAACTAGTACCCTCAGAGCTCCCAGGCTCTAACCATCAACCAAGGACTGCACCTGGAGGGGTCTGATTGTTCTGGCAGCATGTGTATAGTAGAGGATTGCAATTTGATCATCGATAGGAGGAGAAGAGCTCGGCCCTGTGAAGGTTCTGTGCCCCAGTGTAGGGGAATGCCAGGGCCAATAAGTGGGAGAGGGTGGGGTGGCAGGCATGGGGGGGGCAACAGGGGTTTGTTTTTGTTGTTTTTGTTTGTTTCTTTGTTTTTTGGAGGGGAAACTAGGAATGGAGAAATTTACATGTAAATAAAGAAAATATCTAATAAAAAAAAAAAAAAAACAGAAAGTCCCCAAATCATGTCAGTGTTGAAGAAGGCTGCATTTCACCCTGGGAAAGAGAGAGGCAGCATGGCAGATAAAACAAGAGCCTTTTCTAATGCATTAAACCCACACTGTTCTAGATAAACCCTTAACTGAATGGCCATGGTAGTCCAGCCTAAGCTTCAGTCCCCAGAGCATGATATCATCAACCTTGTTGATGAACTGGCTGGGGAGTGTCATCGAATACTTGTGAGATCAGACCTATATGGCTTTTGGTTGTCTGTGTCCTGAACCTCCAGGAGAAAGCAAGTCCATAGTCATGTCATTGTTGGACTTCTCTGTCCCCTGGAGGTTTCAAAGGAAAACCAAAGAATTTACATTTTCCAGGCTCAGACTGATGACTGGATTGTTTTCTTAGACACACATGCCATTCACCTCTGTAATAAAAACTACCACCATAGAACAACCAGGGCAGAGAGCCACAGGGTTTCATTGTCTACCTCTTCACTGTCTACCTCTTCATGCCACTCACAACCGAGGTGCAGGATGTGAGTCTGTACAATCACAGAGACTGTTCAGTGTCAGAAGTGAACACAGCCTCAAGGATGATGAAGTCAGAGGGAATGATGTTCAGTGTGAAGACGTCAGAAATAACAAATGAATCTCTATGGGTTGTATGCTGATGGTGGGAGGCTGTTCATGAAGGTGCATGTCACTTCTACTGTCTTCCAACCTAAACATGTCATTAAAAATGTCCCTTTGAAGGATAAGACAAAAGAGAATGGCCTTAGACTCCTGATTCCCCTACCTCCACTTCGAACTGCAGTGCTACAGAGATGCCCTACCATACATGCCTGACATTCCCTCCTCTGGATAGCCTAGATTGTCGATGACACTAAGGAATTATAAATATGTCAAAAGTACTTGATTTAATGGTATATTGATTATATACTTTTACCATAGCTTCATTATAACAATAGAGATATTTGATACATCGTACACTCAAGCTTAGCCATATTTTAGTAATTCCAAATGTAACATTTCTTTACACACACACACACACACACACACACACACATAATGAATATAGAATCATTATTAGCATGTAGTCCATAGGTATTATGATTGCAGCAATTTTGCATATCTGTAAACTCACCTTCTTAATTTTTCAAATAAATATTTTTATAGGTGGTATAAAAATGTCACAAAATTTGCCAACTAGTTTAGGTATATATTGTTCAGCAGTGTTAATTATGTTCATATTGTTTCCGACTTTCCAGAGCTTTATCAGCTATTAATGAGACAATAGCATACTGCTCTGAACTAATCACCATTTCCCTCTCCCCTCTTGTTTCCAGCTCATCTATGAAAAACCTTTTGATGCTTCATAAAAGTGGAATCAGACAGTGTTTTTCTTCTCACGAGTGGTTTATTTCAGTTAACATACTCTCCTCCAGGCTTACACCAGTTGTAGATTTTAATAGAATTTCCTTCTTTATTATTTTAATAATATTTTAGTGTATACATACAAAATATTTTATATATGCATTATTTATTATGCATATAAAATATATAAATCAGTTGTTATATTTTATTATAATACTTGTGCACTTTATGGGGACTATTTTAATTAGGGTTTCCATTTCTATAATGAAACACCATGATCAAAAGCAACTTTGGGAGGAAAGGAATAATTTGGCTTATGCTTCCATATCACTGTTCATCTCAGGGCAGGAACCTGGAGGTAGGAGCCTATGCAGAAACCGTTGCTTATTAGCCTTTTCCCTGTGGCTCCCTCAGCCATCTTTCTTATAGAACCCAGGGCCACTTGCTCAGGGATGCCATCACATACAATGAGTTGGAACTTCCTCATCAATTACAAGTTGAGAAAATGGCTTACAGGTTTGTCTATAGCCTATCCTCTGGATGCTTTGTCTCAATTGAGGTTCCATCCTCTCAAGTTTGTGCCAAGGTGATATAAAATTAGCTAGCACAGGAACTATGTGATTTTTTTAACTACATACCACAGAAAGAACTCTTTCTATTTTTATTTTTATTTTATTTCATTTTATTTTTAAAAGGGTCTTTTATAGCCTTTATTGATCAGAAATTCTCTACATAGCCCAGGCTAGTCTTAAACATGTATTCTTCATGATTCTGCTTTTCCATTGTTAGGATTATAGGCATGCCCCATCACATCTGTCTTAAAAGAGGAATTTCTATCTTCCCAGACATTTACCATTTCTTTATGGTAACAACGCTGTTCTATGTATCTATCTTAGTGTTCTCTAGAGTTACAGAACTTATAGACTGTCTCTATATATATTAAGGGAATTTATTGAAATGACTTGTAGTCTGTAATCCAACTAACCCAACAATGGACAACTGTGAATAGGAAGTCCAAGAATCTAGTAGTTGCTCAGTCCCACAAGGCTAGTTGTTTCAGCTGGTCTTCTGTAAAATAGATATCATAGATGAGCCCTCCAATTCTGGATTGTAGTTCATTCCAGATATAGTCAAGCTGACAAACAGGAATAGCTATTATAGTATCTTGAAATCCATGATCCATTATCATTGTCTGTATTCATCTTAGTGTTTAGTCTGATATTGATACTTTCAAAGTTTTCATTTAAAGTGTTCTTAATTAAACTATTTTATGAACATGTTTATCTTACATGTATAGCTATTTTGCTCACGTATATTTCTATGCACCATATGCATTCATAGGCTATTTACCATATGCATACCCATTAAAACCAAGTATTGGATCCCTAGAACTGGAATTACACATGGTTATAAACTACCATGTCGATGCTGAGCATCAAAACTGAATTCCCTGAAACAGGTTCTGAGCCATCCCCTAACACCAGACTGTTCTCATTAAAATTAAAATGTGTGTGTGTGTGTGTGTGTGTGTGTGTGTGTGTGTGTATATATATATATATATATATATATATATATATATATATATATATACATGCTAGTCAGAGGGCTGGGAGTTCACTCCTTTCATCATGTTGGTCAGAGAATGAATTTAAGTTATCAAGCTTGGTGACAAGTAGCATTCTTCTGAGCCTTCTCACTGCCTCTAGGTTGTTTATTTTTATATGAGCTAGGCTTTCTTGAAATTTAGAATGAATGAGTTCTCAGATAACTTTTCAGAAATTCATATACTTCCATGTTCCTTTCTCTGACTTATTAAAATAAGTGATTGTATTTGCATTCTTGGAGTTTATTGCCATTTCCTCTTGAATCTGGATTTGTTGTTGTTCCATACTAGTTTTTATTGTTGTTGTTGTTTTCTTGTTTCATATAAAAACATTCAGAATTGTGAAAGAGCTGTTCTAAAGACACTATTAAGAAACCCCTTCCTCCAACCTGGGATCATTGATGTATTTGGCTTTCCCATTTTTTATAAATTATATAGTTTTATAACTGTAAAGTCATATGGCTTCCTCACCCTCTTCTAGTATAATATTTGGTGAATACTGCCATTCTAACTGATAGCCTGCATAGCTGTATTGCTTTACCATGTTCTGGATTACAATTTTTCTTTATAATGACACTTAGATGAAGAACACTTTCTAGAAAACCCAGAACCAACCTGAAAGCACACTCTTAGAAGTCTATTTCTTAGACTCACTTTTGGAGTTAAACTTCTTATTCTTTTCAGTAATTGGGATTTACTCATCTTGAGCAGAGTTACTAGGACAGAGAATCTACAGCTTGAATGTCAGTCCCATACCCCTGTGCAGGGAGCAGTTTGTCTTGGTTCAGAGAAGCCTCCAGTCTCCTCTTCAGGCCTTTTACTTGTGTGTGTGTGTGTGTGTGTGT
>NW_022196902.1:20985370-21000060 GCF_008632895.1 Mastomys coucha
GTATGTGTATGTGTGTGTGTATGTGTGTGTGTATGTGTGTGTGTATGTGTGTGTGTATGTGTGTGTGTCTGTCTGTGTGTATGTGTGTGTATGTATGTGTGTGTGTGTGTGTGTGTGCGTGTGTGTGTGTCTGTGTGTGTGTGTGTGTGCGCGCACACACATACGCGCGCGCATGTGTGTGTATGAAATAGTAGTTTTGGGGTCATCAATCTGTTTTTGAGATTTAGTACTCCAACTTATAGGCAATACGGCTCATGTCTGATGTTTGTGGATCCTGATTTTTACATATTCTAGCTGTTTATCTTTTGGTGGTTATATTTTTTGACAAATATTTCATCACAGTCTATACTGCCCCAACTTTTTTTATGATATCTTTCAACATATAGAAGTTATAAATTTTATTATAGTTTAAAGCTACCATTCCCTCCTTTATAGTTTATGCTTCCTGGTTTTGTATGAGATATCATGATAGCATAAATATATTTTATACTTTTTTCATTTTCAAAGTTGACAAGTAGCTTTGAATATTTAGGCTTTTTTAAAATTACTTCTTTAAAAAGTATAAATTGGGAGTCATTAGTTGCCAAAAGCACAGATTTAGAGTTGAGTCTCAATCATCATTCAGGATTTTATTGTCATTCCATGGCAAGCTCATGCTATATATTTGTAATAAGGTTGTAATACGGTATGGTCTTTAGCTTCTTGGGCGATAACTATCACATAGGGTGTACTAAAATGCTTGGTGGCACCAGAAGCAAGACAATCTTCTTTGTCCATAAAGGACCATTGTTCATTTTCTAATGAGCCATAGACTCTTTTGTATGTGTGTGTGTATGTATGTATGTATGTATGTATGTATGTTTGTATGTACATATATGTAACAATTTTACAGAAAAGGAGAACATAGTATCAACCAAACATCCTTTAAAATATTCTAATATAATTTTCTTTCCCTGATTACATGTCAAAGGTTAAAATTTGTGGGACTACACAGGCATCTTTCATATAGTTTTGCAACCAGAATAATTCATCACAGATATTGCTGGCTGATATGCTTTAGATTTATAACCTGGTGAACAACTTGTTTCTAAAGAGTGGTTTCTGTTCACAGAGACGCAATGGAGAAGACATACCCGTGGCCCAGACTAAGAATATAAATCACAGAAGATTTGCTGCCTCTTTCAGATTGCAAGAAGTGACAAAAACTGACCAGGATTTGTACCGCTGTGTAACTCAGTCAGAAAGAGGTTCTGGGGTTTCCAATTTTGCTCAACTCATTGTGAGAGGTAACACCTTTAACTCCACGAAATTACATGCCTTTATTTAAAGTAAATCTATGAACACAGTGTTTGCTTTTTAAGCCACAGCATTCTTTATTGCAAGTCACTATTACATACCATTATCAAAATTCTGACAATATCATGTGGACACTAGTTTTAAATATTGTCAATTAGTTTTCCAACCAGTGTATTATCAAATGATATCTTATTTTACCGTGGTTATGGAGGTCAAATGTGCAGTATTTTCTTCCATGTTTCCTTATAGTTGCCATCTAGCTAAAGAGCTGCTCCCTCCTGTTAATGCAATTTTGTAGGCACTAATATAGGCCTTCTTCCAAGAGATGATTGACAATAAGTTAAATACTCTATTTCAGGTAGACTTGTAAACATTATCGATACTAATCCTATGCTATAAATGTTTACTACTTCTGGTCGTTTGTCAAATCTCAGGAAATTAGAATGATGTTTTTCCTTATATTTTTAGAAGTTAAAGTTATTAGCAATCATGAGAGTTTATCATATTAGGCATATCTGTTGTGAATTCAGGGAAAATTGAGGCAAGGTCAAGGTATATATTACCTTTATTAAAAATTTACAAGTCCTTATTTTATCTCAGCCAGTGATTTAGGTTGCAGGAATGCAGTGTAGACAGAATACAAGGATCCTTTCAGTATAGTCTTTGACAGTGACTACCTTAGGAGTCTTACATCAACATATACAACATCGTGGTGTGTTTGGTGACAGTTGCTCTTTTAGTGAAAGTAGTTTTATTGTGTTTTTGAGGAGGTGACAATTAAGCTGAAATGAAGAGAGAGAAAGAATTAATTTTTAGTTTTATGAAAATTGAGAAGAAAAGTAGCTTTATTGAATCAGATATCAGGCAGTCAACCCTGACACATATGAAAATAATGAGAAGTTATGGAACATTTGGCCAATGTAATGGAAACTGGTCTCAGAGATTGTAGCAGGGGAACCATCTGTCAAGGAGTTTTCTCTGAGTGAGGGAAATGCAGGATGAGAGAAAAGTTCCAAAGTCTCATGTAGACTGTGGAAGACATTGGCTGAGAGATACATACCAGGAGCTGGAGAGATCACATGGCTCTTTCAGGGGACAGGAGTTCAGCACCCAGCACCCACACCAGGTGGTTTACAATCACCTATAATTTGAGCTCCAGGGGATCCAATTCCTCTTGTTTGACCTACATGAGCAACCACATTCATACACAAATACCCTCTCAGAGATACAAAGTCACTCAAGAGAATAACAATATAAATAAATGTATATTTAGAGAAGAAAAGGAAAGAAAAGCCACACATAGTAAGAGGCAGAAATCACAGTATGACTCAGGGGTTGAAAAGAAACATGAGATATTTTCACCTCCCATTGATTTATTTTATAATGCTTGATACTGAATAATTGTTGTCAGAAACACTAAAGAAGGGAATTATAATTCAGGTTAGTTGATAATAATCCCCAAAGCACAATAATATAATACTATATGGAGTTAGAGTACATGCCCACCTTTCCTCTCTCTTCATGATGACTTCATTATTTCCCATGTCAGGTTTCTCTGACATTCACATTGTTAATCCTCTTCATTTTCTATATACTTCAGAAAGATCTAATAGTTCATTAAAAGTAAAACAAAAGTTGACCAATGTAGGATGAATGCACATTTATTGTCAATGGAATATGACTTGTAACTACATGTCTCATATCACCTGTGCTTGTTCCTAAACCTATAGACCCCATTATTAAATAGCAAGAAAATATGATACTGTTTTACAGCCTGGCTCAAAAAGATAATATGCTATCTGTTCCTGTTGATGAGTGCTTCCTCACTTGTGTCATCCCCATTTCAGCTCCTCCTACATGGGTCTAATTCATCGATCTGTACTGAGGTGTTGGGCACCATTGCTGTCTCTTTCGAATGAGTCTATCTCAGAAAGCATAGTCGTGCTTGGGCATTCTTTAGGTATTTCACATGCTGTGTTTCATATGACTGTGATTGATACACCTTTTCTGCATCTTCAAGGTATCCTGTAACAAGCAAAATATTGATGCATCTTCCAAGTCGTGCCTATAACTAGCAAAATATGTGCAGATGCATGCTCTCTCTCACACACACACACACATTCTCACACATACTTTTTTTAATGAGGGGTCCATACTGGATGTATCTGATGTTTGTATAAGGCAGGTGATAGGTTTATTCATATCCTTTATGTAGATAGGCCATACTGAGTAACAAAAACATTTACCCATTTATTAAAAACTATTAGTTGATTGGGATTACATTTTCTCTACTTGTAGTATTTTTTTTTCATTTATTTGGTTTTTATGGCAGTGCTAGATATCAAACCTAAGCTGTACTATCTGATTTTTGCCCAATTAAGTACTGAGTTGTACCACTGTTCCCTTTGCTTAATTTACAAGCGTATTTCTATGATTTTTCCCACAGCCCCGTTTCCCTTAGTTCATGACAAATATGTTGTTTTAATATCATTTAGAAACAGTTCTTGAATTCAATGTAAAATTTATTTTTTTTCATAAAAGATTTTTTACTTATTACCTAATTTGTTTGATCTGGTCACTAATATTTTAGGTTCTTCACTGTTTTTAATATGATATCAGTGATATTGTGTTATGAATCACATGAATTTATTAGCTAGCTAGACTCTTGCTAAAATTATCAATATCCATTTTGATACTTTTGATAGTTTTAAATATTCTCAACATATTTTGGGATCTGTCTCTAAGAATTGCTAGTGATACTCTTATCATTTTATTTAAGAACCAATATAGAGGAGTACATTTTCTTATTTGTCCAGATAACCTCAAAATAAATATTGCAAACCAAATCATCTTCCTAGGGATCAGTTGTTTTGATTGCTAACCAGAACTGTCCACCTGGATGTCAGTTATCCTGGTACCAAAACAATGGGCAAAATTAGCATGGTTGACAGGTCCTGTCTCTCAGTGGCACATTTAAGACTGATGTCCTGCTACATGGACACAAAAGATGGTAATTTTAAAGGAAATTTTGGGGGCAGTGATATGAGTAGTCTTTAATGAGAGATGGCATAGTGTTGCCTGTTGTCAAATATGACCCATGGGTAAGACTTTATTAGTGCATCTTCTCTTAAACTGGAAGTGACAGGCCTTGCTTACGGCCTTATTTCCCTTGTTTGCTATAAGTGAAATTTTTACTGCAAAATCCTCATGCGGAGGAGTATTGATCTCTGTGTTCCCAGAGCTGTACGATAAACAGAATTAACTTTTCCATAACTCTAGTGCTGCTTGAGTATCCTCCTGAGTTATGAGAACATCTGCAGCTCATGGATGTCCATCCTTAGTGGGAAAGAAGTGCCTGCACATCTGCCCCTAAGAGGAGACATTTTTGTTCAGCAACACTGCAAGTTTGAGGAGGGCTGCCTGTGGACAGTGTGTAGGAGAGGTGTTCACCAGCCCACAGCCAAACTATCATGGATGGCTCCATGTGTTGGTTGCTTTGCTCCTTCGCTGTCTCATCTGTCAACATTTTTTTTTTTTTTGGTCATCTAAATCACAGATTAGTTTCCATCTGTCCAAAAAACACCAACCTCCCACTTAGTTAAAGTTCTTTCATATTTTGCATTTCAAATTTTATGATATATTTCTACATTTTACCTTTTTTTTTTTTTTGGTATTATTTTGGGAAAGAGTCTCATGTATCTCAGGCTGCTCTTGAACTCCTTCTTGGTTCTCCAGTTCTCAAATCCTAAGTGATGGGTTACAGACATTCACTGTCACACTTGATACATTTTAGATTTAACATTTTTTAATCACAATTTTTGTTTATTTGTTTTAAAGTGTCAGAGGTTTGGTTTTTAAATTTTGCAGTCTATTATTAGCTATTATAACATGCCTTGGAAAGGAAACATTCAGTCAATACATTTCTATATTCTTAGTGAATAAGTCAACTGTAGCTATGATTAGGGAGACTCTCAGTCTCATTTACCCAGATTCATTAAATATTTGCATTCTACTTACTTATAATTGTTGGTGTTTGAACTTGTGTGCTTGATAATGATACTCAGAAGCCCTTATTCATTCCATTCAGAGAGACAGTAACTCAATGTAAAGCACATGACACATTTATTGGCACTTTTTGACTACCGGATGCAGAAGAAAGCTTCCAGGTTGTTTGATACAGTCTCTAATGATTTCTGTTCTTCACTGATATCAGTGATTTGAGATTGTATCAGAAGATCACCTGATCTTCCAGTCAAATGACCCTTGCTTACCCTCATGATCAAATGGTCTCTGGTCCCTCCCACTGAGGATAGAAATGGAACATTGCAGGAGGGGCATAAGAAAAACAAAGGTTTCATCTAAAGGAAAAGGCCACAGCAAGACTTGCTTTGTATGCTAATTTTTAAAACAATAAAATAATCTTAGGGGTCTAGAAAGATGATACTGTGTTAACAACACTTGCTGCTCTTGTAGAAGACCTTGGTTCATTTCCTGCCCCCACATGATGTCTCCCAATCATTTGATTCCTGCAATCCATGATCTTACAATCATCGGATCCCCAGGGGATCTGATGCTCTCTCTTCTGACCTCTGTCAGCACCACTCACACAAATAGTATTCAGACACACATGCAGGCAAAACACTAATGCATCTAAAATAAATCTAAATGCATACAAAATAAATAAATAGAAAAAATAAGAATGGAAATTTGAGTGGAGGACAGAGAGCTTAGCTGGTTGTTGGAAACCATTGGAACTGTTCAGTGGATCAGGAAAGAACTTTTGTCCTTAGGGCTTCAGAGCACAAGCAGTGGATTCAGAAGCCCTTTATTCATTCCATTCAGAGAGGCAGTAACTCATGCAGCATTTCCAGGGAAAGTCACGCCTGACCTTCAAGGACATATGGAATTTGGAATATGGTAGTGTTGGCAAAGGATCTGCCATCTGAGCAGCAGTGGCCTCAGGTCACAGTGGAACCAGAGTTAGTTGTATGTGTTGTGAGATTTTTCTACTATCATTTAGCACTAACACAGAGCTATGTGAATGTCAATGCTATTTTTACTCTAGTTATTTGTAGTTTTAAGCTCAACTTGTTTACTTTAGGAACTATATCACTATGTAAACTCTCTAGCTTTGACAAGATTAACTACACAATGGTTTGATGCAGTGAAGGCAGCAAGGATGACTCTGGATGAGGCCAGAGAACAGATGAGGAGTCCCTGCTTCCTGCATCCTGTAGATGGAGTGGAATGGCAAAGGTACTTCTTTGTGTTTTTAGGAGACAGGGTTTCTCTGTGCATCTCTGGCTGTCCTGGAACTTGCTCTGTAGACCAGGCTGGCCTCGAACTCAGAAATCTACCTAGATCTGCCTCCTGGTTGCAGGGATTAAAGGCATGTGTCACCACTTCAGGGAAAGTCCTTCTTACAGTGCATGAACTGCCCCTTGCCTTCTCAGATGAACCAGTAGAGCTGTTTGTAATTTTCGCTCAAAAAATTTTTCACTGGAAAAATGAATCGTTAGTCCAATATTCTTTTTTTCTGATGCTATCATTTCTCTGTGCATACTACTTAAAAAAACCCTTCTGAATATTTTATTTTTTTCTACTAACAGTAAAGGCATCTGGGTAGTAGAAACAATGACTTACTTTACTAACATTTTGGTAGCTGAGTCTCCAGCTCCAGACCATCAGCAGTCTGCTTAATGTCACACAGTACTGATTTTTAACCAGTTTTCATATTGTAGCTGTCAAACTTGTGAATTCATATAAGGATCTTTTTTCCTAATGGTGACTTGAAGAACTTTTTCTATAATTCTATTGTGAAAACTAGTTAACTGGGCAGGAAGCCTGAAGATTTTTTTGGAGGCTTTCATTTAAACATCTACATTTTATAAAATCTGAAATACAATGAACTTTGTAGAACATACTGATACCCTACATATTAATTTTTCTTCCCTTCAATGACCTTAGAAAGGTAGGAAAGGCTACACAGTCAGCGGAAACCAAGTGCACTAAGTTTAGAGGAATTTTAAAAGTCCCATTGTTAAACCTTTTGCTTTGCTACTGTACCCTTGAAGATGATAAAGGAAACATGTAGAGTCTCCTCTCATGCCTACTTCTGATTCAGATGGTCCATTGTCCAAGATGGCTAACAGGCACCTTAATTCCAAATGAGCAAGAGTGTTCTTACTTCAAATGATGCAGTATTATATAACCAGAAAAAGAAACAGATTTGTATATCTCTTATAATCAGTTGGAGGAATGCTTTTCCAAATTAAAAAATTAAAAATTGTAATAGGATCTTTTTTCTTTGAAAGGTAATTGTTTTTTAAATCCACTCTTACCATTAATTAGAACATACATGACCTAAGCTCTTCTGCCCACTTCTCTATACCATTGTTCCAAACAGCATTGCTGGTTTCTCTTGATGGCTATTCTCCAAAACAATAGAATGAAAAACATCTTTTGTCTGAGTTGTCATTGTCACTTTATCTACTTTCTCTAAGTTAATTTCAGAAATTAAAATGCAGCATGAATCCTCTCCCAAAGGGCACCTGCAAGTTTTTTTCTGAGGGTGATTTTGTTGTGTGAAGCTAAAGAGAATGTTTAGCTGGGAGATGCTGGCCAGATCTCTTTACAGTGAGTCTTTGTGGAGTTTGGTTTGTGTCTATTCTTCTTGAGATTTTACAGAGACTCAGTGAGGAAGCATATCATTGGCATGGTAAATAATTATCTATGTGGATCTTGAGGGAATTTGATTTCCAAGCATAAGCGCATAAGCTATAGGTCTTTACTCTAAAGCCTTCAGGTCTCTTCTCTTGGAGTTTATGATGAATGTAGTTTGGACTCACTTTTACCAGGGGACCTCTATCCATCTACTGTGGCTTTGTCATTTGTAGCCTTTTCCTCTTTATTACTTTTCGTATCCTGATCTCAAATGCAAAAGAAAAGAGCAAAGTTGGTTTGTGCTAAGGTTTTCAATTTTCCTGCCTTCCTTTGGAACATCATTGGAAAATCAACTACCAGCCTTTATCAAATCCTTAAGTCAAAACTCCAAAGAAAGTTGTCTCCGCCTTAGAACATTTGTGATTTAATACATCAAGAAAATTTAGAATTAGTACCATGGCATGAAATTGTGGCTAAAACTTTGGTAAAATTTATAATTGAGGAAAATAAATGCTTCCCCAACAAAATAAAACAAAACAAAACACCAACCAACCAAGCAAACAAAAAACCCAAAGCAACCATTTCATTAAATTAGTGGTCATACTGTGTGAGCCACATAATGTCATACTGTGAGAGTCTTCTAGGGTGTTAATTGAGCAGCAGCCCTGTAGCTGACAAACTGAAGTCAATCAATAATGGCAGAGACAGAATTCATAAATGAGGCATTCTCATAGCGATTTAACTGTTGTGATGTTGCTGCAGTTCATTGGTTGTCCTTCCTGGGTCTCTTCTATATCCTCCAATAATTTTTTTTCATGAGAATCAATAATAACAACTTTACCTAGTACTGAAGACCCATGAGTCAACTTTTCTATTTAGTTTTGACTTAATATGAATTGCGTGTCAGTTGAAGTGCTTGTATCTTCTTAAAAGTTTTGTAATTTGCACTCAGAGTCCTAGAACATGTGACCTTTAATGAAGACTAGCAACATAGAAAACAGAAACTCATTGGAGACTGCTACAAATCTAACCTTGAGAGCCAAGCAAACATGTACTTGCATATTATGATAAATCCATGCATCCTAGCCTGTTTGGTTATCATGATACTGTAGTGAGACATTTCCTTTCTGAGTTAGTACAGATGGGTTTTTGTCTTTTCTATGAAATGTTTAGTTGACCAACAATTGAAAACAAGCCTTCAGTCCACTAATACAGATAAACGTTTACATTTCTGTTAGATCTCAATGTGGCTTTGGTTTACTTTGGAGTTAGGAAATTTTATAAAAAGAAACAGCTTTACCCTTTTAGGATTAAACCCTAGAATCTGGGACTGAGGCCTCTCTTAAGGGTGAATGGCAGGGAAACGTGCAGCTGCCCTCCAACCTTAAATCTGTAGTCCCCTGTTTCTTTAAAACATTATCTTTGCTCAGTGTTTGCTTTTAGAGAAGGTACAGCCTGGAAATGTGTTCTCCTCTCTTGAGAGGTATAGGGAGCAGATTTCTAACTTTGGGGTATAATTTGGAGGAATATTTACATTGTCCAAAGTTTTACTTACTGAGCCTAAAAAATCATTTTGTTGTTTTCTTACCTTCTTGCCTATTTGGAGCCATTTAGATACATTAGCACAGAATCTGCAATTGTATGTAACCAGAGGGAGAGAAATACAATAATTAACTCTGTGCCGTTTAAGTAATTGTAGCCCCAACTTATATCTAATTATGCCACATGCATCGGGCAGTTAAGGCCGTTTTCAAATACATATAGGTGATTCCTTATGTGACTTACCATCTCCTAAAGTGATTTCTCTTCATATTATGTTAAAAAATAAATAATTCATAGCCACAATCCTTTGCCATGCAAAAACATAGAGATGCTTTTTCTGATGAATACAACTGAAAATTTCTTTCCTGTTCCCCATAATCCTTAATCTACAGGGGAATGCCAAACCTTCTCATAAATCTGTTACTGGAGTCTTTTCCCTAGTACATTCACTCTTTGTCTTTGTCGTCTTCGTTGTAGTTGTTGTTCCTCCTCTTCTTTCTCTTCTGATTTCATGGTCTTACTTCATTCAAATCTGTAATCACTTGTTCATATGTCTAAACAGTCATGACTTTCTCATATGAAGTAGTAGAACTGCTTAATTATATACTTTTTCCTCTAATGTTGTTTACTTATGAAAATATCTTTATATGATCACTATTCTTGGTACATTTATTTAGAGAAAAGTCTTATATTCCTCACATTGCTGGAACCATAGTACAATAGAAATCATGTGTATTCAATGATAGCTTTGGGGCTAAGAGCACTGGATGCTGTTTGAGATGGCTCAGTTTCAGTACCTACATGGCAAGTCACAACTTTTGCTTACATTGCACCCTTAATATGAATCACATAGGCATACATGCAATACATGTGAAGTAGAAATGAAATAAAATTTAAAACTACAGTAGCTTCCCTATTTATCTGTATTTGATTGAACATGCTCTTGGTGCTCCGTCCTCTTTCATTCTCACACCTATGGCATATCCCACTGTCTTTTAGATTCTACTATACTCTATTTCCTTTCTCTAAAACAAAAGAATGTCTTGCATTGAATCCTTAGAGTTAGAGACACAGCTCCATTGCTGCCCCAGATGAGAATATGAAGTTTGCACCTCAACACTGATGGGTTTAACAGCTCAAGTGAGAGAAGGCATAAGGCATGGTAAGCAGCACCCCTCCAGGGCTCCTCATTAGTTCCTGCCTCTAGGATTCTGACCTGCTTTGAATTCCTGTCCCGACTTCCTTCAGTAATGAGCAGCAGTATGGAAATGTAAGCTGAAATAAATACTTTCCTCCAAAACCTACTGTTTGGTCATGGTGCTTCATTGCAGCAATAGAAGCCGTGACTAAGACAAGTAGAATGTGAGAACTAAAAAAATTTCATGTATTTGCTATTTGGTTTGCAATGCCATGAAAGGTTTAAATTAGGCACCTGTGTTTGTATCTGTCTCTAAGATTAGGATGGTTCATGATCTTTAGTATGGTGGGTTTTCAGGATGTAAGCACAGCAGACTGACAGTCTTCAAAGCATGGTAAGAGGTCACAGAGGGAGGATGCATAGATTGAATGAGGCACCACTATGGACTTCTGCCAGATAGACTGATCACATTTTGCAGTGAAAAAGGAAGTCCATCCAGATGGACAGCCTAAGATTCCAGTTGGATGTGGTTGTGAATGTTAATTCAGAATACTTGTACACAGGCTTCCTTGAGCAAGTAGACAATGACTTTATTATAAACATCCTGTTTGGATGTAAGGAGCATATCCAGGTTTAAAGGCTTTGTGGGCTAATTGCAGACTAACTCCAAGGCACTGAATGAGAGTCTTACAAGGTGAATTCACTGAGTGCTGAATATAAGTTTGTATTTTTTGCTCATGTTATTAGAAAATTCTACATTGTGGAAGCTTATGGTAACTGCACGTATATTTAGTTTGTAGTATAAACAATTTATGCCTATCCCTGACTAGCTTACAAAAAATGAGACTCAGACTATGGTTATTTTGCTTGGCTTTTACAGTTTCTGGTGGATCACTCCTGATCTACTCTTCTAACTGGCTACATCCCCCAGTGGTGTACTCCAGACACTTGTTGCTTCTCCTAGCCATATGCTCATGGTTCCCTCCCCTAGGTAACTTCCTCCCTGGCTCTAGTTATTTCTCCATCTCTCCTGGTCTCTCCTCCTCCCACCAGGTTACTCCAAACCCACCAACCTCTAACCCTCCAATAACTGGCTGTAGCCAATTTTACTTAACACAATAGTATTAAATCAAGGAACAAAGTTTGCACAACAAAGCTTGTAAACATGACTGTAAGTAAACATGATGAAGACACATGTTCTGCTATAGAATTTAGCATTACAATACATAACAATAGACCAAACCTCAACAGAGTTAAATGTAATTTTATAAATAAAAGTATACTGATATAGTTAGAACACTTTTATCCATAGCCTTCTCTACATATACAAACACATGTAAATAATGCTCATTTGCATTCGTCACCATTTCAGGTGAACTTCCTGTAGAGTCAAAAGCTGCCAATTGGATGGATGTTTTGGCATATGCCTGTAATCCTATCCCTTGTTAGATAGGCTGGATCATCACATATTTTAAAAAGGCCTGGTCTATATAGCGAGTCTCATGCTAGGCAGAGTCACATAGAGATACCTTGTAAAAGAAAAACAGGGGGAAATGTTAAGTAAAGTCTTTTTCCTGAATAATTATAAACGAAAAACAAAACAAAACAAAACAAAACACATTTTACTTTACAGAAATGAGCCAAATTCTGTAAAGGGCTTTCTACCATTCTGTCTGTTCTGCAGAATTTGACCGCTACAGATAACAATACTTTGCCTTTGTTTTGTTTTGTTTTGTTTTTCTTTTGTATCTGTTTTTGTTAAGGTCTGGATGTAGTGAGATTTTCCTTTCTGGACTTTTCTCCCAAAGCCTTTCCATTTCCTCAAAGAATGTCATTCTATTCAGCTGGTGGTGTGAAAATATTTACTTATGGAAAGATAAAGAGTTTCTACCTGTCATAATTTTCCTGTGTTAAAACTCCCACTAGGCTTGACATTTCTATGTTTTGTGCTGGATTGCTGAGAAGTACTTACCATGACCAGGATGGTTGATGCATGGTAATGATGAAATGCGGGGTGTTTGGAATTCAATATGGATGGCAGAAATGCGAGGTGTCAGGGAAGCCATATATTAAAGAGAATTTGAATTGGAAACCGAATCACCACCTGCCACTGGGAACATTTTGATCATTTTGATTTATTAAACTTTTATAACAACATTCAGATGGAGCTGAATTAAAGACTTTAGTCTGGAATAGTTTATTGTATATCATTCACTATGTTACCGGTATCACTTTTGAAGGTTCTGGCAATCGGTAGAGAGAGAAATAATGGATAGATGAGGGTTTGTTTTATACAGCAGTTTATCCTCAGATTGATGAATATTGCTTTAAGTTTGTCTGTGATTCTCCTGCTGATGTGAAATTTCAGAATTTTAGGTTATTTGAATTTTTTATGTTTTTCAAGCATATTCGAAAGAGTGAGAAATAATTTCCTTGTTGGAACAGCACATATCTTACACACATGCATATTGGGCATCTGTGCATCTGTTTCTGGGTTTGCTGGATAAATATTCACGTAGAAACACTAACGGTATGCTGAAGCCTGTCATAGGAAAGTGCATTCCCTTATCACTATTGAAATTCTGTTCATCAGTCCTTTTGAAAATCGTCTTTCAGTATCAGCAGCCATGAGTAGCCTGTTCTGAACAGTGGCTCCCTGATAAAGAGAAATCAATTACTATTAGAGAGGCACTAGAGGTTAAAGGCATTACTGGTTCACACTTGGTTTTGCAGCCATAAGCGGATACTTAGCTGTGAATCAGGAATGATGCAGAAGATGGATGAGACAGAGTTCAAGGAGCAGTAATGTGAGGGTCCAGGACTATCATTCCAATCCATCTCCACTCTCATGATGGATGGTTTGGTGGCAAGAAGTGATAATACCAAATGATGAAAGATGCATCCCAGCAACTTGAGCCCGGCAGACTGTACCTGTTGGAGTTCTGGTCATAATGATTGCTGACTTGCAACCAAACAGGTTGGCTGTATTTAGCAACACAGGTTTCTGACAGCCGTGAAGGAGGCAAGTAGCGTATCAAGCACTCCTGCACATTGTAAATTTAATTACCTCATATTTATGCATAGTAGATGTTGACAGGAATTTGTAAGCTATGCTAATATGGTAGGTAATTTGTTACCTGCAGAAATCACTTTTCCATGCGTCGTCTTTTGATCATTATCATGAAACATGATAAATGATCTACTTCACGAGGAATAAATGAAAATGAAATGGATAATTTGTTTCTATGGCTAAATTGTGGCTGGAATAGTTGCAGCAATTATAATTGAATTTATCTCATAAAAATGCAGTCTGTAATCTATCAGTGACCTTTCATCGTCTGCCTCTGGTGTTACATGGAGCAGGTCTTATTGTGCTTATAGACACTTGCTCATAGATTGAAAAAAGTCAACTGTGTATTTGCATCATGTTCATGCAGGAGTCAAGCTGCTAATGCTGATTTTCTTATATTTAGACTGATAACAGAGTATTTTGCTGTTCTGATTCCTTGGTGAATGATTTTGGAGCAGGAAGAATTCAATGAATTTGTCTTGACAAATCCTTTTATTATCGTCAGCACCTAACTTTTCACTGAGCAGTGGCAGTGTGCCCTAATGCCTTATGTGTATTTACTGTGATTCATAAAGTAAAAGAAGTAAAAGTAAAGAAAATCACCTACATATCAAATTAAAATAGAATTGGTTTTTAACACCACTGTGCTTTTATTCCATCCACAAACATTAAACCCTCTTGGGGCTCAGCACATGACTTATTATGGAAAGTGCTCTCCATATAAGCAAGAGGGCCTGGTACCATGTGAAACCAAGACATTGTAGCAGAACATCTGCTTAAGAAACTAGGAAGGGGATGTCCAAGGCTTGCTGGTAGCCACTGTAGCCCAAGCTTCAGATTCAATAGTACGGCCTTGTATTAAAAAATACAGGTGGAAGGCAACATGGAAGCCGATCACAGTCCACTACTAGTATCTATATACATACCTGTGCACATGCACAGACATACACTTAGAAGATTCTATATACATACCTGTGCACA
>NW_022196902.1:21000311-21053006 GCF_008632895.1 Mastomys coucha
CCCCGCCAGAAATCTGGCTTTTCTTCATAAATGTTCAAATCATTTGAAAACAACTTCTTTTTCTTCATTTACCTCCATCTAAGGGAAGCTGTTTAGGATTGAATTATTAAATTGTAGCAGGATAAATATTATCTGGAAATTTGATTTTTTTTTCTCTTGAAGTACGTTGTCTGTCAATCAGCAGGGCCTATTTCCAGGGTATCCTTTTTTTGTGGGGTATTCCTTTTTTGTTTTGATTTTTTTCTTTTTCAAATGTTTCCTCCTCCTCCTCTTTCTTTTTCTTTGTAGTATAGGTAGCATAGTTGCTAGTGGTTAGTTTATTTCAGTAACTCATTGATGTAACAGGAGGTAATAAACAATGTATTCTTCACTCTGGCAAATTTAGTAAAACAGAAGTGTTGAGTGAAAGGTCCAATAAACAGAACTTACTAATAATTAATTTACAGTGTGCCATACGTGGTGAGAGATGTGTCATGTATGCTGTTTTCCTAGTTCCTAGTTCAATAACAGAAGTTTAATTTTCTTTATCCTTAAGGAACCTGGATCTGATAAACAGACTTGATTCATATACCTAAGGACCCAGCCCAGCCCAGACTGTGACCCAGGTCTTGGTCAGCACAGTTACCTTGTTGTCTTTTTTTTACTTTCATCATAATTACATACAATTCTACAAGTATTATCTAAACTCACTTGTAGTTATTAAGAAAAAATTTTATGGCAAGATTTAATAAATATGAATAAGCCTTTATTTTACTCTGCTTCCCCCTAAAATTTAATTATGCAGATCTTTATTTTATCACCTTATGATCTCTATACTTGGTTATTTGAGTATTGTTCTCAGTTTTGTATTGCCCTCCCAGGTAATATTACAACTAAGATCTACCATTTTTTTATCCTTTATTCTTCATAAAGGAACAGGAACATAGTCGTGTCTTCTCTGAATCAAGTAGAAGGCGTCCAGACAGAAACTCTAGCAACTACTCCTCGACCTATGCAGTCATGTGCACTCATACACTCGTGTACTTGCTGTACACTTCTGTATACTCATATGCCCTCATACAAAATTCACTTGGCCTCCAGTCTAGGACGCTGAAGCCTGTAGTTTCTGTTCCAGTGTAGGGGGAAAGTAGCACAAATACAGTTTATGAAAATTATTAACCTCAGGTTATTCCTTACGCTGGAGTTCTTTGTTTTAGTAGTTGCCTAATGGTGAGGAAAAAACAAACTCGTCCACTTTCTGAAATCATAGTCCTTAACACATAACAACATTCATCTGACTTATTCTTAATTTTGTTAAAATTAATTTAATATTAATATTCAAATGCTCTCACCTTCGTTTTGCTCAACAAGGTGTGGCAAAATCTCAGACTGTATTGTTTGTCATATCCTTTTAAAGATAATATTATAGACTCCCATTATCACTGTATTTCCCTCAGCAGTCTTGATGTTACATTCTTCCCGCTGGTATACCTTAAAACACTACAGACATTGATGTTATGAATCTATAATGTGACACAGTTTTTGTGTGACACAAACTTGGTAGTCCCTGGGAGATGCTTTCCTTGAGAGCTCTGGTACTTTGGCCCTATCCTGGGAAGTCTTAGAGTGAATAGCTTAAAGTGATTTAATCTTCTGCAAATATAAAACATCTGGCAACTTCAGTGTGCACATGCGTGGCACTTAGGCTATGATATCATTTCCCATTAATTGTAAATGTGACAAACTTAGTCTTAGGAATACAAGAAGCATTTCAGTTTGCAGCAGTAGGAAGGGAGGTGCCTGGCCTCGCTCCCCCTTTTCACCTTTGTCTATTTAGGCTCCACTTAAGGTAAGATTGAGGTTACTGAAGCTTAGAGAGCTGCCACAATCCTGGTTTCCTAATTGCAGAACTAAGAAGAATTCGAGGGTTCCATCAGTCTCCAGTGATGATGCTGTTGAATGCCTCTGTTTTGTTTTCTGTCTGTAGTTTTTAATAGCGGATTAAACACAAAACCTAACGAACTCCCTCCCACAGCAGTACATTCTTGTAATTTGAACATCTCCTAGCTGCAACCCTGAGAGCACCATTAATGGTTGCTGATGTCTTTACCACCAACTTGACCTGTTCAGAGAAAATAAAATGAAGAGATTTATCACTTTATTGTGGTTTTCATTCATATTTGAAAAGCAAAAATAACTTTCTAGAGAAGACTGGAACTTTCTAGCCCCCAGTTAGTGTCTTTGAGCAAACTATCAAGGTTTCTTGAAATGCTACATGACTGGTGTGAGCTTGCTGTCCTAACGTATCTGTTAACCTCACCATTTAAACCCAAAATACAGTTGCAGGAATGTATGTTTCAAAAATAAAAAGGCCTGGGAATTTAGATGAGGAAAGGGTGTCCTTCATTTATAATATGGAAATGTTATGACCTTCATCAAATATGAATGTCATTGTACTAAAATGCAAGAAGTATTCCAAGGAAACCCACTTTATTCCCCTCTTCTTCCTGTGTACACAGTATGTGTCCTTCCTCATCCTATATACATAGTAGGCGTCCTTCCTCATCCTATATACATAGTAGGCTTCCTTCCTCATCCTATATACATAGTAGGCGTCCTTCCTCATCCTATATACATAGTAGGCTTCCTTCCTCATCCTATATACATAGTAGGCTTCCTTCCTCATCTTATATACATAGTAGGCTTCCTTCCTCATCTTATATACATAGTAGGCTTCCTTCCTCATCTTATATACATAGTAGGCTTCCTTCCTCATCCTATATACATAGTAGGCGTCCTTCCTCATCCTATATACATAGTAGGTGTCCTTCCTCATCCTATATACATAGTAGGCTTCCTTCCTCATCCTATATACATAGTAGGCTTCCTTCCTCATCCTATATACATAGTAGGCATCCTTCCTCATCCTATATACATAGTAGGCGTCCTTCCTCATCTTATATACATAGTAGGCTTCCTTCCTCATCCTATATACACCATAGGCTTCCTTCCTCATCCTATATACATAGTAGGCGTCCTTCCTCATCCTATATACATAGTAGGTGTCCTTCCTCATCCTATATACATAGTAGGCGTCCTTCCTCGTCCTATATACATAGTAGGTGTCCTTCCTCATCTTATATACATAGTAGGCGTCCTTCCTCATCCTATATACATAGTAGGCGTCCTTCCTCATCCTATATACATAGTAGGTGTCCTTCCTCATCCTATATACATAGTAGGCTTCCTTCGTCATCCTATATACATAGTAGGCTTCCTTCCTCATCTTATATACATAGTAGGCGTCCTTCCTCATCCTATATACATAGTAGGCGTCCTTCCTCATCCTATATACATAGTAGGCGTCCTTCCTCATCCTATATACACCATAGGCTTCCTTTCTCAGCCCTTTATTCATCCTATACTTACTAATTGAAGTGCTGTGTATGTTTCTTCAGTGCCCATGAAAATATTGATATTTTTTGTGTTATGAAAAGTATTTTTTTTCTTCAGAAAATCTTTAGTTGATGGAGATAAACTTTTAAGATGATATAGAACCTGGCATTTAAGAAAATATGACTAATCTGGATTAGTAGTTACTTCAAGCTCATAGTTTAAATTCCATATCTGTCTAAGCAGACTTGGAACTTTGTCTTACTTGGAAATGGCTGGCGTGAAGGAATAGCACACCCTTCAGCTTTAAATCTGCATTCTAGAAAGATTTCTTTAACTAGAAGTTTGTTTTCTCTTATGGACCATAGAACGTCCAGTTATTTGTGTTATTTCACTTCTTTTAACATCAGTATTCAATTATGTTGCCAACTTCCAGAGGTGTTGGGGTAGGTTATAAAGGAACTGAAAATAAAAGGTCTTTGGCTGCCTGACATGTCACATTATTGTAAAATGTCCTTGATCCAATAGCTTTTCACATGGGTAAACATCTTTAAAATGTCAACAAAAAATGTTGCTTTATCCAGTGGTCTATAATTATTCCTGAATACCTACTGATTCCTTTTAATTATACAACCCTGTCTAGTGCTTTTATTTTCGGTTGCATCTTGACTTTTGGAAATATAGGGTTTTGGGCTCTGAAGAAGTTCATAGAGTCATAGACTAGGATGATGGTCTTAGTTTGTTTTCCATTGTTACAACGACCTACTGGAGATAAAGTACGAAAGAGGTTGATTTAGCTCAGAGTTTGGGAAGCTGAAAGACAAATGTGAATGGTCTACAGTATGTAAAGGACCTGTATCATTGAAATGACATCCTGAGAGTTTCATATGCAAATGGGAAGAGATAACATGACAAGAAGGGAAGGTATGTTTGTGTGTATGTGTGTATGAGTGTGTGTGTGTGTGTGTGCTTGTGTATGTGTATGTATGTTTGTGATTCCATGTGTATGTGTGTGTGTGTTTGTGTATTTGTGTATTTGTGTGTGTGTGTGTTTGTGTGTATTCCTGGTATGAAATGTGAACTAACTCAAGTGGAGATGTCACTTAGATGACAGTGTCCTCTGTGACTTAAGAACTTTCCAGGAAATTCTAAGTAGAAGTGCATAGGAATCTTTCTTCTCATCCCTGATCATTTTTACTGATATGTAAGGAGCTGTCATTAGCAATAGCTTATCTTAAATTCATGTCTCTATCAGCTATATTTTTGTCTCACTAAAAACCATTCCCCATGTTAACTCAGAACAGGTTTTGTTTTGTTTTTTTTATAGCATAATACATGGTTCTTGTTTTGTTGTTATTTTTATTGTCATAACATGTTACATTTACTTTTGTTGGTTTATTCTTTCTGGTGACTTTATATTGAAAGTTTTTGCAAAATTATGTTGGACCCAGTAAACCAACAATACAGTTTACTGCACTACTTAATTTTTTAATGAATTGATTTATATTTTTTAAATATGAAAATGTGTTTATTAGATTTTGGCTGCTCCAGAGTTACCAGTACTTTTTTAAAGTCTATTCTCTTGGAGAGGCAATATCCAGGTCCTTCCTAGTTTAAGGTCTTGTTCAGTTACTGTCAATCCATCATTTGAATTATTTTTTTATAAAATCATCTAAGTCTGTCATGTGTTGATTAGGATATGCCTGTCCTCTCTTCCCCTACAAAGAGTCTGACTTGTACTCTCCTAAGTTGTGTGAAAGTATAAGTCTAATTATCTGAGTCACTTAGGACAAGTAAATCCTTGAATTGTATCTGCCTTTCTGGAATCCACTGTCATCAGGATGGCCTGCTTCCATTGTTAATCTGAGTAATGACACTGGGGATTGGGCTTGGGGGCCATCTGTTAAAGGCTCCCTTAGCATGCAAACCTTATGCATCATGTTTAATTATTTTAGAGTAAGCACAAATGATGTATTTATCATGCACATATATTTCATATGTTTTATTACAGTGATTTAATACCATAGAATGCTTAGACCAGGAACAACTGTGCTTTGTTAGAATTGTCAAGTCGTCTTTTTTCTTTCTCTCTCTCCCTCTTTCTTTCTTTCTTTCTTTCTTTCTTTCTTTCTTTCTTTCTTTCTTCTGTTTACATGTAGAATATTCAAAATCCCTACCAATAATATTTTCTCTTTATTTTACACATGTGCATATAAAAGTGAATGTATTTATACATATAACACAGTAGAGAAATCACAATGTTATTGTAAAGACTAAAATGAATTTAGTGGATGTAGCTATTGTGTTAGTATGGATCAGCATAAGATGAATGCAAGCAGTACTCTTGGACTCCAAATCTTTGTCTTCATGGGGAAAGGAGTGAAGGCCTGCACTGTATGACCCAGGTATACTGGACATGCTTCCAGGGCCTTTTTTGCAATTGCTGCAGTTCGCCTCATCCTCCACCATCTATTTCATTCTTCCCTCATAAAGGTGACTGATGAGAGCATAATCTGGGGACCTGTTTATGTCTCTAGACTAACAGGGAACTATGGCTTTTCTACTTTTACTACTGAGTTGATTGTTATTCTTGGAACCACCTGGATGTTCTTTCCTTGAAATGCTATGAGCAGTTTGAGCTCTGACAAAGCTAAAATGAGGAATTAAACGACCGTAAGAGAACTCTTCCATATTTATTACCTCATGACTCATTTAAAAGCATCTATAATTTTATTATAACGTTTTGTTGACTGCTGTATGGGTTATAATATTGAGAAAATATCTAGTAAAATTGTTAAATTCTTATAATACTCAAAATTTTGAGCTAGTTCTTTGTGTGGGTAATAAACATAAAAGCAAGTAGTTTAAGGTCAAAATGGGGTACAGCATCATATTTGTATCACAGTGTAATAAACTTCATATGTCAAAAATTTCCTCATTTCTACCTATACATTAAATATAAGCCAAACCTTGCTTTCAATTTTTACTGAAATGTCTGGTGGACCACTCTGCTCTGTGATTTTTATATCAAGGAGGTAATAAAGTAATTGCAGCAATGTTTTCAAATCACAGAGACTGAAACACCACAGTAATACATAGGATACAAAATTATGTATGCAAAATTGGAAGGTTCATCACCAAAGTGATTCTTCCTATTTTAGCACTTCAGGCTTCAGGAGACAACCATGGTGTGGAAAAGAAATGTCGGATTCTTCCAAGTATGAATACACATGACTCTGTGAATTGAGATGGAGAAATATTACTTAATATGGAAGATAGAAATTTCATCTAATAATTTTCTTCTAAGCTGAACTATATTATATCTCACATGTAATATACATTATACCATTACATCTCACATATATAATATATTACTATATTTTATAGATATACAAACACACTCTCTAGTGTTACTCTAGTGTTAGTATACTTAGGTTCTTTTGTATCTGTACTGATTTATAGTATATGTCACATTAAGAATTAAATCACAGGATATTTTTCAGTGAAAACACTTTTCAATGGGTCAGCTTTAATTTACAAACAAAGAATTGTTGTTAGGTATGTTGTGTCATTTTTTTTTTCTTTACAAGCAAGATAAATCATGGGTTGCCACTTGGTCACTTAGCAACTGCTTAGAAAGTGTTCTTTTGTTCTGGTCAATTAGCTCCTTTAATTAAATAGTAACATTTTGAAGGTGATGTGTATCAATGTCAGAGCAATTGGCCCCCTATATGGTTCAGAGTAGGAAACCTTACTTTTTGAGGACTTAATTTCAGCCTCAGAAAATGAATGTAATAAAACGGGGATCCTCATGTCTTCGTGCGGAGCCCTACACTGAAGATCAGTGTGTATCCTCTTCAAGGAACAGGTAAAGTGTCTACAATGATGGCTTTCCTTGTGGTTCCATTGAAAGTTTCTTCTTCAGCACTTGGCTAGCTGGCCATTCACCCATAACAACACTTTGGAGTTTTTAGTTCACTGAAAGAAATACTAGAAATACAAGGAAGACTGTGTTTTGTAGGTCAGTCACTGCTCTTCATTGCATGGCAGAAATGAAAGAGAAAGCTAATCATTCTGGTTTCATTGAACCCAGTCACTGATATTGACTATTTGAAATTTTCCATCTCCTGATACTGGGTAGGTTTTCCTCTTGGGTGAAAAACAGTTTCATTTAAAAATGAAAATTATTAACTTCTCTTTCTCTCTCCTTTCTTCTCTTTTCTTTCTCTTTCTTTCTTTCTGTATGCATGGGTACAAGAAAGCTTTTAAAATAGCCCAGCCTTGCCTCAAACTCACTATTTAAATATAGTTAACTTTGATCCTCTTGATTCAATGTTACAAATTTTGGAATATAATGCATATACTGCCATACTTGGATTTATCTTATACTGGGGCTTAATCCAGGACTTTGTGTATGCTACTGAGCACTCTTAAGATATATCCTTAGTCTCTGAAAAGCGATTATCTTGGCTACAGTTTTGGTTGCTATGATGAAATGTCATGATCAAAAGCATACTGAGGAAGAAAGGGTTTATTTAACACTTTCTTGTCATAGTTCTTCACCAAAGGAAGCCAGGACAGGATCAACAGGAGTTGATGCTGAGCCATGAACAGTATAGCTTACTGGTTTCCTTCCTATGGCTTCCTCAGCCTGCTTTTTTACAGAACCCAGAACCAGACCAGGAATGGCACCACCCACAATGGGCTGAGCCTTCTCCCATCAATCACTCATTAAGAAAATGCTCTGTATGGAAGCTTCTTCTCAATTGAGGTACCCCACTTTTCAGATGACTTTAGCTTGTCTCAAGTTTATATAAAATTAACCAGAATAGTAGCTTTTTCATACTTTCATTCTTCAATATTAATGCACTATTGTCAGAGGCTTAACATAGATGACTGTAGTTCACGTTCAAATGATGTGCTAGAAAAAATTCTAAACCACATTATAATAAAATTCTAGATGTGAATGAAATTCTTTTGATTTTTCTGTATGTTAAAAGATTGATTTCCAGAAAACATCATCTGTTCGCTTGCCTGGGACTATGCATGCTATACACACAAATGTTCATTTCTCTGTGAGTTGTTTTTCTGGCAGTGGACTAGCTTGCATGAATAAATGGCTAGCCTTACACTATTGGAATTGTAAGCTACTGCTCTCTTCATAAGTAGAGATGTAAATGATGGAAGTTCAGGTCAGCACAAGCATTTCCTTTTGGATGTGTCATTAATTACAATTATAAATCATGATAGTGTGCTTCAGGACTGTCAGAAGGGGTTAAGTGGGTAACCTGAGTTAGCCATACTCTACGCAGAGCTCCAAATAAATATCTACTTTTCATGAAGACAACAGCAGTTGCAAATGTCCTTTCTTTTTGAGAGTCCTGTGGTCAGTGGCATAGGGGCTTCAGATTTTGCCTACTCAAGCTTTATAGTTCTGGTCCTTTACTGTCTTTGTGAGTAAAGTGTACGAGTTAGTTGAGTGATGGAATTTGAGAGTGTATATGTCACTTGAGCTGACAAAAGTTTAAATGAGGCTTACATATAAAAATCACTGAATTTAAGATTAAGAATTCACATAACGTAAATATTATGAGTTAATTTGTATGAGAAGACATGTATAAATCTTTCTGGCAACATTGCTCCTATTAGTTACACTACAAGACAGTGGACAAAAGCATAAATAGCGAAGTATTTGATTGCCTATGGATTTTATTAGCCCTGGGAAGTCAAGTGTCAAAAAAGCAGTAAATGAAACAGCATTATGAATTAACTAGAGACTGAGGGCTGGAGAGATGGCTCAACAGTTAAGAGCACCAGCTCTTCCTCTAGAGGACCCAGATTCAATTCCCAGTCCCCACATGGCAGTTCAAAGCTGTCTGTAGCTCCAGACTCATGGGATCCCATCCTGTTCCCCCAGACACACATGCAGACAAAGTACCAATGAACATAAAATAAAGATAAATAAATCATTAAAAAAGAAATAATACGAGACACAATTATGTATTTTGTAAATGTACATAGCTTAGTGAGTCTCCAGTTTTTCCAGTGTAGCGCCAATGAAACTTATTCTCTTGTCACATACATGATAACTAATGCCCACAGGAAATTATTGTAATTATGAATGACCTACCTCCCATTTGTCAGGGGGTGCAAAGGTTCTCTGTCTTATCCATGTGATACTATTGTGTTGTTATCCCATTGAAATATGATCACAAATTATTTAAGTCTATTGTAGGGAACTCAAAAATGAGCTCATAAATGTAGGACATAGAGGACTTTTTCTTTCTTAGTTTCTCTATAGTATGTCCCTCCAGACTGAATATTCAGTAGGCAACAGAAAGGTATCTTGAAGAAACATAGCTTAGTGAATCTGTCATTTAACAAAAATCAGAACATGATTAACAGTCCAGAAAGGAGGTAAATCAAATTGACTTTGAAACAACCATTTCATTTCATCACATGCTAGGAAATTTAAAAAAAAAAAAAAAGTCTCCATATAAAATAGAAGCATCTCCTCTGACTTTTATTTGCAAGCAATTAAATAGTTAAAATATGTTGTTGTGGCTTAAATCACACTTTATAATTTCCACCACTCCCAACATAGCTATAAATTTTTCTCTCAGGTGAAGTAATGTCCATTTGCATCCTTCTTAGCCACTAGCAAGTAGCAGGGATGAACAATCTCCCGAGAGAAGAAGCCACTTTACACGTTTATAGCCAGGTCAAACACGTCTCCTAGACTCATCTTCTAAAGCATGGGGCTGCTGGGTGTAAAGCAGTTTTCGTATAGGTGGTTATATTAAAGAACTGAAATAGGCACAGAATCTGGCAGAGGGAGAGTTTACATATCACTCAGTAGAATGAGTAAGGAATACATCACAACATAGCAGGGATCGCAGGAATGTGGTCACAGAGCCATGTCTAGAACATAGAAACAAGGAACTAAGGCTTCCTGCCTGCTTCTCTCCTCTCTGCTCATACTAATTTCAGTTGTCTGGTTTCAAGCACTGTTAGAGGATGTGTTTTATTAAGTACATTGAGTTTGTGGTAGTTTTTCACAGCAGTCAGAAGACACCAACATATTATAGCACCAAATTCTATGGTGGGAGTGTTAACCTAGGGTTTGTTCTAATAATGTCTCCCTGACAAAGAGATAAAGCAATGGGGAAACAGCTAGGATTGAAAGGAACTTAATTTATCTTGATCAAAAGATGGATATAGAAGTGCCTTTTGCCGTGACATTTACTCTGTTGCTGACATTTTCTGGCTTTCTGGCTTCTGTTTCCGAGTTTGCATTATAATGATTGACTGAATTTAGATAAGTGGCATATATTTTTAAAGAACTATTATAATGGGGATGATTGAGTGAGAGAATATCCTTTGCTAGTGGCTTGCTTGATTTCAAGACATTTAACATTATTTTGGATATTAAACAAGAAAAGCATTCTGGGATTTGCTTGTCATTTTGGATCCAGAATAATGAATGGAAATCATTAATGAAAAGTTAATTTGGAATGTTAGCAAAGTTTATTCTCTATTTTGAGGGTTGCATGCTTCACTTGATACCTAGTGTACATTTGGGATTTATCTGCACCACACCTCTGGGTCTAGTAGCATATTAAGTTATGAAGAATATTAGCATTGCTCCCAAACAATTACTTGTTCATATGCTAGCTGATTAAAATTCATGAATAATTTATTGAAATGAATAGAGATTTTATAAATAAATCTCCTTGTTCTCTGGGGGCCTAAAAACAAAATACATATGCTAATATAAGATCTCTTTTACCACCAACATCAAACTTTAATATTGAGTGGTATATTAGTCTCCTTAATGTGAATTTCACTCATAGCCATGCTGTTAAGCAACGTGTCTGCTTCTTAGTTGCTTTGCATTTTGTGGCAGTTCCAACCTTGAGATATTGCTCTGCTTATTGAGGGTTCCAATAACCCTCTGAGCAGACGAGGTGAAGTAACACTGATCAGGACATTACTGCCATTCTACAGGCTAGTGTGTGCAATGTTTCAACCTCATTTTTTTTCATTTATACATGTCTTTACTTATGCATGTCATTGCATTCATTATTCAATATTACATTAATTTTTGTTGTTGTTCAGGCAAACATATAAATAAATCAAAATAAACCAAATAGCATCATACATAGAACATGCTGGTGTATTTTAGAAATGTAATCTTTTAGTGACTCCTGTGTTAGCTTAGGTGTGAAAAGACTGTACAAAGTTAAAAGAACATTCACATTTCCCCTACCATTACTGTGATAATTTTTGTCTTTTGAAAGTTGGCCCCTTGGCTTCAGACTGAATCAAACAGGAAGGACAAGGGCTGTGTTTGACCCGAATACTGGTTCATGCTAGCTTTGTACCCATTGTCCATGCTCGTACTCCTCTTTCCATCTTCTTTACTCTGTTGGTTGTTTTCTATGGCAAATGGTGACAGCTAGCATTTGATACATACACATAAGTCCAGTCTTTACAATATCTGTACATATAGTTTAAGGAAGGTTTACAATTTATAATTCACTTTCCATGTTTTTGTTTTGTCTTGACTTTCCTCTTTATTTATCATGCTGTATATCAGACTATTTCGGGTCAATGGTGAGGCTTAAAAATGTGTGAGGCCTTGTTGCTTTGGGGTAGAATCCCAGAGAGCTGTGAATTTAGCGTTGTTTCCTACCTTAACTGAAATTAGTCACTGGATGAGCCATATGGAAGGAAAACACACACTACACATATGGAGACAGCCCCCTTTATCCAGAAAATATGATGCTTGGAGACACTTGCATGTCCTAGGACATTCGTTTAGATCCACGTCAGCTTAGCATGTAGAGAATTCATGCCCTTTTCATTTGTTTTGTAAGCTCTTGAGTTGGAAATTGCAATTTCTCGGCATGAAAAGTCTTCCTCTATCCTACTTTATCTGAGGGGCAAACACTCTACAATCTTGGATTGATTCAAGTGTTTCCTTTGAAGATGAGCTTCATTGAATTCACTTGTGAAACAGGCCACCATTTAGCTAGGATAGAACTTCCCTCATTACTGGTAAATACTTCTCCAAACTCTTTGAAGAGATTTGTATGGGTAAAGGTTATATGGCAGATGTGAGGACTACGTTCTGTAGACTAGCACTAGATGCCTGCAGCATATATATCACATGGTGGTTAGGCTGCTTCTTTACAGATGAGCATGGAAAATCACAACTTACATTATTCTTTGGCAACATTCTAAAAGCTCTTCCCTTAACGGGCCCATTGAGGAAAAGAACACTTATATTTATATTTATTTGCAATAAGGAAACATTCATTATCTCTACCATTTATTACTTTTATAAACTATTTCTTTTCTATATATAATTCCCCTATAAAAATTAAAAATAAATATAAATATGTCTCGTCTACATTATATAAATATCCAGCGTACAGAACCTGGTCAGTAGTAGTTAGTAAACATGTCCTGGGATTTTAGTCTCACAATCTTTGAAGTTGTATTTTCAAAAAAAAAATTTAGTCTGTTTAGTGATCTCAGCTAGATAGCCTTGTCTCTATTTTTTGGGTATTTGTGATTGGGAATATTTTTAAGCTAGTAGCCTTTTAAAAATCATAAATAAAACTCAATGTTAAGCCATATCTGAAAATCAGTTTAAACTTGTCCAGGCTGGTGAGAGCCTCTTTATGGAGTTTTCTTTGTCTTCTTTTATTCATGTGACAAATCATCACTAGTAGTTCAAAACATACTGCCTATGCAGTCTTAGCTTACGTTCCCTTCAGTCCAGGCCAACCTGGAACCCTGTGAGGTTATGTTAGTAGTTTTCTTGTACCTGAGTTCCTGTAACTTTTCAGCATTAATTCTTTAATCAGTTTGGGGGCAATTATCACCCTATTAAGATTAATACTTTCTTTTAAAGCCTTTCAAGTCCCTGAGAAGTGTGATGATTGGTCCAGAAGTTGAAGGGGAAATACCAACTGATGACAGTCTACTAATGACCCCCTACGCCCTGTATCCCAGTTGACAGGCTGTGCACACAGAGGCCTGTGTGGAGTCCTCTAGAGACAGCTCAGTCTTTCACTGGTATTGCTTTTAAGGGAAAACCTGCCCTAATACATTATTCATCATTCCATAAGTTCACATGTTGAAATAATATTTTCCAAAGTTTCTGTCAAGTAAAATAACTTAAGCCACCCAAAATTAAATTGCTATGTCCCTTTGACATTTGAGCTTAATAAGTGATATATTGCCTATTGCATGCTACTGTGGGGGCCAGTGATATACAGAGATTGGGTATTTCTTCTGGGTATAAATTTCAATTTCCTATTCTGTGTAGTGGGGGCATGGCCCCAGCTTTCTTTCTAGCTTTGTGGCATCTCTTCATTAGCTCATCTACTGGAACTTTGAAGTTGCAAGAAGTAAAGTAAGAACAGAGGCAAAAGCAAATAAAGAGAAGGAAACATCATAGCTCCCCTCCTTCTGCGTTTGATGAAATCTGCTCCTCTCCAGTGCTTTTCTTTATGTTTCTGTTCACTGCTGTGCATCTGAAACTTTCTCTCCTGAAAGTGCATGTTCTTAAGAAGAGAAAACTTTTGCTAAATTTACCAAAAGCCTTCATAAAACCAATGTCTCTTTAAATTACAGTTGCTACATCATTATTTTCTAGTTTATGTTTTCTCCCCTAACCTCCTTCTCCTCTCTTCCTCTCCCCTCCCTCCCGTTCCTTTTCTTCCTTCCTTTTTTTTCTTTTCTGTCTTTTGTTTTAGGCCACTGTCATCATTTAGTTCAGCCTGGTTTAGAACTCACCTTGTTGACCTTAAGTTTGCAACAATCTTTTATCCAACCTTGCACCCTACGTGGTGAGACTGCATGCATGTGCCAACCAATCTTGACTCTGGTTATCTATTTAACATTTATCATGTTCTCCTAAATTGTTCACTAACCTTTGGTTACATATGAATATTATATATAACATATTTACTTACAGTCTACAGTTACTGTTAGTATATCCTTATTTTAAGACTATTAAGTAATTAGAGCGTACATTTTTCTTTTCTAGAACCGCCTAGACCCATTGCTCCTCCTCAGCTGCTTGGTGTTGGCCCTACTTACTTGCTGATCCAACTAAATGCGAATTCTATTATTGGCGATGGCCCCATCATCCTGAAAGAAGTAGAGTATCGAATGACGTCAGGATCTTGGACAGAAACTCATGCAGTCAATGCACCAACATATAAGTTATGGCATTTAGATCCAGATACAGAATACGAGATCCGTGTCCTGCTTACCAGACCTGGTGAAGGGGGAACTGGGCTCCCAGGACCACCACTGATCACTAGAACGAAGTGTGCAGGTAAGGCTGGCTACCTGACCTATGCTCTTGTCAAGGAATCTTATAATAGTAATTAACACACTCATGGTATTCAACATTTTATATTATTTAGACATATAATTTTGAAAGTCTTATTGAATTTGTTTTTTGACAGGTTTATACATATACAATGTGAATTCTGATTGTTGTACTTGGTCATCCCCTAGATACAACCTTCTAAGCGTTTACTAAATTTGGTTATTCATAACCTTGTTTCTGTAACACTATGCCTACTTCAGAGTAGTTTGAGCATGTCTTTGAAACTCTTCTACTGTTTGATGAAGCCACAGTCTTTTCTTACACAGTAACTTTGACGAGTTTTCTGGTTTTGTGCATAATATTTCTGGTAGCTACATATCTCTGTTAACTCTAAAGCATTTCCTTCATGTTAATATTGTAAACCTTTTTACCACATGGAAATAGTTTTGTCTGCAGTAGAGAGCTGATATAACATAGATAAGAAAATTGATTCTAGGACTAGAGAGAAAGCTCTTTTTGGTTCAGTGCCTGGCCCAAGAACATAACAGGTGAGATCCCAGTACCTACAGAAAAGCTGAATGTTAAAAGTTTATGCAGATTTCTCATTCCCCCCTGGGATGCAAAACAGGCCAATTCCCTGAGCTCATTGTGAGTTCATGGTTTGGGGAGAGACTGCTTTAAAGAATTGAGTGGAAACACCAGAGAGAAATACAACATCAGCCTCCAGCCTCCAAATGTATACACACAGTGAAAAACAGAAAAAAGTGAAAAAACAGAAAAATGCCTGCACACAATAACCATCCTGTGCAGGAAATCCTGTTGAGGATTAGCTAAGCAGCTTGACACCTCCTAGAGAAGGCAGAAAATTTCCTTCCTGTAATTGGTCTGTCTGTGCGTGGAAATGGGTGCTGAAAATATCAATACACTTGCAGATACATAAGAAAATTACAACATAACATGGTCTTTGTTCTACCATATAGGAAAAATTACCAGTTATGCAAAGATAAAATATTTGATCACCTATTATTTGAGCAGATAATTACTTTAACATTAATTCTCAAAATGATAAGTTTTAGTTCAAAGAGATATTTTTGTGTCCATGAGCAGTAGGTGAAAATAAACACACACACACATACACACACACACACAACCTGAATACTTCTTGAATATTTGCTTATCATTTAAATTTTATTGGGCTAGTCACCAAGAATTCTGATGTAGCACATAGTAGTCGATACATATTTTTATTGTAATTAAGTTGTCGTGTATTTTAAGCATACAGGACATTTAACTGTTGATTTGGCAGCTAGCGAGTAGAGGGTCCTCTAATGTGTTGATTGGCATCTGGCAGTTGAAAGCTTTGCAGAACTTTTTACTCTAGTTCCCATTGTCCCGAGGCTCAGCTTCAATTTCTCAGTTTGGTTTTAAATACTCTGATTATTTGTAACCTCTTCTTCAGGGTTTCATGAGGAATTGTTCTTAGGATACTAAAGCAACTTTCTGCAGGAAAGGGTAGCTGAACTTTCTACCTAGTCAGGAATTACTCATTTAATATGTAACCTCTTAAAATTACAACAGTTGATAACAATAACCTAGAATTGTAGTTTCCCTCTTGATTTTTATCTACACTTTCTTTTAATTTTCTTTGTGTGTTGTTACTGTCTTCATTCTTGTCAGAATAGACCATTAAGAAGGAACAGCAGCATGAGGAATTTTGTGTAGCTGTTTAACCTCAAAGATACTTGAAACTCATTATTGCTGAGTGAGTTTTGAAGATTACAAGTAAATGTTTTTAGGGCCACTATGCTGTATTAAGTGGGTGAATGAACATTGACTTTTGTTCCCTGTTGATGTTTATGTTCAGAGTGTGTTGAAGTAACAGAAGAGAAAATATGACTGGAGATCTCTGTAAGAACTGCCTCATTTGGTGAAGAACGTAGAGTAAGAATATCAACTGGTTAGGGCTGCTTCTGACTTAGAAAAATCTTGATGATTAGGAAATATATGGGGCTTTAAGCTTGGGTATGTTGTGCTTCCTTTTCATTAAACTCTAGTCTGTAATTTCTTTATTTCTTTCTTGTTGAAATTATCATTGAGTAGAGTATTGTTAAACGTCCTCATGTATGTGGGCTTTCTATTGTTATATTGTTATTGAGGAGCAGCCTTAATCCATGGTGATCTGATAGGATTCAAGGAATAATTTCTATCTTCTTGTATCTGTTGAGGACTGTTTTGTGACAGATTAAATTGTCAGTTTTGGAGAAAGTACCATGAGGTGCTGAGAAGAAGGTATATCCTTTAGTTTTAGGATGAAATGTTCTATAGATATCTGTTAGAACCATTTGTTTAATAACTTCTGTTAGTTTCACTGTGTCTTTGCTTAGTTTCTGTTTCCATGATCTGTCCATTGCTGAGAGTGGTGTGTTGAAGTCTCCCACTATTGTGTGCAATACAATGTGTGCTTCGAGCTTTAGTAAAGTTTCTTTTATGAATGTAGATGCATTTGGAGTGTAGAGGTTCAGAATTGAGAGTTCATCTTGGTAGATTTTACCTTTGATGAGGATGAAGTGTCCTTCATTATGTTTTTGGATCACTTTAGTTTGAAAGTTGATTTTATTCAATATTCGAATGGCTACTCCAGCTTATTTCTTGAGACCATTTGCTTAGAAAATTGTTTTCAAGACTTTTTATTGAGGTAGTGTCTATCTTTGTCACTGAGGTAGGTTTCTTGTATGTATCAAAGTGTTGGATCCTGTTTACTTACTCAGTCTTATAGTCTATGTCTTTTTATTGGGGAATTGAGTCTATTGGTACTAAGAAAAAGTAATTGTAGCTTCCTGTTATTGTTGTTGTTAGAGTTACAAGTCTGCTCATGTGGCTACCTTCTTTTAGTTTTGTTGGAAGATTACTTTCTTGCTTTTTCTAGGATGTAGTTTCCCTCTTTGTGATGGAGTTTTGATTATTATGTTTTGAAGGGCTGGATTTGTGGAAAGATATTGTGTAAATTTGTTTTTGTCATGGAATACCTTGGTATCTCCATCTATGGTAATTGAGAGTTTTGCTGGGTATAGTAGCCTGGGCTAGCATTTGTGTCCTCTTAGGGTCTGTATGACATCAGCCCAGGATCTTCTGGCTTTCATAGTCTCTGGAGAGAAGTCTGGTGTCATTTTGATAGGTCTTTCTTTATATGTTAGTTTACCATTTTCCCTTACTGCTTTTAACATTCCTTCTTTGTTTTGTGCATTTGGTGTTTTAATTATTATGTGGCAGGAGGAATTTCTTTTCTGTTCCAAACTATTTGGAGTTCTGTGGGCTTCTTGTATGTTCATAGGCACCTCTTTCTTTAGGTTATGGAAATTTTCATCTATACTTTTGTTGAAGATATTTACTGGCCCTTTAAGTTGGAAGTCTTCACTCTCTTCTATACCTTTTATCCTTAGGTTTGGTCTTCTCATTGTGTACTTGATTTCCTGGATGTTTTGGCTTAGGATCTTTTTTGTATTTTGCATTTTCTTTGACTGTTGTGTTAATCGTGTGTTAATGCCTCTTGTATTTTGTTGGTGATGCTTGCATCTATGGCTCCCGACTTCTTTCCCTGGTTTTCTATCTCCAGAGTTGTCTCTCTTTGTGAATTCCTAATTGTTTCTGCTTTCATTTTTAGATCCTGAATGGTTTTGTTCGATTCTTTCACCTGTGTGGTTTTGCTTTCATGTAATTCTTTAAGAGATTTTTGTGTTTCCTCTTTAAGGGCTTGTACCTGTTTACCTGTATTCTCCTGTATTTCTTTAAGGGAGTTATTTATGTCCTTCTTAAATTCCTCTATCACCATCATGAGATATGATTTTAGATCCGAATCTTGCTTTTCCTGTGTATTGGGGTGGGAGTACTATGTTCTGATGATGCCAAGTATTTTTGGTTTCTGTTGGTAAGTTTCTTGTATTTGCCTTTTGCCATCTGATAATCTTTGGTGCTAGATGTTCTTGCTGTCTCTGGCTGGAGCTTGTTCTTCCTGTGGTTTTGTAAGCCTGTGTCAACACTCCTGGGAGATCAGCTCTCCCCTGGAAAGACCCATGTGCAGATGGCTGTGGATCAACCTTCCCTCCTGGGTACAGATGGAGGTAGAAAGGCCCCTGTCCCAGCTGCTCAGCTGCTTCTATAGCCTGTGCTTCTGAGCTCGTTCTGCCTTAGAAAGTCTGAGTAACATTTAATTTGTGTACTCCTCATGAATTTAAATATCATGTCCAATCAGTTGTCCTTTTACTTCCAAATATAGGAATTTCAGATCATCTTTCACCCTTGATAAACCTTTACCAATGTTTATTATAGTTAGTATCGTCTCAAAGTTACTCTGACTTAGAATTTTAGGGAAAAAGCAGTATAGACTAGAAATTTTTCTCTAAGTTTATCAGATTTGAGAGAAGATGAGGCTACTCATCAGAGCCAATATTAAGGTCAGTATCAAGTTCTTTTATTTGAAAAGGAGAGAAAGCTAGCTCATGTAGTAATTTCTAACCATTCTTTGTATAGGAAATTAGAATATAATTTAGAAAAATCATAAATCTAAGAATAAAATCACCATTTGTTTAAAACATGATGCATTTTATATTCCCCCACATTAAGATCTATTTCCTTTTCTCTAAATCAGCATCTCAGATTAGTATACCTTTGGCCTCAACCAGAGACCACGAAGCAACAAAGTACCATGTGCTCCGCACAAGTCACCCTAGTAGCTGATTTTTAGCAGAAATTTCAAACGCTTAAAAATGTTTTGTAATATGTGGGAAAGATCCCTTTGAGACATCAAGATGAAAGTTCCTACCTAATGTTATCAAACGGTACTTGCCATGAATAATGGGACTGGCATAAAATTGAGTTTTAAATCTACAAAACTTATTTTTTAAACCGTAAAGATAGTATATTGAATTGCTTTTATTTTCAAATAGCTATTTCTTTTTTATTTTATTTATTTATTTATTTATTTATTTATTTATTTATTTACTTACTTACTTACTTACTTACTTACTTTGGTTTTTTCAAGACAGGGTTTCTCTGTGTAGCTCTGGCTGTCTTGGAACTCACTCTGTAGACCAGGCTGGCCTCAAACTCAGAAATCTGCCTGCCTCTGCCTCCCAAGTGCTGGGATTAAAGGCGTGCACCACCACCGCTTGGCTCAAATTGCTATTTGTATATACTATGTGTTAAACATGCTAAGTTACACAAAACTTTAAAAGCATCAATTCCTCCTAATGGATTATTCCCACCCCACCCCCTCTGCTGTTTTCTCTTATTCTCCATTTCTTTATGTCTCTGTTTATATATGATCTCATTCACATAATTCTTCTGTAATTTCAAAGAGCTTTTCTGCTACCTACATTTTCTTATCTTATTTTGCTATATTATACCTCATATATAACCAGTAAATTGATTACTATATTCTGTTTCTCATGTTCCTCTTTAATGCACTTTTAAATATTTGATATTTTATGTCAGATAGTAGTAAAAGTCATTTGGAAGACATCTACCAGTAAATAATTTTACAGCCAGTGAGAGGTTTTGCCATGTACATTGTTTATAGTTTTACATTTTTAAGGAAAATATATGTCTATGGCTAAATACTAATGAATACTACTTTAGACTCAACACATAAAGTTAGGTATCATGTGATATAGTCTCTTCAGTCGTAGCCATTGAAAATGAATAAACACAAATTCTGGAATGAGTAACTTATTCCCTAAAACAGCACAGCTTAATGTTCCCAGCTTCCCTTGTACTGGAAGCAAAGATGGTTTATTTGCTAAACACTCAACAAACAACAACAAAAATGGAGAAAATGTAATATTTTACCATTTTCTGAAAATGCTCTGCCTAGTTAGTTAAGCTTTCTTTCTTTCTTTCTTTCTTTCTTTCTTTCTTTCTTTCTTTCTTTCTTTCTTTCTTTCTTTTTTAAACCTTTTGAGGCATTCAAATAATTTGGAAGATTCAGTCTTCTGCTTCAGGCTCTCTCAAGATGGGAGAGGTAGTAATTATGGATTGTAGTGACTGAAACCACCTACACACGTTTCAGGATTCTCTGTGAACCTGAGGCAAGTGTTTATTTCACTTAGTCTGTAGCCTGACTCGTGTCATGGCTCATATAGTGTTTCTTCAGGCATTTATACATTTTAGAAAGTGCTTTAAATGTGAAGTTGCCTTCAGTGGCAAGTAATTCAGATACTCTATTGAGCAATCTGAGAATGTGTGCTTGTTTTTTATTGTTGTTTTTTTTTTTCTGTTTTTTGTGCATCTATTTCTGCTGAGTATACAATCTAGTCTATAAGCTGAGCCAAAATATACTTCATTCTTCTTATTAAATGGAAAGAAAATGTGCCATCCTCAGGAACTATGTGCCTTGCATGCTTTCTCAGTTTGTACATTGAGCTTGTTTCTTTAAATTGCCTTTTGCTTCTGGATAAGCCATCAGGGAATGGCTTAATGATTAACTAGCATTTTTGCAGTATCTCTTTCATAAGCCAGGTCAATCGGTCAGAATGCCCACAGTGTAATATATTTACACATTTGGGGATGCTACACTGTACTCTTATATTGAAGTTTGATGCTCTTGGTAGTTTTGAACCGACAAGTGAATCTATGAAGCTGTGTGTGGCAGGGGGAGGGGTGGCCTTCTTTTAAAAGGAACATCTACTAAACATGCATTTCTTCTGCCCTAAATCAAGAATAGAAAAAAAAGATTTCTATTTTCTTTCCTTCTAGATGAGTATTTTCTAGATTTCTTAATTTATGGAATTAAATTTTGGCCCTTTAGCTATAGCTTTATCAGCATAAGAACATTGATTTTTACTTTTCTTTAAGATAGTTATCTGTCTTAAAGACTAGTTCCCATGATACTCAGGCTAGAACTTGGAACAAAATCAAATTGGTTTGTAAAAATTGATTTGGTTTAATAGTGTTAAGATGGCTATTTCTTCAATTAAAATCAAAGGCTTATGTCAATGTATTCTTTTCACTTTTTAAATAACATTTTAACTTACATATGAATTTTTGTGTTAATAACCTTTTGAGATGAATTTAATAAAAAAACCAGTGATTCTGTTGTTGGGGTCAAGAAAATTAAAAATGGTACTGCAGTGATAGGGAAGACAGTAGTGCAAAGGTTGCTGTGAGTTCATCAGTCCATTCTCTGCCATCCATTTGATTCCAGGCCCAGTTCTATAATGCCATTCTGAGGTATACCTGGTATGACAGTGCAGCGGAATCTTACTTCCAACAATCTATATTCTAACTATATAATAAAAAAGCATAAATTGTGTATGAAAATACAAAATGCTGGGTCTGGGAGTATTACTCAGTGGTGCAGGCATATCCAACTGTTAAGTCCCTGGTTTCATTCCTTAGCAATAAGAAGGACAGATTTAAAGGAAGGAAGGAAGGAAGGAGAAAGGAAGGAAAGAAGGACTTTCAGAAATACGAGACAACTTCTCATTAGAAAACAAGTTTTATTCAGACACTGGCAGCTTTTTGATACTGTGATTGTCTTCGTGGTAGTTGCCTCGCAAAGGCCTGATTCCTTACCTGTAATACAGTGCATGTCACAAGGCCCAGCCAGAGTCACCATGAGGACAGTTCAGTTGCTCCTCTTACTGTCTTCAGTGGATCCGTCACACTGAAGAAGGTACTAAGAGGGATAATATAATGTACTCTGTAACTTCAGTCATCAGAACACTGCCCTGTCTATGACTCTAGAGTTCATAATTTCTAGGGATATATTCTATATTTAAACATGGGGTGCCAGATAACTGGCATGAAGGCTTTATAGTGGGCTGCCATGAAAGTAAAAGACAAGATGTGTGAAGTTGGCTGCTTCTGTCCTTTGTTGGAGTTGGGTTAGGAATCAGATGCACAGTTATTCACATAGCTCAGATAAGCATGCTATTCCTTAAGCAGCATCAGTAAAAACATAATTACCTTTACTAACTAGAAATGGCTTGTTGTCAGCATATAAATTCCTCAGCTGCCTTACAGTGTTGATGGAAAACATTTGGCAACCCATGAAAATGGCACTGTATTTATTTATCTTCAGTGCTTACCACATGGTGAGTTGGTTAATGGTATCATTAAGTACTTTTTATTGGCTTCATTTGTTTTTGTGGAGTTTTGCATATTACAATCAAGCCAACAGGTGGCAATAATCATCAATTTCATGATATGTCACAAGCATCCCTCAAGTCCTAGGATTTTTATTTGATATTAACAGCAAATAGATTTTTTTCCTTTTAAAGCAAATAGAAATATTTTTTCACAGCCCAAAATGACACATTAGTGGTATCTTAAATTATAATTACATAGACTTGTCTGACAAACAAAATGACCTATGTACAATTAAAAAATATGTAGAACCAACATGAAAATGAAAAAAAAAGTGCTAACTATGGGAGAAAGTTCACAGGAGGTGGCTGGGACCTTTTAGCTTCTGATACATCACAACTATCCAGGTTTGTTCCTGAATATTTTGATTTTAATTCTGCCTTCAATTATCATTCTGTGTTCCATCCCATGTGTCCTTTGATTTAAAATAGCAAAAAAAAATCATACTCAGGTTAAAAAAAAACATCCAATCACTTATCCCCCATTCATACTCAAATGTATTTTCTCCTTCACTGAGTGTGCAAGAGTTTCGAGGAGATAATCGATTTGGTATTTTTTAAGTTTATTTATCCATATCTATTTAGTTAGCCCTTTGATGGGTTTTGGTCACTCTGTACAGTTTTCTTCATGATAACAATCATTTTCATCATTTTATATGAGTCAATTCAAATCTAAACATGAAAATAAATCTAATCTACCATCAGCATAAGGAGTTATTTCCTACCTTTGCTATCGTGTTCTGACATATGGTATCTTTGTTTCTAATGATTCTGTCTTTGCTCTTTATCCAATGTATGTGGAACCACAGGGAAAAAAGAAGCACGTTCAAAGTTAAGAAATAATAATAAGTGAATACTGTTCTAGAGTTTCAAAAGCTACATGATATTTTGTGAACCCAATAGAAAATTAACTTCAAAAAGTAGGAACTCATGCTTTTCTTGGAGCCTCAGGCAAAAGCTGTGCAAATTCATCTGTCACTACATATGACATGGCCCAGAAATCACTGAGTGATGTCCATTTTAATTGTCTCAGTCGAGTCTTCTCAATGAGATTGATTTTCCAGAATAACTTCACTTCAGTTTACTGCTCAATATTGATATTTTTATATCATTGTTAATATCATTTTAAGGCATATAATAAGAAATCAGAAAAGACATTATTTTTATCTGTTACTTACCATGATCTATTTACTATGTCCTTTGTAGATATATCCCCAACATTAAAAATATGATTTTATAATGCTTTGTACTATTACATGCAAACCTATATTTTATTGGCAGTATATTATATATGTATACATATGTACATATAATGTATATATACATATATGTATATATATGTATATATAAATATGTATATATATACACACATGTATGTGTGTGTACATTATTTTCTAAGGATAGTATATTTTCTTTTATTGGTAGTAAGTATATTTTGAGAATTGGAAAACATTTTTAAAGCTATATTGCCAGGGAATGCATGGTAACTCTCTTCCCCCAAGTCACTCTCCTATGCTTCATCCTCTTCTCCCACTGCCACTTAATTCTGTACTATATGTATCTGCATGCCTCTGACTTCTAGCCCGTCAGCCCCATTCAGCTTATTTGGAGTTGTAGTAGTGTGGCTCCAACTCTGTATCTTTGGGGGTTCCTTAATGAAAATCCCACATTCTGTAGATTACATAAAGTTCATACAGCAAAATTATCTTATGAAATATACATATAAAACATTAAGATCTGGGAGCGAGATATCTCAGTTGGCAGAGTGCTTGGAGCACTTGAGTTCAATTTACCGAATCCATATTTGGATTATAATTTATTGTAGTTTAAAAAAATTATTTATTTATTTTTATGGGTGTTTGTGCTTCTCTCGTGTGCATGTGTAGCCTAAAAGATAACTTCTCGGACAGGTCTTTGCATCATTGATGGCTCATGCCCTGGAACTTTGCCGTCCTGCTTGGCACTAGTAAGTATCCACTTGGGAATCTTTCCAGGCTGAGAACATTTTAAAAACCTTTCTCAGTACTATCATATTTACCTGACTGTTGTTCCACTATTGTTTGTGTTCATTTTTCTATGGCTATGCCTGTGGGTGTTTCTTTAATTGTATAAAATGCATTTAAATTTACCTTCTGCTTATTTTAGCTGTCATCTGCTTTCCTATCTTTCTGCTGGACATCTCTCATCACTATTTAGTATTCTACAACATACATGTGTTGAGATTTATTTAGCCTTTCTTCTAGCACTGACAGTTTGGACTAACTTGCTATTATGAATTTTAAAATAAAAATCATGTGCTTATCTTCCTATGTCTTAAATGTTGTTGATACATGGTGTACAATTATTTATTTTCTGAAATATTATACCAAAGCTGCTATCAACAAACCTGTGCATTCTCTCTTTCAGTTATAGTGAAAGTGCTTTATAGTTCTTTATTCCCAGCTTCCCTATGAGTCATTATTGTGGTTCTTGGGCTAGTTAGTCAATTGATTTGATGATTATTACAAAGCAACTAGATTAGAAAGGAAAAGTGTCACTCACCTTGTGTTATCTTTGTGTATCTCTTGTATGTGTACCTAGACAGCCTTCTATTCCAAGATGATGGTTCTTCTTTGGAAGCCCGTAGATTAGAAGAAATCATATCCCATAACACAGAACAAGTATTTGCAATGTCCTGAACAGAAACATTAAGCTCTTTGCTGTAGATCGGGGTTCCCTAAGTGCTCGATTGCGATGAGTTTTTCAGTTTTTAAACAACTTTGCCTTGCTTAGAAAATGGCTTTGCAGGTGAGTAATTAGCTCATAAGCTTGCATGGATGAGCTCTTTAGCTCTTTATGGTGCCTCTCTGAAAGATGGGTAGAAATTTATGAAGAAGACAATTAAGAGAGTTCTGGTTATAATTTAAGGTAATGTTTTCAGTACTCTATGTTTGAACCTGGCTCTACTTCCTCCTGAGCGGTAACCCACTCGATCTCACTAAGGTCTCATTTTCCATCTATCCTGTAAGATAAGTAATTGAAGTTGCCCCATCTAGCATTCTTGAGCTAATCAATGAGTGTTGTGCTAAACTTAAGCATTGCATCTACATTTCTAAAGCACTGTGTACCTGGTTGTGAAATGACTCTTAAAATGAACTAGATTCCCCTACACTGGGACACAAAACCTTCACAGGGCTGAGGTCTTCTCCTCCTATTGATGATCGAATTTGCAATCCTATACTATACACATGCTGCCTGAACAATCAGACCTCTCCATGTACAGTCCTTGGTTGGTGGTTGAGACCCTGGGAGCTCTGAGGGTATTAGTTAGTTCATATTGTTGTTCATCCTAAGGGGCTGCAAACCCCTCAGCTCCATTGGTCCTTTCTCTAACTCCTTCACAGGGCCAGAAAGTGGGAGAGGGCGGGATGACAGGCATGGGGAAGGGGGAGGCAACAGGGGTTTGTTTTTGTTGTTTTTGTTTGTTTCTTTGTTTTTTGGAGGGGAAACTGGGAATGGAGAAATTTACATGTAAATAAAGAAAATATCAAAAAAAAAATGAACTAGATAAAACTTCTAAGTGTACCAATTATTCTTCTCAAAGAGATATATGTAGCAAAGCTACCTTTCTTGTTTTCGTGCAATGACTGACTATATGAAAACACATTCTTGACGGCATCAACATGTAATCTTACTTCCTGTTGCTATGCGATGCTTTACTCTTTTCCTATTGAAATAAATACTGTAGTAGTAGCAGCAGTATTCCAGAATGGAACAATGGCCAGCACATCTTTTTTTCATCGCCACTATGGAGAAGAAAAAAAAAATGCTTAAAGCTATTATGTGTTTTCTGCATGCTGCTAGAAACATTCAATGCAGAGTGCCTTCTTAATGCTGCATTGTAGACATGTGCACCAAGAAGACCTTACTATCGGAGAGATGATGTCATTGAGGACATTTTCCCTTGCGTTATGAAGAGCCTAAGCCTTAAAAGAATCTAAAAGCATTCTGCAGTCAGCAGGTCTCCCTATTGTTGCTCTATCCATGTTGCTTTGGGTTTGATGCCCTGCATTTAACTGTGCGTGCATTTATTAATATACTAATTACTTAAGGGTCAGATTTACTTTATTTTATTTTAGTGGATATTTTCTTTATTTATATTTCAAATGTTAAACCCTTTCCTGTTACCCTCTCCCCCAAAATACCCTATCCTATCCTCCCTCCCCTGCAAATATTAGAGTGCTCCCCAGGCCAACAACCCACTCCTGCCTTTCTGCCCTCAAATTCCCCTACACTTGTGCATCCAGCCTTCACAGGAGCAAGAGCCTCTCCTCTCATTGATACCCGACAAGGCCATCCTCTGCTACATATGCAGCTGGAGCCATGTGTTCTCCTTGGTTGGTGTTTAGCCCCTGGGAGCTCTGGGGGGTCTGGTTGGTTGATAATATTGTCCTTCCTATGGGGTTGCAAACCCCTTCGGCTCCTTCAGTCCTTTCTCTAACTCCTCTATTGGGGACCCTGTGTCATTGATTTGCTGTGATCATCCACCTCTATACTTGTCAGGCTCTTAGGAAACAGCTATATCAGGATCCTGTCAGCATGCACTTCTTTGCATCCACAATAGTGTCTGAATTTGGTGACAATATATGGTATGTATCCCCAGATGGAGCAGTCCCTAGATGGCCTTTCCTTCAGTCTCTGTTTCATACTTAGTCTCTGTATTTGTTCCCATGAGTATTTTGTTCACCTTTCTAAGAAGGACCAACGTACCCACACTTTGGTCTTCCTTATTCTTGAACTTCATGTAGTCTGTGAATTATATCTTGGATATTCCATGCTTTGGGGCTAATATTCACTTATCACTGAGTGTATACCATGTGTGTTCTTTTGTGATTGGGTTACCTCACTTAGGATGATATTTTCTAGTTCTGCCCATTTGTCTAAGAATTTCATGAAGTCATTGTTTTTAATAGCTGAGTAGTACTCTATTGTGTAAGTGTACCACATTTTTTGTTGAAGGACATATGGGTTCTTTCCAGCTTCTGGCTATTATAAATAAGTGTGCTATGAACATAGTAGAGCATATGTCCTTGTTATTTGTTGGAAAATCATTTGGGTATATGCCCAGGAGTGGCGTAGCTGAATCTTCAGATAATACAATGTCCAATTTTCTGAGGAACCTCCAGACTGATTTCCAGAGTGGTTTGTACCAGTTTGGAATCCCATTGACAATGGGCCAGTATTCCTCTTTCTCCACATCCTCTCCAGCATCTGCTGTCACCTGAGTGTTTGATCTTAGCCATTCTGTGATGCTTAAAATTGCGTGAAATTTTTTATGGCTTGTTTTCTAGAAACAATTCTCTGTTTGTGCTTTAGAGTAAGGGATTCCCAAGAGCTCCGAAGGCTGCTACTTCCATCTAAGCAAAACTTGATCAGTGCTTGAGCTGAAGCCTTGGAGATAAGAATTCCAATGAGAAGGGGCTGGAAGAAATTTGAAAGTTGCAATCAGTAGAATTTGATAATACACTGGAAGTGAATTCTGGCTTGGGAAATTAAGGTGTAGTGATAGGATTTTACCATAGTAAAACCTTTGGGAAAATGTTATAAAGAAAATATTGTCTATTTTTGAGAAATGAGATAGTAGGTTGGCAATTATATTCCTGCAGCTATGGCTCAACAAACTGGGCAGAGAGTGTTGCTCTCATATACTTCTGAGTACATGACTTGAGTGTTGTTACTATTTTATTCCCTCTGTGCATGTCATTTTATAATATAATTTAGTTGAATTAGACATTGAATTATCCTTTAACTCTACTTTTTACTAATATCTTATTTCATAGGTATTATGGATAGAATGGAAAGCAGCTATTAATGATTCCTATAAAAATCAGTATAATATATTATAGATTAGGTTATGTTTAAAAATTAAACTTGGTCAAGGTATTCTTATGAGACCCAGCAGTTTAGTGAACTCTCATTGGTGCGTCTTGAGTGTTGTCTCATGGGAAGTCAGAGCATGGTAATGGCGACAGTATGGACTTCTACTGTAGTGTGTTTTCACAGCCAATCAGAGCGAGACTTGCAAGTAGCTGGTCTTCAGTTGCTAAGTTCTTTATTACATTGATCTCTCACTTCCTACTGTCTCTGATGTTAAGAGTATTGATGCCCTTTTTCCAATCTTGCAGTATTGAGACTTCTCCTTGGAACATCACAAGAACATGTAAGTGGTGACTTACAGCCACCTACCCATGCTCCTTCTCATTTTGGGGGGTGCTAGATGCAACAGATAGTGTGGTACACAGTGCCTGATGCTTGTGGTAATAACCTCCATCCCCCAATTCCAACTGTGAGCACTTTGATTATGTCTATACAGTCTGACTCTGTGAAACCTCAAATCAGAAGCCTCTTTAGAACAAAAGTAAATATTTAGACTTACTGGGGATTTGGACAAGAGCAGCATAAATAAGTGTATATCTCTACTCAGGGGAAAGCAAGGATGTTTATACATCCCTGACTTCACTGGAATGTTCTTATAAACTATAAAAAGTAGGTCAGCAACACTGAGTTATTTCATTCTACAATCAGCAGAACAAATCTCTTAAGGAAATAACTCCTCAGCTGCTTGTTATTAAGAAGAAAAGATGGGGTGCATGTCAGTGACTCATTCTGTTAACAGGCCTTGTTTGTAATGTGGGATGTACAGGGTAAGAGCAGTTTGTTGCCATGATTAAAGATGATTCATTTACAGCATTTTCATTATTTTAGAAATTACTGATAAGCCACCTTTAACGATGTGGTCAGTCAAGTCCTTATTTAATTGGCTAGAGTTCTAGAGTAGATTCCCAAAATAGTAGAATAGCCAGATTCTTGTTTCCTTAAGAGATTCCTCAGATTTTCAGCATAAGAGGGGAAATTTGTTTTGCCTTATGAATTCAGAGGATTCAGTGTGTGATTGGCTGGCCTTGATATAGGCAGGAATGTGTGTCAGAGCTGACCTCTTCTGTTGCCAAAAAAAGAAAGGGCTGGAGCTCCCTCAATCAGCTTTGAAGGTATACATACCCCCAGCGACTTAAGTCACTTACATTGTGTTCTATCCCAGATAAAATTGCCTGGCATTCTAAGATAAAGGTTTTTATTTGCAATCACAGACACATCCACACCCCAACAATTACACCATTTCCCCAGAGTAACACTTTCGAAACCAAGCCTTTGTCAATGTGTTGTTTTGGGAATACTCCTGTGCTGACCTCTAGCAATCACTTCAAGTTGTTTGATCAGTGAGTTAATTTTCACTTTGGCCCTGTGAAGGTTCTATGCCCACCCCCCATGTAGGGGAATGCCAGAGCCAGAAAGCTGGAGAGGGTGGGTTGGTGAGCAGGGGGGTGGGGGAGGGAACAGGGGTTATTTTTGGAGGGAAAATCGAGAAAGGAGATAACATTTGAAATGTAAATAAAGAAAATATCTAATAAAGATTTTTTTTTTAAAAAAAGAAAAAGCATGTATTAGCATCAGTACTTTGGAGAAACCAATCTGGAAGCCTGCTCAGCATTTACAGACACATCTGACAGGAACCTGTGTATATGAACTTCTAACAGTGAAGCAAAAATAGGCCAGTGTTTCATCTCACTTAGACTACTGAAAATTGTTCTGATGATCAAGGTGGTGGCATAATCCTTTAGTCCCAGCACTTGCGTAGGCAGAGGCAGGTGGATCTCTGGGAGGTCTAGACAGCTATACAGTGAAAAGCTTGTCTTGAAAAACAAAACAACAACACAAAATTGTTCTGATATTCAGACTCAGAAGTACTCGGTTTTTCTAAATATCTAAGTGGATTTGATTATAGCCCTGCAATGTAAAATGCATCAAAGTATCTGAATAACAGAAATGAATGTGTACCTGCCTGCAGCAGACTGAGAAAGCCAAGTGCTCCTATGTGCATAATATTTTAATTCTCGTGGGACCAGTAAAGCATTCATTATATTGTGATTTTGACCTAGTGATAATGCATATATCTTCACTTAAAAATGTATTTTCAGTTTGGACATGTGGCATTTATGTATTTGGGAGAGAGAAATGGTTTGTCAGTCTAACAAGGTATATCCCAAGTACCTGCCTTGAAATTGCAGAAACAAAGCACGTCAGACATTTTTCATTAATGCCCACTGCTAAGGTGTTTGCATTACCCCCGAAAGAACCTCTTGCTTGTGGCAGTATTCATGCACTGTCATATTTTTTAACTAATATGAAAGTGCAATTCAATCTTTTTGACAGATGCTGCCTCACTTCTGGCTTGGCAGATTTTTGTCACTCAGACTTCACTGCTGTGTAAGTAGGTTGTCATGCTCAGCCTAAACTGGCTCTACATCCAGGAGAAACAGCACTTGACATTTTCCCTTTTCCCTCTGGTTTGCCTTTCTTCTGGATCCCGCTGTCTGTCCTCAGGTTCTGAGTTCAGATTTCTCCTCCTTCCCTGTTGAGGAACTTTTCCTGTATGAATATCTAGCAAGACTACTGTTATCTTTGAGAGTTGAATCAGAAATAGATCTAAACAAAGAATTTTGATAAATATGACATATAAACTTTATACGTGTATATATAGTAGTTTTTATTTTATGTTTTTATATTCACAAATGGAAACCTCTTAATCTCATGTTAAAACTGATCTATTTCTGTGACTCTACCGCTTACAGACCTGTCCACTGTTTGTTATTGAAATTACTTCCACAATTTTTCAAAATATAGACAGTGGTGTTGTGAGCATGCTTCAATATGTTTTTTTAAATGCCCATGGTATTTTAATGTCACTGTAATGGTGGTGCCATATGCTATAGCCATTTTAATTTTTATTAGTACATCTTTTCAACTCCAACTGAAGAGTTTTAGACTTATTAATAGTCTAATCTTCTAGATTAGAGTTTTGAATATCATAACATCAATTTCCAAGACATGGCCTTTGTTAGTCTGATCTTAACACTAAAAATCAAGTGTACAATTGGTTTTTATTCATTATGATTTACGTGTTTATCAAGTATTCCAAACTCAGATGTGTCATTTCTCAGTAATGTGTTTTCCTTCTAGTGAACTGTAACAGTTATCCATCTGCTCCTTTAGAGTTCTGTCTTTGACATTTCAGACACCCGTTGGAATTCCTCTGAGGATATTTCAATGTCTGAAATTATTCTGAAGTGTGGAAGCCATTTAGATGTTTACATGTTTTCTTTCAGTCACTTTATTATTTACATGATCCAAACACATACCCATCTTCTCTACTGTGTTGCCCATATTTTCATTCTGTGGTCTTCCTTCTACCCTTGATGATCTGTCAAATTCTCCTTTATCTTTTCCATACCCACCCATTCTAAATGTTTAATCACATTTTAAAGGACAGTAGTCATTCTAGGCTCATTAGAAAATCAGTTCATTACAGATAAAGATTAAAAAGTAGAAATTAACTTAAACTTATTTATCTATTCCACTAAGCTTTAAGGATGAAGGCAGTAATCCAGGATCAATGGTACAGGTATATTGTTTAGTACTTTTCCATGAGTTATAGGTTGTAGAGAATTGAAATCTAACCAGAGTAAAGCATATTTGTCCTGGACAGCCAATTGAAAAGTAATTCCATTTTAAAAAGCTCGTGTAAATTATAAAGGTATACACGGTCCAGTAAAACACAGGTAATTATTTTCTATTATAAAATTGCATCAGAGAATGAGTATATATGTATATATACACACACAGAGAGAGAGAGACAGAGAGACAGAGAGAAAGAGAGAAACAGCAGAGAGACAGAGGCAGAGAGAGACAGAGAATTCATGGAAACTAAAATTAGAGAATCTTGATTCTTTTAAGTTTATATTTCTATCAGAGAGCTGAGTTCAGAGAGTTGAGCTTTTATTCTTATATGAATATCTATACACATGGGGTAGATCATGTTGATAGTAGTTTCTGTGGTATATACTACAGTAAAGAGAATAAGGAGAAGTGGCCATGAGAAGTCCTCCTGAGGATCATATGGAACAGTGTGAGTGGGTGGTGGGATTTATATGTCAAGGGGCACTGATGGAAGGACCTTTAAGTTTGCCTCTGAAATGAGTTACTTTCTTGAAGTTCATTAATTTTCTTTAGGCAATTAGAGGAGTGAGATGTGAAAAACCCTGTTTCTAAGTTACATCGCTATTCTTTCACTGTAAATTGCCCACAAGCTATAGATAGTATTGCCAGTGACACCAATGATTTCTTCTAAAGAACACTGGAGACAGTTTTTTTCACATCAAATTGTAGATGATGTAGAAATCTTAGAATACTACTTACATGATTTGTTAACTACTTGGAAACTATGATAAGAACTTGTATAGTATCATAGCTTTATTACTGTATTCATATTTAAGTAAAAACTTAGCATTTGTCTTAGTGACTGCTCCACTGTTGTGAAGAGACACCATCGCCAAGGCGTTTTGTAGAAAGTACTTACTTGAGCGCTTGCTTACGGTTCTAGAGGGTTAGTCAGTCCATGCTTATCATGACAGGTATTGTGGTAGCAGGCAGGCAGGCATGGTGCTGGAGCAGTAGCTGAGAGCTCATATCTCTTTTGCAAAGTGCAGGTAGAAAGAAATGTAGGCAGTACCTGGTGTGTAATTTTCAAGCCTCATAGTCCAATCCAGATGGCACACTTCCTCCAGTTAGACCACATCCAATCCTTCCTAAATAGTTCCACCAACTGGAAGCCATACCTTCAAATGTGTTAGCCTATGAGAGCCATTCTCATTCAAATCACAACATCAATTATGACAGGTAATACTAGCTACATATGGAGCTTCTGATACACTATTCTGTTTCATAAAATTTTAAATACTATTAGATCAAAGGGGATAGACATGAATCAAAAGGAACCAGACCAATGTTCTTGTGAGAGTAGGAATACAAAGTCATTGCTTAAAGAAGTAAGCATATTCAGCCTGCTTCTATCTTCCTTTTATTTTACACATGGCAACATGTCTCTATTTTCTATTTTGATTATGTAAATGTAGCCAAGAAAATAGGGAAAGGATAACCTTATTAATAGCTATTCCCAGCCCAAGACATTTGATACATACTAGCTATATAATGGTGGCATGTGTGCTGCATTAGTTGTCCGTTAGTATAAATTTGCCAGATGGTGAGTCCACCAGTCCCCAATGTGTGTGTGTCCTTGTCTTCAGTAGCACAGATAACACTTTTTACAGAACAAAACACAAAGCCAGGTATGATGGTTTGAATGAGATGCCCTCTTCCCCCCCCCAAACTTGGGCCTCTTTTGGTGGGACTGTTTGTGAAAGATTAGGATATGAGTTTTGTTGGAAACTCTGTCACTACTGTGGGTTTTATGATAAGACCATGCCAGCCCAGTCTTGCTCATTCTTTCTGTCTGTCTATTGCCTATGATTCAGGGTGTAAACCTCTTGGCTATTTCTCCAGCATCATATTTGCCTGTCACCATTTTCCCCTCCATGATGATCATGGTCTAACCCTCTGAAACTGCAAGCCAGCAATTTTGTATGCCCCCTTTCTGTATAAGTTTCATTGAGCATGGTTTTTCTTCTCAGTAATCGTAACCCTATGATAGCTTAGCATGAATGTTTTGTTTGTTCGTGTTTTGGGGGTATAGGGGTGCGGTGTTGAGAAGTGTTGGGAAAAGATGAGAACAGTCAAACTTTAGTCTATGTGTGAGGGGTGTGGGAGATTGTCAAAGAGCAAATTTACTGAATCTAAAATGAATTATGTTTTAGGCTGGAGAGATAGATGACTCAGTGTTTTAAAGGCCTTATTAAGTAAGTGTGGTGACATGAACTCCAATCCTAGCATGCATGTAAAACCTGGATCATAGGATAGAAGGTGAGATAGGAGAACTGAGAGAAGATCTCCAGGGCCAGGACAACTAGCCTATCTAACATAGCGTAAAAACAGACCCCAGTCTCAAATATGGTATGAAGCAGGGATGCATACCAAGATTGTTCTCTGACCTTTAAATGCATATGCCTGTATTTGCTCATATATATATACCTATATATGCTCATATGTATATATATACATATATATATATATATATGCTCCTTCCCACACATACAAAAAAATAGAAAGTAAGAGAGAAAAAGAAAAAAGAAGGAAAGAAAAAATTTAGAAATAGTTTCAAAAGAAATAAAAATATCTTTTTCACATAAACAATAGCATGGAAACATAGTTTGATATATCAATAACTTTCATTTCACTAACCTGAAATAATTTAAGAGGGGTAATAGTAAATTACTAAAAATAAGACTGAGCAGTAATGAGCAGCATTTGAAGTCACAGAAAGCTAAGCTCTTGTCAATGTTGTTGTGTGTTGCTATTTAATTGACTGTTTGGTTGCCATCTCTGAGTTGGGTCCTCTACAGATTTGTCATCATTTCCACTTTGATGAAAATTGTTTTATTTTTTTACCATTTCTTCTATCTACAGGAAATCTATTAATCTATCTTTACCTAGGCCAGTCTTTTCTTTTTTTCGAGACAGTGTTTCTCTGTGTAGCCCTGGATGTCCTGGAACTCACTCTGTAGACTAGGCTGGCCTCGAACTCAGAAATCCACCTGTCTCCCCACCAAGTGCTTGGGTTAAATGCGTGCACCACCACTGCCCAGCTTGAGCCTTTTCTTTTTATATTAGTCAAATATATAAAGGGTTATTGACTCATTCTTGACTTAAAATATTCCCTTCAAAGGTCTGACAATGAATGGATTCTTTGTAAACATAGTGGAGCCTATTTCTTTAGCCTCAGGCTGTTTTCCTTTGTTTGATAAGGTAGTCTTAGGAAATGTGTGACTTATGTCACACTCTGGGTGTTTTGCCAAGTACACTTAAAGTAGATCCTACAAAAGTGCAGCCTTTTTTTCATTCCCACTGTGTTTTTCTTTGATATCGAAGCTGATAAACATACCCAGTATGAGATGATCAAATAAATTTAAGAAAAATTACAAGGGAAAAATATAGGATTTATTTCCTTGGTGTGATATATATGTGTGTGTGTGTGTATATACATATATATATATACATATATAAATATTTAAATATTAAAGAATAGACAACACATAGTAAACTAGCTTGTAAAATGTGAATGTCTCCTAATTCAACATAATAGGCAATCATCAGAACCGGTGTCCTCTTTAGGCTGTATAAGGATATATTGGCACTTGCTGTTATTTAAATGTCATCCCAATTTCTTTCTTTCTTCCTTTTTTTTTTTTTTTTTTTTTTTTTTTTTTTTTTTTTTGGCTTTTCAAGACAGATTTTCTCTGTATAGCCCTGGCTGTCCTGGAACTCACTCTGTAGACCAGGCTGGCCTCGAACTCAGAAATCTGCCTGCCTCTGCCTCCCAAGTACTGGGACTAAGCACATATGCCACCACTGCCCGCCCCAATTTCTTTTTTGAAGCACTGATCTCAACCTCGTAAGCTCTAACTTACCTGGAAGTTAATGCTCTATTATATGAGTTTAATAGTTCTTAGTCCAAGAATATTGGATTATGTTATGCAGTTTGAAATATAATGTGGTTTCTTCTTTATCATCATAAATATGACATAGTCTTAGTTGTAATCAGGGACAATAGAATTTTTCTTCTGTTGCTATCCATAGAATAAGTGCATATATTTGTCTTGATATTTTTTTTATCTTGCCAATTCTATTTAATGAAGAATATTCTTTCTTAACATTTCTAGTCTATTATAGTAAAGCTGGCCCATTAAGAAACACTATATTCCATGAGGATCCTTAAGTGGCCTTGTCAGAATTTAGAAGAGTCTTACATTATTTTATTTTTTAATTTTCTAAGGGTTAAATTTGAATTGGAGCTAATATAACTGACAGGAGGGAAATGGAAGCAATTGGCTTGCACTAAACAAGTTGGAATGGTTGTTAATGTGAATGACTTTCAGGCAGTGAATGTCAGAGAGCAGTAGATTACTTTCTCTTCCTCGGGCACTTTAAGCCATCTTCTCTGGTAGGAGTGACATAATTTCTCTTTCTTTCTTGAAACTGGGAAGCAAAGTAATTGGAGTCTGGTAATTTTGGCCTATGGGTGATGAAGATAAATCATAATGAGCTGTGGAATACATAGTAACAATTCACATAGGGCCAGTAGAATGTCAGCTTTCTGAAATACATTAATCAAATGTTTTTGCTTTCTGATTTATATTCAAGAAAACCAAAGCACTGCTAATTGTGGATCCGACCTACCTTTTGGGCTAAGTTTCACATGCCAATCAAATTGCTTTACAATGTAAGCCACCATGTTCTTTACAAGTGTTACGCTTTGCATGTCTGAGAAAGCATGTTATTTTGTGGCAGTGTATTTGTTTGACACAACTATTTAGGGTTTTAAATTAATAAAGGTAAAAGAAGATTCTTAACCATCTTGATTACCCCTTCTCCTTAAAACAGATAAATATTTACATGGTTTCAAACACATACCTAAATTTTATAAATAAATTATTTGAAGTTTTGTTCAATTTCTCATGCTTTAATTTCATCATTATGTGCTCTATGGAATTCTACATTTTCATCACCATGTTCTTTGAAATCCATTTTCTAACTATACTAGATAGGATTTAAAGAAGGAATTTATGTTATATTTCAGCCAATTAACAGAAATTTATTAACAAAAGATATATATTTATCTACATCATATCAGTTGTCTCTTATTACAAGTCAATAATTATGGGGTTAGAATAAGAGTGTCGCCTAGATGACTTTGGTTTGTAAATGTAAGAAAGCGACTTTAGAAAATGTGACAGTGTGGACTAGTCAAAGGCTCATGTGAAGTTATCCGTCAAAGGCTCATGTGAAGTTATCCGTCATACCTTACATCCAATTTTTCTATCCCAGTTATCTCAGTATAAAGTACTGCCTTTCCTTGTGACTTCCAACTCTCTTCCTTGTATGACAAACTTCCTAGGGTTATTATGTTTTCCATTTGCTACCCCATATTATCTCCAGTCCAAGAGGATGTAACTGTTCCTCCATCTCCTTGCCACCATTGTCTCTTTCAGTCAGTTTGGAATGAGGGAAGTCTTCTCACCAGTCACTCCTGGTGACATTTTACAATCGCAATTACACTATGCATTTTACAATGTATAAACAAGAAAAATATTACTGCCTCCTATGAAAACCATTAATCACTCTGGGGTGAGAATCTTCCCTTTCAGACATGATAGATATACCTATATTTAACTTTCGCTGCCTAAGTCTTGGGATAATTTTTGGTTTTTTTTTGTTTGTTTGTTTGTTTGTTTGTTCGAATGAAACAAGGAAAAATGACAAAGAATTTTCAAGTGAAATTGTCTCCAAGAGAAGAATCACCAAACATATATTTCTTTAACTTTCCTTAATATGAATATTATGTTTCTAGGGTATGGTATATATTGTAAACATCATAGTAATAATCATATTCTAAATTTTTAAACTTCCTATTGCCCTGAGAAAATAATTTTTGAAGAATTCAATAAATGCCAGATTATAAGTGAAGTTTAATATTCATGTAACAATATACAGCTTATGCTTTGGAAACAAATCTCAATATAGAAATGAGTATAATTGGGTCTTTTTTTTTTTCTGATTTTAAGAACTTATACTAAATTTTGTTTTTCCATAGCCTTCCCATTCTTATTGTAAATTCCTGTTCCTCTCTGTGCTGACATCAGAAGCTATTGCCATGGAAATGATTGATACCTCACATTTATCTTCATGACTTTGCAGCACTTTCTTAAACGGGGAGATTGTCAGGAAAATTATAGAATTTTTTTGGCCCCAGTGGACTTTTCAGGATAATGTCCCTCTCTTTATGTTGATTTTCATTTCCTTCTAGAATGTAAGCATTAGGAATCAGTACTTTTGAAAGTATAAAACTTTTTTATTCTGTAATTTCTTTAAAAAAACATTTTGGATTATGATGCTTTAAAAAGGATTCAAATAATGGGCTTTCCACAATTGTTATTTTCTACCTTAAGTTTAAAATCATTTGCAGCTAGTGCCAGAGGAACTACAGTAACTGAATCCATCCCATTTTCTCATAGTTCGCAAACTACAGCAGTTGGGAACAAATCTGTCTTGTGGAACATCATAGTACGAAAAGCCCAAAACATGGGGTAAACTACTGAGAGCTTTAATGTGATTACTTCCTGGAACTTCCTCATCTAGGGTTTTATCCACTTCCTTTACTCAACAGTATGATAAATTGAATATTGAAGGATGCTTGTGTGTATGTTCACCTGCATGTGTTTGTGTGCTATGTACATGTGGTGTATGCCTTTTTATGAATTAAACTTTTTAAATTCACATGATTTTGAATTCTCATATGCAACAATATCTTGCTTCTATCATGAATTTTTATTCTTTACATGAAGATATCTTTGTCCTGTTTTGTATTTCCAAACCTTTTCACAATGCAAAGGAGCCATTTCTGATCTTTCAGCTCACACGCTCAGACTCCAAAGGCAAGTATCTGCAGTAAGTCACAGACAGGAGTCTCAGCTTCCAAGTCATGTTACATATATTAACCCTGGGATCTAATAGAAACTTCAAAAATTATTCCCTGTGAGGAACACTACTGCATATTAAAAAGGACCAAGATGGGCCTGGATAGAAGGATCAGCAGTAAAAGCTCTACCTGCTCTTCCAGAAGTACTAGTTTCAATTTCAATTCCCAGCACTCATATTGCAGCTCACAACTGTCTGTAATTCTAGTCAGAGGTGATCCAAAGCCATTTTATGGCCTCTGTGGACATGAAGCATGCAAGCCGGAGTCCACAAACATTCATGCAGACTCCACACCCACTCACATTAGTACGTTGTTTTTTTTTTTTTTTTAAAGAAAAAGGTATATTAGAACCACAAATAGACATATATGTACATTTTACTAAAGTGAAAAAATTAAATAGGCATCAACTTCATCTGAGGAAATAAAAAAATGCACACAGATTTCTCTTTGATACAGATTAGGAAGTGGGAAAATCAAAGTGGAAGTCTCAACTATATTGAGCATTTGGAGCGACCACGAATCTATATTTAATTAAGAGCACTGGTGCTCCTGTGATTTTAAGTCAAGCCAGCAAGCTGCTGCACAATTGCATAAAGGCCTGCCATTTATTTTATGCCATTGGCATATTGTGCATAGTGTATTCAGACTTGTACAGTGCCTGCATTAAATGTGCACCCTAAGCTGGGCATGCCAGGCTGCATGCCTTTCATCCCAGCACTCAGAGGCAGGCTGATCTTTATGAGTTGGAGGCCAACATGTTTTTCAAAGTGAGTTCTAAGACAACCAAGGCTGTTACATAGAGAAACACTATCTCATTCCACACACCCCCACGCACCCCAATGAGTCTTGTCTGTTCTCTTTCTAAGGCAAACACAACCCATTAGTAAGAACCATAAACAGAGGCTATTGAGCTACAAAGCTGTCATTTCATCCTGGATGGATTAGAATGATATTTTGAGATTATTCATGTTTAATGACTTTAAAAGAAATGTAGAAGCTGTTTGAGGAATCTTTTTGAGCAGTCACCTAGTAATTCAAACAAACATCTGCTCTTCTGCAGTTGGAGCAATGGCAGTCTCCTGGTTGGTTTGGGTGACTCTCAGGTTCTTCATCTATGTCATTAATACATGCTGATAAGACATATCCAGTCAAGCATCACTATCATTACAGAGTACCATCACATTATTGCTGATAGATATTAACCACATTTTCTATTCTATTTCTGTCAATCTTTCATGTTTTCATGGTTAGTTGGTATGAACTACTGACCTGCACAACAGGTTGCACTTTTATGACTAATAGATAAAACTATTTATTTGACCAAGTGGCAAGTACTGATTGTAAATAACAAGAAGAAACTCATAAGTGGTTTTAAAGGAAACGCACAGGCTTGGACAGTGAAGAGATCTTTAGAGCTTGGCACAGATGACCTGAGTATGGTTCTGCTACTCTTGGTCTCTGGCTCTAGGGCAGCGGTTCTCAATCAGTCAGGTGAGACCCCTTTGGAGGCTCAAACAACGCTTTCACAGGGGTCACCTAAGTCCATTGGAAAACACTAATATTTACATGGCAATTCATGACAGTAGCAAAATTACAGTTATGAAGTAGCAATGAAATAATTTTATGGTTTGGCTCAGCATAACATGTGGAACTGTATTAACGGGTTGCAGCATTAGGAAGGGTAAAAACCAAAGATCTAGTGGCTTCTATGCTTTCTCCTGGCTCCATTGTGTACCCACACACAGTTAGATGCCCACACACATACACACACTTACACACTTAATCTTGGAGAAATAAATCAGAATAATTAGCAATTAGCTTTATGAAGTATATCACGTTGGGGCACAGAGATGAATTGGCTAATCAAAGAATTATTTAAGTATGTAACATCATATTAGTGACCTTGTATTTTTCAGTATGTATTGTTATCAGCTTTCTGATGTCTTGTGGAAAATGATTGATATCAAATCCAGGCCAGAAAATCTAAAAGACCCAGAAATTTCTAGTAACACCATAAAACAAGTAAATCATTATAATTAAAGTCTTCTGACCTAAAACTAGCAGGTAGCTTAAAGTAAGAGTAGCAAACCAATGCTGTGGGAGAAAATCAGATAGGAAAGCAACGTAGAAGAAGAAAGGAAGCCACAACGCTCTCAAAACAAAAACCAAAAATTTCTAGCCCACAATCATAGTTTTAAATATTTCTGTCACACTCTTTCTTGGGGGAAGCTGAGAAATTCACAGATCCTGAAAACTTAGGAATGCAAATGGGCAGTCATCTACTACACTGCCTCGTACATACACTGTAACTAGGTGTAACTAATGAGCTAACGGAAGAAAATTCTCCATAAAGAATTATCTCAGCTAGTGACAAGAAAGAGAGAGAGAAAGAGAGAGAGAGAGAGAGAGAGAGAGGATACTATTGCTGCTTTGCCTCTCTTTGAAATTAAAGTGATATATTTTATAGATTTTAGCATCCCAGTACCCACAATAGACTTTCAAAAAAAAAAGTCTACACTTTAATCTGATCAGACTTACCTGTTTACCAGTTGACAGGAAACTTGGGGCATGTAACAATAATCACATACAAACAAAAAAGCTATAGGCTGTAGGAAACTATAGAATAAATAATCCAGGCTCAGTTAGCAGTAAACTGTAATGTGCAAGTAGAAGGATTGAAAGAGGAGAGTTATATCGACTAAAAGTCTGTGAAGTTATTATCTACCAAAATGTGTGTGGATATTGTTTTGATCTTGATTTGAACAAAGCCAGCAATTACCAGGAACACACATGAGGATTCATTATGTTTTCCTATATATCTATAGATTTAACATTTGTATGATAATATAGAATTGTGCATCTAACTACATTTTTTACTTGTATTATTAAGCAACTACCTAATTAGTAGAATCTCAAACAGCTGAAATTGGGTTATCATTTTCATTATTTTTAAAATGATCTCTAATTGTATTTTTATTTCCTCTAATAAGGTAATTCCTTACATGAAACACTGATATTTTTTCACATTTCTGGTTAATTTTAATTGTCTGTATTATATTATGTTTGGAAAATGGGATGTGAGATAGTATAATTGATGCATTTTTGAGGTGTTAAGCACTTCTTTATTAACCAAGCCAATATTGTCCTTACTAGCCAATATTGTCCTTATAAAAAGAGTAGATTTTTTTTTTCCATTACAGGGGATTAAATAGACTCTGTGAAAGGAGGAAGTCTCCTCTAAAGCAATGTAGAGTACAATCACTAGACTAACTCTCCTTATGCTTAGTGAAGTCAAGGAGGGTGATATCTTCAAATCACAGACACTAAGAAGAGTAAATTTGATGTCTGTAGACTAGAGCAGTATATTTTTTAAAATATCACATTAGTTAATTGATTATTTTTCTAGCCTGTTGCTCAAAACATTCCTCAAAATCTGAGTATTTAATGCTCTTGGTTTCCTGGAATGAAGAATAACCTTAGAAAGTTTAATTGCAGTCTCCATGGTCATAAAGACAGGACCAACATGTGACCTCGAGTCAGTTTTATTAAAGCTTTGCCAAGGATTCAAGCCATATTTGAAAATTATTATGCTTGTGATTCTTCACTGGAAATATGATATCTAGGACAGAAAAGATAAAAGAATTTTTGTGATGTGGTACCAAGCAGGCACCTTGTCAAAGAATGGGCTGCAGCAAGTGTTTGATGTTTAGGGTTGGGCCTGACCAAAGGGCAGAAAGGTATTGCTTCTGCAAAGGAGAAGGGGGTGGGGGAAGCACATTTGCAGCAATGCAGTGAAAAGCATGGAGTGTTCAGAGTCCAGGGAGTCTGCCCAGGGGACCCAGCCAATGCCTGTTTTGGGTTTTTGCTCTACAAACATTTGAAGATTTGGGCACCCTCTCCTTTCCAGTATATATCAAAGCCAAAATAAGTAAACTCTGAGATGATTTTGTATCATGTTAAAGCTTAAAGAAGCATGAAATAATTATCAATCTTTTCCCCTTTTAATTCAGCTTTTATTGATTTCTACCTTCCCTCTCTTCCCTTCCTTCCTTCCCTCTCTCCCTCCCCCTCTCCCTCCCTCCTTCCCACCATTCCTCCTTCCTTCCTTTCTTCTTTTGTCTTTTCTTCCTTCCTTCCTTCCTTCATTCCTTCCTTCCTTCCTTCCTTCCTTCCTTCCTTCCTTCCTTCCAGTATTTATTTATACATTCATTCATTTCTAGGATTCCCATTACAGCAATTGCAAAAATTACAGTTAGATTTGCTGAACATGTAGCAGTAGGTAGACCTCACAATGATAGTAATTTATGTGCTGGGACAACATACGCTTTTCTCCCTTTTATCCACATTCTGTCTCTTTCACCTCTCAGGTTATCAAGGATTTCTGTAATCTTTAGGAAATGGCAGTGTTTTATCAACCTTCGATTTCCTATAGCACACATCTAAGAGTAACAAATGTGATATCAATATAAAAGACATCTAATGGTGATGACTTCTACCATTTATATGGGTAGGATTCTAGTGCCAATTTCTTCTGAGAAGTCATAAGGAAGCAGTGCTGTTAGTAATTCAAATGGGCTTCAATGTCTCAAAGGATAATGTTGCCATGTGCATGTTCCTGAAAGCTCCCATTTATCGGGACTGGTTTACAGATATGCCTTATATTTTTAAATTTTCTTAGTTACTCCATGATGTATGTGTTTAATCTCATTTAAAAGAAATGAAGAGATTTAGGGAGATTAAAGGAGATTAAAGAGAGATGTAAGGGAGATTAGGTGCAGTGTCACAGAGTGAATTCTAGATTGTAATTAAACTATAGAATTGCTGTAGACAGCGCACGTGTGTGTGTGTGTGTGTGTGTGTGTGTGAGAGAGAGAGAGAGAGAGAGAGAGAGAGAGAGAGAGAGAGAGAGAGAGAGAGAGAGAGAGAGAGAGAGAGAGAGAGAGAGAGAGAGAGAGAGAACTGTTAGAGTAACAAAGAAAAATTGTTCAAACCTTAAAATATTGTTAGGTGAGGCATATCTACAACATCATTATAGTATGTTCCACCTTAAGTGAATCATTCTGCTTTAGAATTATAATCGATGTTATTCTGTTAAATTTATTACTTGTGCTGTGCTATAGGGATTTTGTTTGAAAGTCAGTGACAGTCTACACCACTGTATCAAAGCAGGCTGATTAACTTTACAGTTGCCATGGATTAAGAAGCATAAATCCTTCATTTAAGATATGCTCAATGAATTTCCCTTGAAATCATGAAAACAGATAATTAAATTCTGTCATTTTTCCAAATTTTGACTTTTTTCTCTTTGCTTGTTAATTTTTGGGAAGACATTATAGAATCTTGGAGTAAACCAGGTCTCATTCTCCCAGCTTTTATGAGCATGCAAATAAATTCCCTATACAGTAGTGATTGCTCATACTAAGTGAATCAATCCATCTTGACATGAAATTTTGAGCAGAATTTTTGGATAACTCTGAAATGATATGAAAAATTTGCAAAGATATGAAGTGAAAGGCTAATGTATTCTTTCTGCACAATCAGCCGGTTCTTAGTCTCTGCTTTGATTGGTGCATTGAGGAAATGCTAATACGCATGTGTAATGTGTTAAGGAGCATCAAGTCAACCTCAGAAAAGGAATAATGCGACACTAATGGTCATCTTGAGACATTTGAATAGGAAAAGATTCTAGAAGAGCATTTGCATCTTTCCCAGCTGAAAGAGTAAACTTCTCTCCTCATCTTGACAAAGTTGCTGCTACCTGCCAGAAATGCCTGTAGTAGATATTCTCTGAGGGAAGACCTTTGTATCATTATTACCATCAACACCTATTAGTTCACAACAGATTCTATAGTCATTTTCTTAGTATATGCTAAATTACTTCTCCAGGTATATTTACAGATTTCAGTAGTAACTTGGAGTATCAACCACACAAAGGAAGGATCCTTTTCATTTTCAGGCAAGTTCAGCCTTAAGTAAAATATATGGCTGCCCTCCTGATAATGAACAGCCACACTCTACTACCCTCCCAATAATGAAGGAACAATTTGCTTCTCCTTTCTCAATGGATTGTCCAGCAGAAGCTGACCACCCATAGTCATCCATTAGTGTCCCTCTTAAGATAGGGCATGGACAATTAACTTCACAAGAAGTGGCACAACCCATCCTGGGTGTAATGTGCTTGCTATATTTTTTCGAAGATTGTATTGTACTTTGGGCTAGTGTTTTATTGATTTAAGTAAAATATCCTATACAGATCCCAATACATCTCTGCTTCTTTCTCTCCACAACATAAGATTATAACTAAATTTTCTATAGTTATAACATTATAACTAAAATGTTACATTATTAGAAAGCTTAAATATTTCTAAATGTTTTCCCTCAAGATATTTTGTATATCTATATTGACATTTTAACTGTCTATACACTATGGTTAAACATGTACATTTTTCTGAGTTGTGAAGTAGGGGAACCTGAGCAGGCAAGATAACCTTTTCAAGGATGGGAGAAGACAAAGCAGGCATGGATTTGATCTTGAATTGTTTTTCCTCCTTTTTCCTTTTTCCTTTCCGTTCTTCTTTCGGAGACTGAAGGTGTTATGAATGTTCTACTCTGAGCTATATCTTCAGCTCCCATTATGCATTTTTTAATTTAGTATACCCCTCAGTTCTCTGCTTTATTTATATCTATTTTTGTATGACTTATTCTTGAACCAAAGTCACCACATTTACCTGTCAGAAGGAAATTTAAAGGAATCTGGAAGATATTGCGTCAAACGATTCTACTACTGATAGACAGCTTTTCCATGTGAAAGTTAGAAGTTGGTAGGGCACTTAAGTGGGCACCTTGCCTTTGAAGGATTCACAATCCTTCCTGATGATGTTTCTGTCGGTTCTGATGACTCAAAACACTAATGAGTCAACAGTTTTCTAAATCTGCTTCTCCTATGGGAAAGAGACCCTGGGCAGTGCGCTGTGGTGATCATCACCTGGGAAGGAGACCCTGGAAGAAGAGTCACGTTAGACACTGTCCCTGAGACCAGAGACTGTCCCTGTTTCTATAAATTTCAAATAAAATGACTGGAGAAAGTTCTTATATCTTTTGTTCTTAACTAAAATATTACATTATTAGAATGCTTAAACATTTCTAAATGTTTTCCCTCAAGATACTTTGCATATCTATGTTTCATATTCTGTGTAATATGGAATTATAGTAAAATTATTTACTATTTAGACATGCTATTAATAACAGATGTAGTATTTTTCTTTCTTTATAAAGACAATGCTTCATAAGATAACAAACTGAAGAAGAATGAGCTCATTAGAGTTAAACATAACAAATTTTCTCAGTTTGGTTCTCAAACATCCATTTTTCCAGGCCATTTGTTTGCATTAAAACATGTTCTTAATTGAAGCAATTTTGTGGTGCTTGTAGATTGTTCAAATGAGATATGAAATTATTGAATATTATACACTGAACACAAACTGATGTTAAAGAAGAGACTTTTAAAAATCTATTTTCCACATTGGGATGTACATCAAAACATTTCTAAAGCCACCTAGTAAAACATAACTCCAGCAATCAATGAAGAATACAAAGAAATATATTAATATTTTCATTTTAAAGTTGGATTTTTAATGCATAATTTATATGTTATAAAATAGGTCCTTTTTATTTCTGTTTTGTGCATTTCATGGGTGAAGGAGTAGGGTGTTTCTGTCAGCCCATGAATCTTACTAATGGTTGTCATGAAATTTCTGTACTGGTGGCTTCATTCTTTTCCAACACACAGCACCATGCCCCCAAAGGGGATAAAGCTTTCCTCTGATCTGCTGAAGGGTCCCTGGGATGTACAGCTTAGAGGAGGACCACTGACTACCAGCCATCAGTGTGGCTTAGCCAGCTCGTCAGCCCTTTCCTGTAGAAGGATAATGGGATCATTCTACAGAAGGGGAAAGTGGCATTTTCCAGAATGGAATGTGGCACATGGAGTTTTAAAAAATAAACAAACAAAATATCAATGGGTTTCAACTAAACAGGTAAACCTAACATGTTTTCTTGAGAATTTCCACCACGCTTCATCTAAGATTCCTGTTTTATAATAAGATACACGTTGTTTCCACACAAGAACCCAGGAAACATGAATAATTAGAGAGAACTTACAAAATTAAGTGTAGTATTTTAAAAGACGAGGTCAATCTTTCTTCAGCACTTTTAATATTTTGTTGTTGTTGTTTGTTGTTTGAGATAAGATCTTTCTGTGTAGTCCTGAATGTCATGGAACTCTCTCCGTGGACCAGGCTGGCATCAAACTCACAGAAAACTGTCTGCCTCTGACTTTCCAGTGCTTGAATTAAAGGGGTGTACCACTATACCCAGTGACTTTTAACTCTCCAAAGTAGAATGCTTTTTATTCTTTAGCTTCAAGAATAAGGAATCTGATTGTTTGTTCAATTTATTTACTGTCATTTCTTAATTTTGTTTACATAGTTTTGTTGTTTAATATAATTAAAGTAGGCCGAGAGTCTTGTATAAGAAGGGACCTGTTTTTTTTTTATCAAACGTAGAATTGCTTCACTGAGTCATAACTTCTACACTCAAAGCCATGCATTAATAATACGTACATGCTGGGGATAAGTACACACTACGAAAGCATTACAACACGTGAGCCATGCCTCTGTCCTTCACCTAGCAAGTTCCTCTACTCCTCTTTAAGTTTATTCCTTTTTGTATGTGGGATTAAAACCCTTAAAGTAAGTTCTACCCTCTTGACAAATATTTAAAATGGTAATATATAAATTCACTGCTGTCTTGAAAGTCAACATGTGTTCAGGGTTAATTCTTGCCTTGTAATATGAATTTCTTATTTCACCCTAGTCATCAAAAGAATTATGGAAACACGTATCATTGTTTGTTGGTTAGGAAGTTAAATTTATTTTGAAGAGCACAGTTGGAGCTGGATACGCAGCTCAGCGGTAATGCAGAGGTTCTGGGTTCAGTTCAGAGCACCCAAATTGCAGTTCCCAACCATCTGTAACTCTAGTTCAGGGCCTCTGGTGTGCTCTTCTGGCTTCTGCTTGGAACAGAACGCCAATGCTGCATTTGTACATTTTCAGATGAATACTCATAATCATGAAATAAGAATGAATGAATCTTTAAAAAATGTATCCCTTCCTTCACAACACTGCCTTCCTGTGAGACAGATGTTACACCCTTTGCTTCTGTGTTCATGGCAGAAGGGCATCATGCATTTGTTGTTGTGGCAGAAATCATGTTTCTATGTTTCTGAAATGTCTTAGAGGTGCCTTTTGCCATCACTACCGTCCCAAAAACCTCCTGATAATTATATGCTATTTGGCCTTAGTTAGATTTTTTTTATGTAGTTAATATATTCATCCAATGCCCTTAAAAATGTGAAGTAGTGTTCTTGGGAACTGGGTAGTAAGGAAATAAAGCCATTGTCTTTATAGTTCTAAGATTAGATGCAGAGAAAAACTGTAAATAATAATTACATAAGAATGCCAAAGGAATTCTCAGTACTGTGATGAAGAATAATGCTGGGGACCAGATGCAGAATGAAGGATTATCCTGGGAGATAGTGCATAGAGGGTGAGTCTGAGGTGGGAGAGGTAATAAGAGAGCCACCATGGGACACTCTAGGGGACGAGTGTGCAGCAGAGCAAGTGGCTAGAACTGAGTGTCACATGGGCAGGGATCACAGTGCAGCTTGCTTTTCACCATGGATCGCCAGGTCGTCCATTTATTACCGAAGTACAGGACCATAAGTGGGACCCTGGGAGAGCTTGTAGTCATTTCATGAAGTATTTGTGTGGTTTTAGTGGGAGAGTTTGTAGTAATTTGATAAAGTACTTGTGTGGTTTTAGTATACTAACTCTTGCAGATTTTACTTTCTTGTTCCATTATTAAATTACTTCTTTTCCTTGTATTTTATAAAAAAAATAAGTTTGCCCTAGATGGTAGAAGGTAGGCAGGATCTATGCTTCAGTTAGAGGAGATCCAGACTGCAGATTCCTATTAGAGAAAGGAGTTGAGGTGTGGCTTTTGAGAGACAAGACCCAGATTCAACCTGCTGTAGTAGAACAAAGGATTATGTTCTACTATGATTCTATAAAGAACTAAGCTGATCAAGTGAGAGTCAGACACACAAGATGTGAAGAGACAGAGATGTGAAGCTCTGTGGGGGTTAGTGGGTGGAGGTAGTAGTAAGGCCGACTGGGATGATACTGCACTTCTGGGTTTTAGTCAAAACTGAGCATCTAGGAAGGTTCTTATCTCCTCGGCATTTGTTGTTGTTGTTATATTTGGTTACTTTTATGTCCTTCATTACTATAAAGCTGGAGAACAGGATTTAACAGGGAGCTGAGGGTTCTTAAAGCATCAATAGAGAAAAGAGTTGAGAGCTTCCAAACGGAGTTCTAATGATGTGTTTGGAGCTTAGCTGAGTGGGTGGCTATGCAGGTGCAATGCACAGTGACCAGCATGAAGGATAGGTAACCTCAGAGACCCCTGAAATGAGGACAACACAGACCACACACCTAGTGGAGTAAACAGGACCACGGTGAGAGCTCAGATCACATTGGCATTTTTGATATATAATTAATGGTGATTCAGCAGGTTGCAAAAGGTCACATCATTTTGCTAATGTTCTAAAACATTAAGAATCTCATTATATCATAGAGAATCACATTAGAGCTGGGAATTTAGAGGGGCTAGCTTAGGAAGAGACATTTACATGTACCAACAAGACACTTACATACAAGGAACAATCTATGCCTTTTAATTAGAAGGATTATTTTTACCAGCTTCTTTCCTTCCTTCCTTCCTTCCTTCCTCCCTCCCTTCATCCCTCCCTTCCTTCCTTCCTCCCTCCCTCTCTTCTCTTCCTCCCTCTCATTTTCTTGTAGGTGATAAACATACAAACTAGGACATTGTGCATGTTATGACAAATAATATTGAGCCCCAGCACCAGCCCTCAATTACTTTTTCTTGAGTTAGTTTTAGTTATTTCTGTGTATCCATTGAAAGGAAGCTCACAGCCAACCATTGGACTGAGCTTGGTGGTCGCAATGGAGGAGGTCGAGAAGGGACTGAAGGAGCTGAGGGGGGTTGCAGCCCCATGGAGGGAGCAACAGTGCCAACAGGCCAGACCCTCTGGAGCTCTTGGAACTGGACCAGCAACCAAAGAATACACATGGAGCTGACTGAACACAGTAGGGACTGGCCACAGGTTCAGTAGCAGGTTTTTCTGGTTTTGATTGGCACCCTTTGTCTGGGAAGAGGAGGCAGGGGATTTATAATTGAGAATCCTTAGTTTTAAGAATGAAAGGGGACAGTGTAGTACACTACAGGACCAACCATCTTTGGAAAAATAATACGGAACCTGGAGCAATGGCTTCATGGTGAATTAACCGAGTTCTGTGAGAGGGCCTGGCTTGGATTCCCAGCACCCACAGGGCTCTTAACAACTTTCCACACACAAGTTTCAAGAAATCTGCCATAGGTTTTTTTTTTTTTCTACCAGACAAGAAGTAGGTATGAGGAGCAGAAACACAATTTTTTAAACTGTTCCGAATTCTCTATTTTCAACGTTTCTAAGCTGTCAACTGCTTACAAGACTGTTTCTACCAGACAGCTTAAAAGAATGTTTTAAATTTAAAATTAAAAAACCTTTGAGACTCACATTAAAGGAATTTAAAATGTTGATAACAAGCATATGTGGGGTTACATTGGCTTCTGCTTCAATGGTACGGTGAATACTCCATGAGAATCTCAAAGTTTTTTGTTTGTGTACAGAATATCTTTTTGCCAAGAGACTTAGATGATGAAATACTATGTAAAGAGAACATTCATATGTCATGAAACTTGGACTCTTTTTTGAAAAAATCAGGTTGCTTTTTGTATTTGCTTATTTTAATTGTCTTGAGTCCACTTTTCGATAAAAATAATAGACACTAAATTTTTTCCTGAGTATTTTGACCTGTGAGCAATATATACCTATATTTGTAAGCCACGTTCATGATAGCAATAAATGTGTAACCTCTGAGGTATTTATATTTTTATCTTGTATTTATAACTTCTGTGTGCTTCCAATGCTTGCATCAGCTATGTGAAAGGTGCAATAGCTTTGTGCACCTGACAGGATGTGAATTTCTTTTAGTTGGTTAAGGATAACCCACCTGGGCAAGATCGTAAGGCCTGTGGTAGACTTTGTACTCTACCAGACAACTCATTAGCTTCTTTGCAGGCTTCTCAACTTGAATTTTAAAGTAAAGGTGAATATGTTTGTGTTGCTGGCTGAGCTCATGTTCTGAACAACTCCTGTTCTCTGGTTCTAGGTGATAGCTAGAAAACAGAATGTAGTAAGTCCAAGAAGTTATTTCCAATGAATGCAGTGCTATCTGGGTTTTATAAATAGGCGTATGCATATAGGTATGAACCTACACATTCATATATTAATAGACATATTGATACAAATGCACATGTTGAGAAAGTGTATTTTAAATGCACAAATGAATGTTACTGTGTAATTGTTTGTGCATGTCTTAAAGGAACAAAGATATGAGTGATTTTTTGAATACCATGAGAAAAATTATGTTTACAGTTAAGAAAGGTTTATCTTGACTTGAATGAGACACTATACCATCTTCTATTCAGAATGAATTTCCTTTCAAAACTGAAAGAAGGCCAGGGCACACAACTCTTTCAGTGTTTGCTTTATGCCTTCTATATAAAAATGAGTAATAAACAGATTATAAACTCATCTCGACACATAAAACTGAAGAAAGTTTTAGAGATTAAGGCCAAAATGAGATTATATAATTTCATTTTTAAAAATGAAAAAATAGCAAATGCTTTTGCTAACAGAGTGATTAACTCATCAGTAGCCATGTGAAAACAGTTTGAATTGACACATAGTGAACTTGGTCTATAAGACAGCAAGACAGTATTCTGCTGTAGAGACTTGATAATTCTTGTGCTATCGGAATAGCCATATTGCAGACATTCTCAGGATCTTGGTCCCTGAAATCTCTGTAGATATTTTTAAGGGTGGGATGGGGAAGAGATGCAGTAGGGTTTTGCTCTGTAGTCCAGACTTCCCTTAAGCTTACAGAGTTTGTCTTGACCACAGGGTCTGAGTTTATAGGTGTGAACCACCACTGTTTTATTTTGTTTTATTTTCCTGTGCCATATGCAAGTTCCTAAAACATCTAAATTCTCCTCACACATGTATTACCTCTTGGTGTATTTTGTTGTGTTCCTTGTAACTCTAAGTCAAAAAAAAAAAA
>NW_022196902.1:21053016-21053964 GCF_008632895.1 Mastomys coucha
AAAAAAAAACAACTATCATAAAAGTACAGGAGTCAATGGTTGATGAAGCAAAATCAATTTCCTGGTAAGAACCAGGCTTTCTGAAAATCTCAACAGTAGTTGAAATTAACACTTGAGCTGTACACTAGAGTGTACTTATATAATATGTTTGAGCAATAGAAAGTATTACTTCGACATACTTGTTTTAAAGATTGTTTACACTTAAATTTTTAAAAATGCACACATTTTTCTCCTCCTAACAATTTCAAAGCCTTCCTACAGAAATTATATCTCTTCCAGTAGGATTTTAATATGCTTTCATTTGTTTAAATATAATGTCTTATATTTAGGTTTATTCTAAAAAGTAATATGAAAGATGGGCTGTCTTCAATGTAAATTGATATTTTTATGTACATTATGAGTCTATATAGCAATATAATACAGCCAGGGAGATTTAATGAGTTTGTACACAAGAGCAAAGTTTGTATCATTTTGATCTTGAATCAAGCCATTGATTTCCTTTATTGTTGAGAAGGAATGACAGTTGCAGAGTAGTGCAAGCTGTTCACATTATTGGTTGTTATTGAGCTTTAAGCTTTCTCAGGTTTATTTTTCAATTTTCTTCCTTCCTTCTTTCCTCTCTTCATCCATCCCCCTCCATTTATTTCTTTCTTTTTTCCCTCCCTGCTCCCTCCCTACCTCTTTCTTTTTTTCTGATATAAAATCTCACTTTATAGCTCAGTCTACCTATGTACTCACTATATACTTCAGGCTAGCATCAAACTTGTGGCAACCATCCTTTCTCAGCCTCTTGAGTGTTGGGATTATAAATCTGAGCTGCCATGATCAGCTTTCATTTGAATTTTGAACATGTCATTGTCAGTGTGTCCATGCTTGTACTGTCTGGTTTTGTGTCCCAACTTGACACAGGCTGGATTATCACAGAGAAGGGAGCTTCAGTTGGGGAAG
>NW_022196902.1:21053974-21059634 GCF_008632895.1 Mastomys coucha
GCTTCTTGGTCATGATATTTGTGCAGGAATAGAAACCCTGACTAAGACAATGCTTAAAAAATAAAATACTGGAAAAATTGCAGTGAAATCAGAAACCACGTACTCTATACTGATTGGTATATAATAGGAGTCGGGTTGGAGAGCTGGAATAGAGCCAACCCTAATAACAATTTATTTGGTAGCCTGACTTTTATTTAGAACTGGACATTGATTTTTCTGGTCCAGAGTAATCATCAGAGACTATCAGTAAGAGGACACGGGGATTTAGATATAGTATATTCATTAGGATAAAGGAAAGTAGGAGAAGAGAAATTGGAAAGATTCACTCTCTCTTTAGAATTTAAAATTTAAAAGGACCCTGATCATTTAAAAGATCATCTTCAAAGTTACACATTCCAAGATTCCTAACTCTGATCTCGATTGCAGGTTTTAAGCAAAAATTTGTATTCTATTTAAACTTTGGTCTCATAAAATTCCATTCATTGTTATGCTAGTGACTCTATAGGAGAGGAGATTTTCATCCTTTTACTTAATTTTCATTTTTTGAGACAAAGTTTCATGTATCTCAGAATATTTTTGAACTTCGTATGTAGTTAGTTATAACTTCAAATGTCTAAACTTCTAAGCCTCTCATTTTCTTTTCTCCACAGCCCTAGGGCTATAGGCATGAACCCCTACATCTTGTTTATATGATACTGGAAATGGGACCCAGGATTTCTTGCATGCTAGGCGAACACTCTACCATCTAGTTATAGGCTCTCCAGACTTTCTCCTTTCTCATCTGATAAGATCACTCTAGACAGTTTGACCCATAGGACTCCACTGATGGTGTACTGAACAGTTAGGGTTTTACTGCTCTGAACAGTCACCATGATCAAGGCAAGTCTTACAAGGACAACATTTAATTGGGGCTGGCTTACAGGTTCAGAGGTTCAGTCCATTATCATCAAGGCAAGAGCATGGCAGCATCCAGTCTGCTATGGTGTAGGCAGAGATGAGAGTTCTACATCTTCATCTGAAGGCTGCTAGTGAAAGACTGACTCCCACACAGCTAGGACAAGGGTATTAAAGCCTACTTTCACAAGGTGACACCTACTCCAACAAAGCCACACTTCCTCATACTCCCTGGGCCAAGCATATACAAACCATCATATGAACTCTTTCTTATGTTAGCCTGCCACCCTTGCTATGGTTTCTATTATGTTTCTCTTAACTTGGGAGGAAATGGTTTATTTTACTTACATTTTCAGGTGATAGCCCATCATCTCCAAGGAAGTCAGGACAGGAATTCAAGCAGAGCAGGAACCTGAAGTGAGGAACTGATACAGAGGCCATGAATGAGTGTTCTTTACTGGTTTGATCCTCCGGACTTCCTTAGTCTGCCTGCCTGCCTGACTGCCTCCTTGCTTGCTCTCCTTTGTTTGCCCCTTCCTTCCTTCCTTCCTTCCTTCCTTCCTTCCTTCCTTCCTTCCTCCCTCCCCCCTTCCTTCCTTCCTTCCTTCCTTCCTTCCTTCCTTCCTTTCTTTCCTTCTTATACAACCTGGAATACCATCCCAATAGTGTCCTACTCACAGTGAGCTGGACCCACCCCCCACCATCAATCATTAATTAAGAAAATGCAGGACAGTCTTGCCTATAGCCAATCTTACTGAGGCATTTCCCTTCAAAAGATAATTCCAGCGTATGTCAAGTTGAAATTAAAAACTAGTGGCCTTCCTACCTTTCTGAGATTTGCTAGGAAAGAAATTTATACAATATTGGAAAGGCATTTGCCCCACACTCTTTTTAACATTGCTTAGTCCTGTACTTAACACTTGCCAAGGTCTTCTACTTTCAGGAAGTCCAAATCTCTGTCCAGTGTTTGAGGTTCTCCATCAAGTAGCTGGTCTCCGCCTGTTTTTGCTCCCATTATTATCTTATGAAAGTGTAAACTTCCACTAGACACATCCTCCCCTTTCCCTGACCTCATGCTATTTGCCCTGAAATACTGTAGCTCACAGTATTTATCATTTCCCTGAAATGTTACTGGTGGATAAAGCTGCATGTGTTGCTTAATTGGCCAGGCCAACCTCCTCCAACCCCATTCCATTGAAGTCTCTTTGGGAGACAGAAGGCATATCATTTCTTCTGTATTTCCCCTATGATTGGAATGCCAAGGAGTACTCTGTGCTGTAAAAGCTCTCTGATGATTACTCGGAATGTCCATTAACTTTTCCAAGCTCAACACCCTGTGTTACCCTTCATTACTCTGTGAGTCTAATAACCAAATGAAAGCTCTGAAAGGCCTGACATTGCTTCTGCTTGAGAGACTGAATATCGGATTTGCTGGAGTTCCAAGTGGTTGATCAAAAAACTATGCTTTAAATAGAAAACTGAAATTGTTTAGCATGTCAAGTGGGAATACAGAAGGCCAGGGGTGATTAAAGTTAATTGATGAAGGGAGATAAGACAATTCAGACCTGTTTTTAAGATGGAAAAATATAAGTGAATGTGGTAAGAAAAAAAAAATACCAATATGTGTCCAAAACAGGGCATTCTTATTAAGTTTCAAGTAGAGATAAATTCTGTGTTCCCACATAGCTTTAGGATAAAAGGGCAAAAATGAAGACCTACATCTCTTCATCTCTTTCCTAATTTTACTTCTTTATGATTTTATATTCTTTTTAAGGCCTCATCATATGAAAATTTAACTTTTAACATGAATATAACAAACATACATTATAGCAACTAGCTAAGAAGATATTCTTCCCAATAGAAAATAAATGGGACAGTCATTATACATCTCTTGGAAGTACATGGGGGTGAAGAGAGATAAGATGCCATCACACCATCAGGTGGACTGTATAGCTGAAATCTACAGCATTGAAGATGTCCACAAAAGAGGTTACATGTACGTGATAACAAGCAAAGGTGCTTATTTTCAATTTAGAAGGAGCAACATGTTACTTAGACATACAACTCTTTATAGCAGCAGCAGAAATCTTAAGTAAGAGATAAAACATTGTGATAGCTTTACCAAACAGGCAATAGGGTGGACCAGAGAGTTGGTTCTATCATCCAACAGCAAGTTCTCTAACCTGTCAAAAAACAAGAGTCCAACTGTGAGAAGCTGGAGTAGGTAAGCAATCTCAGATGCTGTTTTTGTGAATGCAAATCCATCCAGGGTCGACCCAGCACTAACTGAAAAAGAAAATGATGAAGTGGCTTTTACAGAGACTATGAAGTTGCTACAACATATACAGAGATACTGAACTGCCACCATGCAGAGAAATTATTTTAAGACATGATCTCCCGTAGTGGTGGGGAGTGGTAAGTCTCAAGACCACCAAGGCACACTGGCTCCTTGGGAATCCTTAAAGTAGTTGTTAAATCCTTATGCTCAAATGTCATGTCCAGGAAGAGCTTCCTCTATTGTTAAAGTCCTGAATCTTATTCATTCTTCCCTCCTCTCTCATTTCCTCCCCATTCCTCACTTCCCCCAACCACGCACATAGGGTTTTATCTGCATTACTGAATCTACTCTTTAAATGTTCATTATATCTAAGAAAGAAGTTTTACAATATCTATGTTCTGCTGGTCCAAGGTCTTCTAGCCTACTCAAGCTTAAATTTTTAACTCAACCAGCACTTGGGCTATAAAAAATTCCCAAAATTCAACAAAAAGAATTCACACTGAAGACTAAAGTATTGGAAATTATATTTTTAAAACTCTTTAGAAAAATCCTAGCCACTATTGGAACTTTAAAAGACTACTTTAAAAATTGGAGATAAGGCTGCCTTCAAGGAAAAGTTACACTAAGGAATATGGGTACACCTAAATGTGGAAGTAGGACTAGATACAGCCCTACAAATAAGGTATGTTTTACCCTGTCTTCTGTTCTGATCACTAGGGAATATTCACATTTGCCATTGTAATAATATTATTATGAAGCCCTTCCTGAGCCAGCAAGTAGAACTCATGTTTTCCCAAAATATTGGAATTTTATGCCTTCTAATATCTATCTAATATCTATCTATGAAACAATAAGTCCTTAAATTTATACTGTTATAGAAAATAGATAATAAGGTATTCTCATGAATATGTAAAACCTTTAATATATTAGTTTTTAAACCTTTAAAAATTTCCAATATTAATTATAAAAGTATAATTTTTTTGTTTGCTTGTAGCTTTTCTGCTTAATGGCACACCAAAATCCCAGCTTTCAGCTTTACTTAGTATAATACATTTCCTCAGAATGTAAATCTCATCTCTTTTATTCTGCAATGAAGCCTACAAATAATAGCTTAGTAATAATGTTGCTCATCAGTCATGTACACATAAACTCCAATCTAATGTAATCACTCCAGAAAGATTCTAAGTAAAAAATAAAAAAGAAAGAAAGAAAGAAAGAAAGAAGAAAGGAAAAAAGGAAATCTAAAATGTCAGCATTATCGTAAAAATTTTTGTCTATGCAAATGAAAAACTACCAAGGTTTTCTACACTCATAACCTCTATGTGCTATACAGAAAAGTGGGGAAATATTTTGTTTCTACTGTTTACTTTAAAACAATGAGAATTATAAAGCTAGAAACTTCACAAACTGCTGACTGATGGCATTTTGCAAATCACACTGTTCTCTTTGCCCTTCTAAAATGAGATTATTATTCAGTAAGAACTGAGGAGGTTGGCCATGATTATTTTTCTGATTAAGAAGTGCTTTGGGCATGAGTGAAGCACCCTTTGGATGTGTCTATGTGAAACTGTCTCCAACAGGATACACTGAGGGCAAAGATTCATCCTGAATTTGGATGGCTCCATTCCAAGGGCTGTCACCCAGGCTTGAATAAGAAAGGAAGCCAGCAGAGAGTAAAGGAAAGGTCACCCAGAGACTGTCCCACTTGAGGATTCAACCCATATACAGTTCCCAAGCCCAGACACTATTGTGGATGCCATAAAGTGCATGCTGAAAGGAGCCTGATATGACAGTCTCCTGAGAGGTCCTGCCAGAGCCTTACAAATACAGAGGCAGATGTTAGCAATCAACCATTGGACTGAGCAAAGGGTTCCTAATAGAGGACTTAGAGAAGGGATTGAAGGAGTTGAAGGTGTGTGCAACTCCATGGGTAGAACAACAAGATCAGCCAACCAGATCCCCTATAACTTCCAGGGACTAAGCCTTCAACAAAGGAGTACACATGGCTCCAGCTGCATACGAACCAGAGGATGGCCTTATCATGCACCAATGGGAGGAGAGGTCCTTGGTCCTATGAAGGCTTGATAGATGCCCCAGCTTAGGGGAATCAAGGATGGGAAGGTGGGAGTGGGTGTGTGGGTGGAGGAATACCCTCATAGAAGCAGGGAGAGGGAGGATGTGATAGGGTGTTTCCTAGAGGGAGGGAAACCGGGAAAGGGGATAACATTTGAAATGCAAATAAAGAAAATATCCAATAAAAAAATTAAAAAAATAATTTGCAAGAAAAAAACAATTAAAAATTGAGTGGGCTGGAGATATAGTCCAGCAATAAACTACTTGCTTAGGAAAAAAAGAAAGAAAGAAAGGAATCCAGCACCCTGAGCCTACAACCTTCCTGTGGAATGCCTTTCTCACCATCATGAGTTGGGTTCTTAATTGATCTTAGAGCCAAAATAGGTTGCTTCTTCTAAGGTACTTCGTCACAGAA
>NW_022196902.1:21059644-21064784 GCF_008632895.1 Mastomys coucha
AAAAAAAAAAAAAAGATCAGAAGACTTATGCCAAAGAGACACAAAAAAAGTATTTGTGCAAAACATTGTCCTTTCAATTAACTGTTTTAAGTAGGTGGTGGTATGCCCCACCCACACAAACACCCCTAGATCAATGCAATTTTCAACTATTCTTCTGCTGTTGGCTTTAAAGTTATATATTTTATGACTTTGTGAGTTAAGCCTGCATGTATATGTGCCATGTGTCTGTCTGATGCACCCTGGGAGGTCAGTTTAGGGTGTCAGAATCCTTGGAAGTGGAGTAAGCACTGTTGTGAACCACCATGTTAGTGCTGGAATTGAAAGCCAATGTTCTACTGACCCATCTCTCCAAACCTTGCTCCTCAGTTTTTATAAACTTAATTTTCTCATTATTTAATACTTTTCTGTGCTGCAAATTGAGTCACTTGCCTCCTTCATGCTAGGCAAGCATTCTATAGTTGACCTTCCACTCCATTCCTAACCTTTAATGTCAAGGATTTTTCTTTTTTCTTTTTTTCCTTTTCTTTTGTTATTCTTTCGTTTTGTATTTGAGACATGGTTTCTCTGTGTATTCAGGGTTGGCCTTAAGCTTTGAATCCTCCTGCCTCTACCTCCTCAAGTGGTAGGATTACATGTGTGACCGACTGTACCTGTTTATTACATGTGTAATTCTTTACTAGGAATATATCTATGCTATCATCTTGTGTAGTTGTGTGGTGTGAGTACACTTCTTAGTTTCCATATCTTTTGAGTATCTTTCTATAGAGAAGTACTCCCTTAGTGGTATGGAAGATACTGTCAACAGGTATTCAAATAATAAATCAAGCCTATTTTTTTTTTGTTAATGATTTTTATTTATTTATTTTATGTGTATGAGTATACCATTGTTCTCTTCAAACACACCAGAAGAGGGCATTAGATTTCATTACAGATTGTTATAAGCCACCATGTGGTTGCTGAGAATTGAACCCAGGACCTCTAGAAGAGCAGTCAGTGCTCTTAACCACTGAACTATCTCTACAGTCCCTGTCAAGCCAATTTTTTTAGTGTGTGTGTGCTGTCAAGGCTGAAGAGAAGTTCATGAAAGATGCCCTAGCAGTTCTGCTATAGTTTGGCTCTTTTATGAGCTACACAGGCACCTAGAGAGACCAATTATTATGTAGTAGTGATTTTTTCTTTTTCGAGAATGGGAATAAACAGAATCTTGGATTTGGGATTTCAATGAAATATGTAGTAGATTTAACAAATTCATTGATATTTTATTCATATGGTTGTGGTATGTTAGTGTGATTGCCATAATAACTAATGTAGACCTTAGCATAAAGAATACTCTCCAGAGATGAGACACATGGGAATCAGGAGGGGTGACTGTCACCTATGACATGTCCTTGTTCTGAGATCAGAGCCCATAAGTGTTTCAAGTCATGACTCATTGTCTTCTGCTGCATTTTTAATATGCATTTTATTTCACTCCTTTAATTACAGTACAGTTCTTATCTGTACAATAGTTGGTAATTATTTGTCTGAAAATTTGATTTGAGCCTTGAACACATAATTCTTGTTCACCAATGAGATTAATTTATTTAAATTGTTCATGTACAAATTACTGAGTAGAGCAACATTTTCCTTTCATAACAAGGGAGAAGCTTGTGAGCAGCCCCGCTGATGGACCAATGAACATTTGCTTCTTGGTACAGAACATTATCAGAGTCTGTTGCCTCTCATTTGACATTAGTTAATATAGTGAAAACCTGTTGCTTGAAGAAGTAGTCAGAGTTCCTTAAATAGGGTCATCACTATTTTAAAGCTCAACCCAGTGTTTCTTTGGCTTAAGCAAACAACCAAACAAACAAAATAAAACAACCAACCAACAAAAGCAAACAAACAAAATAATAACTTGACTTGAACAAAGGCATTTTACTCTGCCAGGCATCCAGATTTTATTTCTAGCTAAGTGGCACTGCAAGAATTTCAGCCAGACCCCAGTCAGAGATGAATTTCTATTTTGTTCTGAGATGCCCCTTGCCTGGGAGCAGCACTGAACTAATATTGCTGTTGAATAATAGTTAATTAACCTGTCATCCCTACATGGAGTAGACTAGAGAATTCTAGGTGATGGTCTCTCACATGATGTGACTGCCCTTAAGGATTATTATTTTTATTTTTATGAGTCTCTTTCTCTTTGGCTCAGATCTCACCCCATTACCCATGTTTTGCTACCAGAGAAGAGTTGTTTGAGCAGAGCACTCTTGAGATTTGGAAAACTACTATAGTGCAATTGCTCGTTCATCACATAGTGACTTTGGGAAAGCCTGGCTCTGAGCTGAACGCTCAGAGCTCTGTCCTCTGCAATCCGTGCTCCATTATTTCCATGCTGCTTCTTTACTGCTTCGTAGGGAATTGATTTTTCTTTACTGTGGATTACCTTTCCCCCATTTCTGTCCACTTAAAATGAAAGAGAGAAAAAAAGTAAAGCTGGGGCAAGAGCACAAACCATCAGGGAAACAGAAAAAAAAAGTAGGCATTTTTAATCTCATGAGACTTACAATGGAGAGAAATTTTGACCTCAAGCAAACATGGCTCACTCATGCAGTAGGACTCATGTGATTCTGTGAGCAAAAGCTGACCACCAGGCCACAGCTTTAAGACTTGATTTCCTTATAAAGATTACAATTACAGAGTTGTTTTTTTCGTAGCAACTCTGTCTACCAAGTAGGGTCTGTTCCTAATTCTCCGATATCTAAATTAAATTTCAAATCTTGCCATTCCCATACCAGCGCTATCATCTGTTCATGGAAAAGTAGTTCCCTGCCTGATCATGTATTTCCTAAGTTGGTCATACATTTGTTAAATGAATTGCTGTAGCAGTAAACTTGCTTAACTCATTTAATGTTATAAGTTGAAGCAACAGCCTGGTCTTTTGCCTGTTATGATCAGACTGTATTGAATTCATGCATAGGTATGGGAATTGCATGACTTTAATAGACAGTAAGGGAAAGCTATGATGAAACTTGCCTGAAAGAAGCATGGGATCAACATGAACAATGTTCTGCATTTGGGGTGTGTAGCAGTTAATGGGCCACACTCAGAGAAAAGACATGTGAATCTATTCTGGCTTTCATATTTGTCATGACAATAAAAGTCATGGCTTGAGTTCTAAGTTTTAAAAAATATGGGGTTGCTTATAGTGTTTAAAATTTATTGCTGAGAATATAACCTCATTATATGCTTGCATGGAAATAGATTTGATATTACAGATACTATGAGATTTTGATCTTTAAAGTAGGAAACAAAAATTATAGCAAGAATAAAGTAGAACAACACTCCAGTGGACATACCTGAACTTGTAATCTTAGAGTTAGTTTCTGCAATGTTGTAATTGGAAAATACACTATGTCTGAGAAGACATGCCGTGCACAATCCTCACCATGTTCTTTTAGCTTCTTGTCATACACTTTCTGCAGAGCTGTATATTCAGAGTTGCTAAGACCATTGTCTGAATGGGACATTATCTGATGGCACTCACAAAGTCTTTAGACATGAAAGATAGAAGGGAATGTGTCACTGCTCTCCTTAGATGGTGTTCCCCCACCCTGGAAGTCTAAGCAAGATTAATGTTCTTGACTGACATAACAGCACCCCCAGCTGCTTAATGACAATACAGTATCCAAAGAGTGGGAGTCAGGATGTGTTTTATAGAATATATCACCTGAATTTTTCTAAATACTATCAGCTAGATACTGTTCTGGATGTAATGATCTTCAACTTGTGAATGTTTTACATAAAACATTGTGTTTAAACACTTACATATGCATGTTGGTTTCCTTTGAAATGATAAATCATCTCATATTTGCATTCTCTTCTCCATCACAAGAATGTACTGGCATTTCCTGTTCTCTTCAGCTCAATCTGGTAAGCTTTGGCTGTATAATTTTTCTCTTTAATATATAGGAGAAAGTGTCTTTTATAGGACTTGTTGCCCCCAAAGAAAGAAACACAAAAGCTTCAGCTTGTCTGTTATGATCCCTTCTTGCCTCATGATCAAAACTAGTCCCTAACCAAATAAAAAAAAGTATCAATGTTTCATAACATCGATAGATTCAGCTTCAGGAAAGCCAGATATTAGTTTTTGAATGAGCCAAGTTAGTAAGGAAAATTACCCACATATGTCAGGTCTTAACAGCTGTACTGAGATGGCAGACCATGAAAAGTGTCAAGGTGTCAACTGAGGAAACTCTATAGGAGTATTAATGTGGAGAAGGATAATGTCAGGCTCTCAGCACAAACCCACTTAAGTAAATAGAGAGAAAATCTAGGCAATGCAAATACGTGATTTTTAGAACAAGAAAGAAGACTGACTAAATCGAGATGGTCTACCTCTGCAAACTGTAGGTCAGATCACAGTATGCTGAAATGATTTGATCTCATTGGCTCCTTTTGCAGAACGCACATGGGACATCTTTGCTAGGAAGCACTGTGGAAATACATGTCGTATTATTTGTGTTCCTCACATAGCATTCCTTCATTCTCTATCTGTACTAGAGCCTCACATTGATAGGTGATAATCTGTTAACATACAAATTAGCTTGCCTTTTTAAATTTTCCTATTAAATAGGTCCGATATTAGAAAGTGACGATAGGCTACCTCTGGAAAAGGTATATGAGCATAATGCAACTTCTTCACATTCAACTGAAAAATTCCTTTTGAACATTTCTGCTGCATCTTAGCAATTTTTGTCAACTAAGCTCTCTTCTTTCTGGTATCTTGGTGTAATCATTGCCCTACATCCTTAGTGTAGGTGGACCACAAGTATTGCACAGTTTCATCTGTGTCCTGTGAGAACATATGTCCTCTCATTTGGGAACAGTGCCATGCAGATGTGCTTAAATCTCTGCAGAGTGTGGATGTTGTACTGATTCTGAGTACTTTTGAAGTCTTAATGGAGGCTCTGTGGTTCTGGATGTTTCCATTGGAACAAGAATGTCAGAGGAACCCTAAATAATGGGAAATGCTCTTTTTTATGAACTGATCTATAGAAGAAAGGAGAGGCTTCCAAGCTGAAGAAGAGTGTCTAGAACAGCAGCGAGTGTGTCTAAAGTCTGGTGGAGTGGTGAATAGTGCCTAGAACAGCAGCGAGTG
>NW_022196902.1:21064956-21065111 GCF_008632895.1 Mastomys coucha
AGTGCCTAGAACAGCAGCGAGTGTGTCTAAAGTCTGGTGGAGTGGTGAATAGTGCCTAGAACAGCAGCAAGTGTGTCTAAAGTCTGATGGAGTGGTGAATAGTGCCTAGAACAGCAGCGAGTGTGTCTGAAGTCTGGTGGAGTGGTGAATAGTGC
>NW_022196902.1:21065329-21068560 GCF_008632895.1 Mastomys coucha
AGTCTGGTGGAGTGGTGAATAGTGCCTAGAACAGCAGCGAGTGTGTCTGAAGTCTGGTGGAGTGGTGACTACTCACCATATCTGTTGCCTTACTACTCACACTAATAGCTTCAGTCAGCACCCATATAGTATTAGTTGATTCCTTGACACTGACAGCCACGTTTTAAAAAATGAGTTCCTTTATGCAGTTCCTAGATGTGGGAAGGAGTGGGTCACTGATTCTTATGCCTTCTCTTGATCTCTTTTTGTTCTGTTTGCCTTATCCAATTTTGTTTTACCTTATTAAATTCTATTTTTCAGTTATGCCCTAGAAGCCTGTTTGGTTTCTGATGATAGACAGATGGGTGTGGTCCAGATGGGAGGAGAAGAGGGGAGGCACTGGGAGGAATACGGGGAAGGGAAATTGTAATCGGGATGTATTATGCAAAGAAAAAAACTATTCACAATGAAAATATGAGTTCCTTGCAGAAACATAACAAATACATTAATCTATAGTTGATATTAGTTTACAAACATGTATAAAACAATCAGAGTAAACAGAGTATTTGGATAACAAAGGTGTTTATTCTGGCTTCAGATGACAACTATTTTTCTGCTTCAGAGTCCATTTGATTTCTACTATTTGTTTAGTATTTACAGTGTCGGGAAAATTCTAATTCAGATAGATAATACATTATTGAAAAAACATAATTAATAACTTTTACCATTCAAGGATAATCTCCTATTAAGCTGAGAGTATAATAACTGGAAAATGTTATTTTCATGCTCCACTAAGAGTTTTAGTGTGGTTCTCCAGTGCTAACTGGCAGGTCCTGATCTAGCTGGAATAATTGGAAAAGCATTGCGGGGTACCATTTTAAACTGGTGGTATATAGATCATCCAGTATAGTGTTCCAGTAGAGAACATAGCACACATGTTGTTTTAGAGATATTTTTCTAATCACGCTCTCTTCAGCATAAAAACCAGTATATTAGTCATTCATCTCCTTTTCTAATTTGCTAGGATATAGGTTTTCAATTTGTATTCTAATGATCCTGTAACTTTAATTAGTATACACTTTAATGCCTCCTATTTCATCTCTAACTTTAACAATTTAGGTAGTACATTTCTCTTGGTTACTTTGCATAAAGGCTTTGGATCTCTTTTGAAGAACCAGCTCTTTATTTCATTATTCCTCCATATTGGTCTATTTACATCTATTTCAGTAATCTATGGACTGATTCATGTCTGTATGCAGATATTTTCTTTGCTTGGTTCTCAAATAACCAGCTTAATGATGCACCTCAGGCTCTTAGGAAAGCAAGCTATAGCATGTCTCATTACTGACTGTGAACTCTGATTTCTAACGAGACATCCTCAGAGGCACTGCTGTACTTGAGACTGCAGGTGATATAAAGTGCAAATAGTTGGAAGTTAACTCACACTGAGAATGTGTTGGAGACGGCAACCAGTAGTTGTGAGACCCTGTGGTTACCTACACTGCAGTCTTAGTATGCAAAGTTATAATATGTTTCATATATAATTTTGATCAACTAAGTTAACCACTTCATCCTCAACAACCTACCCAAATGCTAAGATAATTATAGTTCCAGCTATTATGTTATTAACTAGTATTCCACAAATGGTGGGTGTAATGTGTTTAGTAGGTAGGCTTAAGTCATAACCCTTGGTGCTCATGATTGTGATTTTTATTTGAAAATGAGATCTATTGGGTATAATTGAGATATAAATAAGTTGAGGCCTGATGAGATTAGGGTAGATTTTGAAGTCAATAATGGCCATATAAAGCAAATGAAGATACACAATGAAATAATCATGTAGGAAGTTAATTCAAGTACAAAAGAAATAGTTTAAATGAATACAAAAGAAGGCATTTTTATCATTAGATACTATAATTGCCATGATGAGTCTACCAGAACTTTCCTGAAAATAATAGTGAAATTCATGGTGTCACATACAAAATTTTAAAACAATATGACAATTGTGGATTGTTTAAATTTGAAAGAATAAATGCCTTTTATGTAAGGCCTGTTAATAGTATAGAAGCTTAGATATAAATCCAGTACAGTTTCTCTTTGTAGAAATTATACAATAGTGATTAAATAAAAATAAGTAGTTGTGTAAATAAAAACTTCTATAGTTTTTAATTATCAGTGTAATAGTGAGATGAAGAGTAGACTCATCAGTGTGATAGTGAGGTATGAGATGAAGAGTAGACTCATCAGTGTGATAGTGAGGTATGAGATGAAGAGTAGACTCATCAGTGTAATAGCGAGGTATGAGATGAAGAGTAGATTCATCATCAGTGTAATGCATCAGAGAATGCAAAATAGTATCATACAAATTGAGTCAAGTGATTAACATTGGTTTACAATGTTGTAGTGACATCACACTGTCCAGCAATTTCATTCTTTTTCAGCAAATTAGGATTAAAGCAAAATTTATACCATCTGTATATGTAACCACCCCAGACCCTAAGCAATCATAGTGTCTTTCAATTACTGAATGAATAAATTCTGACCCACTAGTGTCCCCTTTATACACAGGGGACCTGAGCCCCAATCTCTAACAAATACCTGTGTTACACATAGAACCAAAACCTGTCCTATGAAATGTTTCTTCATTAACTTATAGACTAATCATAATAAGATTAACAACAATGACAATTGAACAATTGTAGCTATGTATTATAATCAAATTGCCAACATTGCTACTCTTAGATTTGGAAGACATTATTAATGTGTTACTTGACCATGGCCACAGTGCTACTTGGATAGCTGATGGCATTGTAGACACCATAGAAATTCTAGGCAGAAGGATGCTTTATGTCCCAGGAATAGCTGTATAGCTTGTAATTTTTGTCATGTTATTCAAACTGCAATGAAATTTAAAACTGTAGATAGTTTATTTCATTTAGTACAATCATGTCTTAGATGACTGGGGGTAACTGAAACCTCAAAACATAAAACTGCATCTAAGGCACTTATGTATGTGTTGAGGGCAGTGGTTCTTTGTGTGAATATAGTGTGGCAGTCAGTGATTTAAGGAATAAAAATCAGATAGACATAAGAACTTTCAGTCTGAAGAACATAGCATGAAATCACAGATATAATTTTAACAGGAAAAAAATCTTTTCAAGGCAGAACTACAAGTACACTGTGTTAACATTACAGTTAGGGTCAGAGTGAGAACTAGTGGGATATATATATATATATATATATATATATATA
>NW_022196902.1:21068570-21069869 GCF_008632895.1 Mastomys coucha
TATATATATATATATATATATATGTATATTCCTGAAGGCCCACACTTTGTGGACATCAGAGAAGTGACAAGAAGTTACCATTCCTAGCCTCCTAAGTAGCCACCATTCAACTGGCATCTGAGGAGTCCTTCCTGCAGAAGGAGTCTGATAGCAATATGCTGGGGATTTCATCTGTCTTCTAGACCCCACTTTTTTAAATGTCTGTTTTGTTATCAAATTAATTGACTGAGCTATAGCAACACTAAGAAGGATGCTGTATTGTTCGAGCTTCCTCAGTTGGTACCATAACATCAATTACAAACACCCTTTCACGTTAACATATAGAATTAACAGTTCCACTTGGAAGAGGTCAATGGTTGACTTGGATTTGAGGATGAGTTAGTGTAAGAGACACACTGGAGAGTTTTTCTTTTTAAACAATGCAACAATGGTAGTATGTTGTAATGGTGGTCACAGTAAGACTAATTATGGGGAAAACACCAGAGAAAACCTGTTGCAGGTATAGTCTACAGTATGCCTTGTGAATGTTCCCAAAACTGTGCAGAAGCTACATTCCAGTAAACTTTATATCCCAGAAGGGAGGGAAACGAAGAAGACATGAAGGCAAGGAAAAGTAACATTGGGTACATAACTCAGAATAAGGCATTTGGTAATGTATCACAATGTTCTTTACTTTTAGCAATATTCATAATAGGATACTACTTTGATATAAATGCATACTTCAGACAGTCTGAAATTTTTTCTGTAAGTCTGTATGGTTTTGTTATTTAGTCATTTATTATTTGTTTATATTGCCATGCTATTGCTTAGACATTCTGTGGAATGTACCTTTTGAGCTGTATTTAAAAAGGCCAGTCCTAACTTTGTCCAAATGACACAGTCTATTCCCACACTATTCTGATGGCCTGAAATCTGAAGTGAGTGTATCTGAAGCTCTGTGCAGCCTGTAAACTTCTGCAGAAGCTCAGCCTTCCTTTCCTTCCTAGTTCTGATGACTTAAGCCTTTCCTTAATACTTTAAAACTTTCAAATACACCACTAGACCAGGCCTCTGTCTACACTCCTGCTTTCTGTGGTGCTCTGAGTTCTGCTTTCCACATGTTAAATGACAGGTGACACCATTTCACTCATGACACATGCAAACCTGTATGATGCCTTTCTCTTATCCTTACTTTTTGATTGCCTTTGCAAAGAACATTATTCCGGTACCCGACTAATAGAGTAGTAGAGGTTCACAGCCATCCATTGGACTGAGCACAGGGTCCCCAATGAAGGAGTTAGAGAAAGGACCAAAGGAGCT
>NW_022196902.1:21070345-21077319 GCF_008632895.1 Mastomys coucha
TTTTGGAGGGAAACCTGGGAAAGGAGGTATTGTAAATAAAGAAAACATCTAATAAAAAAAGAAAGAAAAAAGGAAAGAAAAAAAAGGACATTATTCCAATAGAGCCTCAGTTGAAGTTGCAGAGGTTGTGACCTATTGGTCAGCTATTCGAATCATTTCTAACAGGTCAGATACATAAGGTAACGTATAAGCATTACAACTTCCCTAATAGTGGTTCTGAGAATAATTCACATTCTTCACATACCATATTATTCACTGTTGTGCTATTTAATTTTTGTATTATGATTATCCTTTACTTGTAGTTGATGAAATCCCAGCACCAAGACTAAACAAACTTCTCTTAAATTTGGTAATTGTTAAATTCCAAATCTATGCTAATTAATAATGTTTCCTGCAGTCTTCATCTCAGACATTCACAATCTATAGACATGAGAGAGGATGCTTACATGTTGGCCTGAGCTCGGACGGTGTCCTGACACAGATCACTAAAGCTTCTTTAGTTTTAGGATGTCAGAAAAAAATCTCCATTATCTAACCATCTATCCTTTTTTTTCTTTCTTTATTGATTTGCAGGCCCTCTATTTTTCCTTATCCAAGTTATACTCCTATAGGTATAACTCTCCAGCTACTCCATCCCATAGGCACACACATGCATTTATATCAAGTTGATTTTTGTCTTCTCCAAAGGCTTCAAAATTGAGCATTAATAATAGAAAGATTGGTTATCCCACACTGTGAAGAAGTGAAGCATTTCCAGGAGCCAATACAAATGGGGAGATGTGAGATAGATGTGTCTGCTGAAGTAAGTGATTCAAATAGAACAATTAACAGATGGCAGAAGCAATTACATATTCACAGTTCTGGCCAAGAGCATTTGGTAGATATAATTACCTTACAGGTGTTAACCACCCTGTATCCTAGAATGAGACATCTCTGGGCACTAAGAGACACAGTTAAATGACGGATGGTCACAAATTAGCAAACACTCCATTGGCTCTATTTTTTTTTTAAGACATAAACCAGAAAGCTAAATTCAGTTCTTGAAGTCTAATGATAAGTTCACAAAAAGTGAAACTTAAATGGGCGAGCAGGTGTGAGGTAATTTTCACATTGATTGCTTGGGTGGGAAAATACTGCACATTAAAAGACATTTTAAATTCACTCAGCATTTGCAAGGTACAAAGTCCATACAGGCAATCGCTTATGGAAAGGGTAGCAGCTGTTAGGACTTATTCCTTTGAGGTTTTTTTTTAATTACCTAAGTTTCATATGCAAAGCAGTACTTTTAAATCACTTTCTAAAAAATGTTTTCAGAGCTTGTAGTTAAGTTTTTTATAACCTTAAGAAGATCATAATAGAATATGATTATAAGAATTTGTTACTATTTTTACTTCTATCTATTTTGACAAAAAAAATTTGAAAAACTTAGATAGTCTAATCTTTACACACTTTCACACATATACATATTAGGTCATTCAGACAGTTTTATTTTATTTTCATTTGAGGGTAAAAATCAATGTTTGGTCTTTTCACATAACATTTGAATTAGGTTGAAACTTTCAGTAAAGAAATGTTAAGTCCTACTTGCATTATTCCATTTAAACTAGGAAAAGGAAATCCCCCCCCCCCACTGTGATTGGCCACCCTGTCTGAATCTGAATTTGAGTTTTCCTTGGCCCTGTGCCATCACACATGTGTGCACACGCACATGTGCACACACACACAGAGTCCTTTGCTTTCTTTCAGTTGAACTTTAAAATACTTGTGGTTGTTTATCTAATTACTTTAACAGCTATTTTCTAAAGTTCTTACACAAGTGTAACTGTTTCTTAGGTATTTTATTCCAGAAACAAGTTCCAATCCTAAATACCTACACTTTATATATGCTGCCCTCTCTCAGCCTGTCTTCTCCCTCCACTTCTTTCCCCCCACTCCTTTTTCCTTCATCTTGGAGATGGACACGTACGTGTGCTGAGCAGGGCTGCCTCATACTTCTGAACTTGCAGGGTCCACCTCATGCAGCGAGCTGGGCCTCTGGGCCTAGACAACCATTCAGTTTCCTATGCTCACTTTTTAAATTAAGGTGGATTTTTTTCTTCTGTTAGTACTATATAAGCAAGAGAGGATGGATTGCTTTTTCCCTAGAACTGAGAATTAAAAACTTCTATGGTTTAGTTTACTGTTTAAAAATATACTTTAGAGTACCCAGGTTTCAAAGGGGTTTATGTTATGTACTGGTACTCAGAGGCAGGATAATAAAAGGGTAAATGTTTATGGTGCCATAGTATCTTTTTTACCTATAGTTAAATACTTTTTGTAATGTAAATGTCACTTTTCTGAAATGTGCTATAATTTTCCTTTAACATTATATTTGCTATGATAATGATTGAGTATTTCAATGTGTTGAAATACACTGAAAAATCTAAACTGATTTCTGTTTTTGAGTAAACCTGATGCTTTCTCATGTTAAAGATATGACCTTATTCTCTCTTGATAACTGTGAATAATCAAGAAGTAAATTTCCCATAAGTACACATAAGATCACATATTGCCACCTATATAAAGTGAAGTTATTGGTTCAAGCATTTATTCTTCTCATTTCTAGATTATGAGTGTAATTGTCAGTTTCTATTAAGTTCAACTTGGAATGTAGCTTGGTTGGTATAGAGTGTTTGCCTTGTATGTCTGAGGCTCTGAATTTGATTCTGAGCATAAGATGTGAATACATTCATGTGCACACCCATGCACACACTCTCTCAGTCTCATACACACAATCATGGAGTAATTTTCAAAACTCAACACTTGCCATGGGCATACACTATATCTTTGACCCTTTTTGTTTGTTTCTGTAAAAGGATTGCTGTGTCCAAAATAAATATTAACTTGCAAGATGATTGATATCCATGTGTTTTCTTACTTTAGGTTGAAAATAGCTCAGTTTCTAGTCTGTTAGCTGTTTTTTTAAATAAAAAAAAAAACAAATTTGCAACCCCATGCTATATCTTTTAAATATAATATAGATTCATGTACCTCTTGATAGTTAGAAATGTGAAATAAAAAACCTGGATCTGGAAAGGTTTTTGTAAAAGAAGCAATTGTAATCATCCTTGCAAAGTCAAATGAAGTCTAAATTGTAGTATGAGAACCAAATATAAAACTGAAGAGTACAGACAGCTTTGGTTAAGAACATTTTCTGACAGCGAGCATTTGTTTGAACATTTTGTTGGTAAATGTTGAAAGAACAGAATCTTTCCTGCAGCACTGACACCTTGGAAGACCTATTAGATCTTAAGGAAAGAGCTGAATTACAGTTGTGTCATTGGGACAGGTTCAGCGCTAGTGACCTTAAATTTACTAGTGATTTTATTAATGTTCCAAAGAGTCATTATTTGAAGAAGTTTAACTGATATATCTTTCTGCAGTGAAAAAAAATTAACAATATAACTGAAAGTCTACATTTTTATCCATTTTTATCCATTCAAAACAGTTTATTCCAAACTTTTGGCTAATGTATACTTTTATATTAATAACTCAAAGAAAATTGGTAGAGGTAATTTTATTTTCATTGTTTAGGCTCATATGTTTTGGTGTCTGTTTGTTTGAGACTAGGACTTTCCAGTAATACTGGCAGACCAGGAACTTGCTTGGTATCTCAGATTTGCCATCTAACCACAATCCTCTTGCTTCTGCTTTCCAAGTACTTAACATATTCACCCAGTAACTTTTAAGTTTCATGTTCATGTGAGACTAATTTGGCATTCCTAATTGCCTTTCTGAAATCTCTACCTTATATTTTTTAAAATAAAATTCTCCATAGTAGAGGAAAAAGTACGGAGATGCACAGTCATGCCTAAAGCATGGAAATGATTTTAGAATGGATGGTTCTTTCTTCATTTCTCACCCCAAATTCCTTCATACCCTCATAGCTGTGGCCAGTGCCAGAGTTCTTAAGCAACATAAACCAGCCACATGAAAGATTATGGTCATACATGTGTTACCATCAGGTGTAATCAATCCCTAGATCTCTCAAATATTAGATCTGAGTAGAAGAAAGGAACTTACCCGACTCACACACAGAGAACAATGACTAGTACCAACATCGCTGGCTCTGCTTATAAATATGTACACCACAAAGCACTACACATTGATGCTGTGGGTGTATAGTTTGCAAATTTACTGTATCAAAATCGCACAGTCTTTTTGCAAGTATACAATGAGGTAACACAATGTAATTTCTTAATTACTGAAAACTAGATAAGAAAGTAGATGAGAAATGACAAAATAAATTATCATAATAAGATAAAAATCTAGAGAGCTACAGAATTTAAATACAGTTGGTTTTAAAATTTTAATGTTTGTAAATCCCCTTTTGCTACAGCTAGTGCAATCAATCTTAGTAATTTGAAACTTTTTCAAGTTTGCAAGTCTGTACAACAATAAATGTCAGGTGCCCTGCAGTTGGATTGCTTGATCTGTTTGTTTTATTCAATTCCTATTGACTGTGTTTGATGTTTATTAATCTTAATGTAGGGAAAGGATTCTCCCGCTACACTTTACAGACCTGTATTTCTTTCTAGAGTGTCTTCTGCCATGATAAATTTTATTCATCCTTAAATCTAGAATTTCACTCATCAAAAAGCTTTGCTATTTTCATAAACACTTAAAAAATCAGTGCCAAAGTTTTAGAATTTAAAATTGAACTTAAATTTTTTAAAACAATTTTCTTATAATTATCTCCTGACATGTTAAATGTGTATCTGTACAATTATCTTTGAGTCAAATAAGCTGGGATTCAGAAGCATTTATGTCATTGACAGTGTTCACCCAGCTAATCATAGGTCCGATTGATATTAAACAGTCCAATCATATGACTGCGCTGTTATGCACATTTTATATTGTAGTTTGCAAGTTTGCACTTAATAGTGTGGGTTCCTCGCACAGGCTTAAGAAGAATAGCTAGATCCACTTTGATTCAGGCCTTGGAGTCATTCTTTGCCTGGACATGGCTGACTGAATGACCATCCACATGTCAGCTACTTTCCTTTGGTTGTGAAGCATGCTACTTGGTACAAAAATACTTGGTTATTACTTGCAGATATAAAAACTGTTGTGTCAGAATGTTCAAGTGGTTAGAGTGAAGCTCCAGGATAAAGTGCAGGGCTTGATCTTGAGAAAGTATGTGTTGCTGGCATTGGTGAATCTGCTCTAAATTCCCTGGTGGTGGCACACATTCCTTTGCCATCTGACTTCATGATTACCTGAATTCTGTGCCCACAATGCATGTTGCACATCAATGGTGTGTCATCCACATGTGTTTCTAATGCTGTACACAGAGCTGAAGCCCTGTGAATTCCTGCATGAAAATCAAGCCTCGAGGAATCTCCCAAGTTTGACCTCTGACTTCTAAACACAAACACACATGCGCACAAATATACACACACATACACACAACCACATCTGCCCATGCACATGGGATATGTTTAAAAGTTAAACATTGTATAGCAAATTCTCATCTTAGGAAAGATGTACCTTAAAATGCGATTTATTCAATATAAGAGCATGTGGGTGTCAACTTTCAGACTCTTTATTCTAAGTTGAACACTAGTAATGAAGCACATTTTATGCATATCATATTTTAGAATCTATTTTATATTTTAATCAACAAGAACTATATCAACTTTCAAAAGTTAATCTAAGATGTGTATTAGCATTCCCATTTGATTGAAAAAAGGAGTATGTAAAAATTTCCTACTTTAGTATGACATTTGTCTTTACTGTTTTGATTCATTTTAAATGGTTATTATTAAAAGAAGGTAATTACTTTCTAGTTTCCTTTTTATAATCAATCTTTCCTAATAAATTGATTTCCCTAGTGGCATCTACCTATCTATATATTTCAGCTTTCTGCTACTCACTGTTATGAGTATATGTTTAAATTGTGCCATGGAGACACATAGCCTATGGAGCTTGGATGATCACTCCTGATTGAATGTGTGACCATAGAACACATTGCCTAGGTGGATGATGATGAGTCCTTTGTTATTAACGTCTTATGTAAATAGACCACTGGGTCCTGACTCTTAATTCACTCTCAATTCTCAATGCAAGTGACCATCTACTCAAGAACAGTACACTCTTCAGATTCCCTGGTACCTAACATGATTTTGGGGTATGGAGTGAAGTACAGGTCAGTTAGCCTGAAGTTGGCAGAGTGCTGAGTACCCAAGGCACATACTAGAGTACTTAACATTGTTTCATGATGTTCAGGGGAGATAGCAAAAATGAGGTCTCTTCCATCCGTGCTGGCCTTTAATACACTGGTGCCAAGGGTGAGTTTGAGGTTCTGGTTCTAATGCCTCTACCTTCCCAGTGACGACAGGATTACAGGTGAGTCCCACCACACCTGTTTTAGGGAGTACTGAGCATGCTAACACACACTCGATCTACTAAGCTAATTCCCATCCATTGTCATTATCTGGAGCATGATAGGGAACAGAGAAATGAATGATGGGATTGTATTTTAGCATTATTAGTCCCCAGAATTTTATTTTTATCATTTAAGATACATGCATAGAGAAATGATGAGAAAGGATTTCAAGGTGTAATATGTACTCAGCAACATTTAATGTGGACTCTGCCTCTACATTGTCTGTTTGCTCCTGCCATGGATTGGTCTTTCTGCCCTGCCTGGGGACTTTCCACTGGCAAGCCTCATGAAATACTTCTCTTCTACTCTGAGAAATCAGCGTCTCCTGTTTATCTTTGAAGGTTCGATATGAGGTCATTCTTTAGGGAAGACTTCCTTAATGCCTCTCTATGAAGATTCATGGTTCCTTAGCCAGGGCAGCCCTGCAGGAGCTGCTTGGTAAAAGATTTAGCAAAAGGTGAAAGATTTATACGATCTGAAGAGGTTAACATGTAGAAAAATGCAAATCGATCCATTCCTTTCTCCTTGTACAAAGCTCAAGTCCAAG
>NW_022196902.1:21077811-21083231 GCF_008632895.1 Mastomys coucha
AAAAAAAAAAAAAAAAAGATTTAGCAAGCTCGTTTTAAAGCACAGAGCCCAAATAATTTACACCAGAAACACAAAGGGTGGAGATGCCCCAGCTGCTGGTGAAGATGCATGAACAGGTTCTATCAGTTGTACATGTGGGAAAATAAAACTTTATTGAATCAAAAAAAAATTCCCTTGCTATTTGTTATAGCAATTCTTTTTTCCTTTGGAACATTGATGACCCTCTGAATCACACTGTATAAGGGCACCACTGGGAAATATAAATAATGTATTTTGATATTAAGTCTAACATGCATGGAGATAGGATATAGATATAGGAGATTGTGACTCTACTTGTAGGTAATTTTGCACACATGGAAGGGTTTGCTTCTTTGGGTTTAAAAATAATCTTATTAAGATAGAATTGAGAATATTTACTAAAAATGTTTTAAGACTTTGGCCCTGTTTGTGAACTCATGTGTATTTCTGTGACTAATTACATTTTGTCTATTTCTGTATAAATATTATACCAATTAAGAGTATTTTTCTATATAATTGGACATGCAACAATGCAGAGAGGACTTGGGATAGACAGGAAATAGGTATGAATTGTAGTTCATTCTTCTTCATGAGAACTGAAGCTCTGAGGAAGATTTCAGGAACACATAGGATGACTAGGAGCCCGACTTCATGTAAATGTATTGGAGAAGGCAGAGTGCATTTGGCGCACACTCTGATTTTTGTGAGTATGTGGAGGACTGTGAAATCACATACTGTAAAGCGAGGTAGGGAAGATGAATTCAATGCCAGGCAAGACTTGAATTGACTTCAAGAAATCAAGCTACATTTAGGGAATTAGTCTGTTCAATTTCACTGAGGAAGAGAAAGAAGAAGAACATGGCCTCTGAACTCAATGTGCTAAACTATATTTAGCCCCTATGTTAGTAAAGGCTTAGTAAATTATTCAGGAAGATTATGGCTCCTCTTCCCTGGAGATATTATGTAAGTACACCGAAGCTCTTGTCTGCTCTGTTTTGACAATGATCTTGCCCTGTCAGAGCAATTGCCATTTTAAATAACCTGTCAAGAACTCTTCCACTTATCTGAGCCTGTAGGATGCATGCTTATGCTGCTGCTGCTGTTGTTGTTGTTGTTGTTGTTATTGTTGTTGTTGTTGTTGTTGTTGTTGATACTATGTGCTTTGTGCTACAGGTTTTATAAGTTATATCTTTCCTTGCTAAGCCTAGAGAAATCATTGTGATTTGTTGTGGTACTCACTCTCCAAGATAAAATCAAGTACTGAGAACTCTCATTAACTGAATTAGTACTAGTTTTTTAATTTTTTAATAGTTTTCAATATGTGTTCTTCCAAGAAAGCAATATACATTTTTTATGAAAATACATTCCATATACTAACATTGGATGAGATTACTTTTACATATTATCTTCATTCTTTTTAACAAAATGCTCTGCAATCAATCCAATGTACAAGTACCAAAAACCAGAAGTTAACATTATTAAAATAAAATATACAATAATGGCTGGGCAGATGGTTTGGTGAGTAATATAGTTAATGAAGAAGCATGAAAATCAGATATCATGTAAATTTCAGTACAGTGATATATATCTATAATTGTAATGAAATGAGGATTAAAAACTGGAGAATTCTTGGAAGTTTACATACCAGCCATCTTGCTATAGGCAGTGCTGGACAATAAGAACTCCTGTCAAGGTTGAAGGCAGAGATGAAAACCTGACATTTCTTTCTGATCTCCACACACACACACACTGTGGCATACCCTTCACACAAAGAGTTCAGAATATACATTAAGAATGATCTAAAGTATGGGTAGTAAAGCCACAGTTCCACTTCTAAAAGTAACTTATGTGTTGAGCAAATATTTCTCACAGCCAGATGTCTGATTCATCAAGATTTATTTCACCATTCATGTGCAGAGATAGTGAGAACAGATCTAACATTAGAGGAATAAATTTATTAAAGCTGTATAACTTTTACCAACACCTCCCCCCCTCCATCTTCACAGGTGAAATGGAGCATCCATTCAATCATAAGTCATTTATAGTCCTACTTCTTGCATGTGAGATATCATACTGGATTCTGGGGATATATAAATGTAAATGAAATTAGAGGTACTCATAGAGGAACAGGAATATAAACTGATAGTTTAAAAATATAAGATCTGTGATACATTATCAGAACATATTTGCTGTCTGAATGAGGAGTTGTGGGCACACAGGGCCCTTGATTTAAGTGGTATTAAAGGGTGGTAAAGAAAGTTAGCCAGGGACATGGGTATGTGATAGAATATCCTTCTTAATATTAGAAGAAAGATCAAAGGATGTATCTTGGGTAAGGAGACTACATGTGGCCATGGGTGGCTTTTTGTAGAAGGAAATGAGAGCAGTTTCGCAAAAATAGAGTAAAGAGGTAAACTGGGCCTTGATCTCTGAGGAAATTGTATACTTTGCTATGGAATTTTCCTGAATGGAATAGGTTCATCACCATTTTACTATTTAAAGATAGTATAAGGGATACTTTAATGAAACTTAGAGAACACAATCCCAGGACTGGAGAGACAGCTCAGCAATTGCAGTTTTCTGACGAACAGATTTCAATCTCTGGTACCTAAATGAAGGAAAGAGAATGACAACTTCCACACAATGTCCTCTGCCCACCACACGAACCCACATATAGACACAGAAACACACACACACAACAGATAGTGTCTTAATTTTTCAAAAAATGAAATACAACTATAAATTTTTTTATCCTATTTACCATTGGGAATATGACATCACAGTAATTTTTGTGTAGCCTTAGGGCATCTCTTGAAAGACAGAAAAATTCTACTCTAGTCTTTCTCTTTTATCTTTCTAACCTATCAAGTAGTAACTCAGATTTATAGGATGATGAAAATGATCTCTAGAAAGTCTTTGGTGGCTGGCAGTTCTGAGCATTTAGATCTAATGTGAATCCAGAAATGAGATATTTCAGTGCAAAATTCTATTTTGTGAGCCTCTTCCACAGAGGCTAAAAGATTAATTATTTTCATCTGAAGACTTTTCCTCTGTTTTGTTACACTCAGAAATACATGCTATTGTTTCATGTTCTATTGAAACATTGGATGGGTTTTCTGATCTTTTTTCTTCTCCTTTTTTTTTTCTAAAAGGACAGAAAGGCCTTATGTTAACACAGCAGTAATTATTTAATTCCTGCAGCGATCACCTACTTTAAGAAATTATCCCAGTCCTCAGAATAAACTGCAGTGGTATTGTGGTCATGACTTTGAAGATTTAGACTGGGTCATAAGTCAAATATGATGTCAAAACAGTACAGTTTGGATGAGACACTTGAAATTACTATGATGGCCTTTAAAGACTTGGTCAGGAGCAAAAGGATATGTTGATCTCATTCTTCTTTTAAAACCTGCATGAACCCTCCTGCTGTTCTCTTTCAGCATAGGAAAAGAATCATCTATTCACTACTGGTTCTTTTCCTAGTATGATGAACATATTCACAGTTTGTATTATGTCCTTCAACACTGACTTGAGATCAAATAGTATTATACTTGACTCTTGGCTGTTCTCAGATGAATAAAATGTCTGTATTGACATTCGAGTTTTATTTAATATTTTCAATGTGCCAACATTGCCTCTTGCACACATAGCTGTGTTCCTCTTATGTTGAATCGATGGCATGTAACCCGAGTCAATAGTCCAGGTTCTCGATATAAAAACTTAGGGTACCTTTCACCCTCCCATCTATTCCTTACATCTTCAAGATCAGAACCTTCAAATATCAGTGTTTTGTTCAACTATTAATGGAATGCCTGCAACTAGTTCTAAGAGACAAACTTTGTTTCCACATTAGCCAATGGCATGTGATGTGAGCAGTGTTCATTGATATAGGCATATTTCAAATAATGCCTTCTGGGTTTTAGTGCGTGACAAGTATCATTGACTTATTTCCAGTAGCATTGCAAACCACTCAGTGATAATATGGACATAATTTTGATTCTAGGAAAATCCATTTGAAGTGTCCTGTTTTTAATTCTTTCTTGTTTTGGTAAGTAAAGTGATTAGTTTCATGATTTAAAAAGACCCCTCCCCACTTTGTAAATATTGTTTGGTTTGCTCTATGAGTCATTGAGATTCCTTTAGATATGAAAAGGACTCAAGTCAGTGTTTGGAAATACTTTATTGTTGACTGTACACTGAGACCTAGAGATCACCAACACATTAAATCTAAGTTTAATCTTAAATTGACCCTTCCTTCCTTCCTTCCTTCCTTCCTTCCTTCCTTCCTTCCTTCCTTCCTTCCTTCCTTCCTTCTTTATTTATTTCTCTATTCTTTGATTGCTACTTATCATAGACAAAAGACATTATATTTTAATACTGTATGATAATTCACGAAATTAGGTTATGTTCAGTGTGACAAGAATCTACCTATGGTTGTCACTGCAGGTGTTATGGACACATATTTTGGAGATGTTGACACACTTTTAATTGACTACTTATAGCAACAAAGCAGTAATAATTTAAAAAGTGTATTTGATATAGATAAGCAGCACACAGCCTCAAAATAAAGTAGGCGAGACTACTGGAACACAGATGTTAGCTACTAAGTATAGTGAGTAACACTGAAAGTAGGCGAGACTACTGCAACAGCAGATGTTAGCTACTAAGTACAGTGAGTAACACTGAAAGTAGGCGAGACTACTGCAACAGCAGATGTTAGCTACTAAGTATAGTGAGTAACACTGAAAACTATAATTTATCTGTCTTCTCAGTCTCCTGGAACATGTAGAAAAGAGCACCAATGTTTACTTAGAAACTTGATGTGACAGCATTTAAGCTCAGGTATTCTGAAGTACCACACTACCACTGTAAAATACATGTTTGTCTTGGCACAAAGTTGTCATTTACACCTTCATATTTTGTGCTAAGCAATTTTTTATTCATCCTATGTGATAGGAAGTAAATATTGTGGGCCAGTTCCAGTGTTTTGGAGGTGGAAGTTTTGGGGGATCATGGGAATTTTATTGCATTTATTGATATTGGAATTGAATTCTTGTGAAACTAACCATGAAATTTTGTGGGTACCATTTTCCTCCTGTGTAAAGTTAAGAGGGGAAAATATTTACATTTTACTGACTATTTCAGCTTTAAATGAAATAGTGCATTTCAAGCTCCTTCTTAGGAGCATTTGCAGGAGCTAGCTGCGTCTACCGTCTCCTCTTTTCAGATAGTTGGGATCACCAATTCACCTGGTCAGTTCAACCTTACAAGGAAGAAACAGGAATATCAAGGGTAGAATTACTGTCAAAGTGATGCCAATGTGATATTGACACTCTGACACAAACAGTTGAGAAATGCGTGTGTGTGTGTGTGTGTGTGTGTGTGTGTGCGTGTGCGTGCGT
>NW_022196902.1:21083438-21089692 GCF_008632895.1 Mastomys coucha
AGAGAGAGAGAGAGAGAGAGAGGGAAGGAGGGAGGGAAAGGGAGGGAGGTGGATTTTGCTAATTAGTGTTTTGCTATGCTCTTGGCCTGGCAGCCTGGTGACATAATAAAGCAATGGAGAAATCACTTTCAGACTTATGTGAAATTAAAGAAACTGCAAGGATGAATCTGTTGAATAAAAAGGAAATGAATGTATAAAAGAGAAAAATGCAGGCCTCTTGCAGTCCATTACCAGGCATGAGCCCATGCAGTGGACTGCTGTCTTGCTCAGTGAGAGGTGACATTGCAATTGTGTTTCTCAGTATGAGTCCTGCCCAGTGACATAGGGCCACAGTGATGGAATCAGGGTGTCCACTGTACATACTGAAATATCTTCATGCCTTCAAATTACTGCAGATTATTGTGATTTTAGACAAGTATTTTATTATATTTTTAAATATGAAACATGTATTATTAATAATTTTGCCATTTTTATAATTTTAATAAAATAATTTGTCATTCTTTTATATATCTTAGTAAAATAATTGGTCATTCTTTTATCTATAATAAAAGAGAGGGCTTTGCTATATCACCTTGGCTGGCTTGGAGCTTATTCTGTAGATCAGACTGGCTTTGAACACATACACATGGAAATGATATGAATAAGGTGTGTCCTTGACATACCCTGCTATAGTTATATTTTTAATTCAATATGAATAGATTGAAGAAATTGAATAAATACTATTTATCTCTCTGAAATTTTATAAGGTATATCCAGAGGACTTATTATAAAATGTTTTGAAAGTCTATATTTCTTCATTTGTTGATGAGTCATAGTTATCAATTACCTTTTTCCTTTAGGAATATCATGCAAAAATCTATTCTCAAGACATAGAAAGGCTGGGCGGTGGTGGCGCACGCCTTTAATCCCAGCACTTGGGAGGCAGACAGGTGGATTTCTGAATTCGAGGCCAGCCTGGTCTACAGAGTGAGTTCCAGGACAGCCAGGGCTATCAGAGAAACTCTGTCTTGAAAAACCAAAAAAATAAATAAATAAAATTAAAAAAAATAAAGGCATAGAAAAGAAAACCCCAAAAGAAACACAGCTCTTCAGTGCTTCATTTTTATGATTTATTTGGGTCTCTTCAATTTGCAATAGTTTGGTTTTTTTCCATAAAACAGAAAATACATTGGTAATCCATTAAAAATCTTCATTGTTAAAGTAAAAATAGGTTATTTATCCAAACACATTACTAGATGCCTGGATATATTTTAGCCTTTTTTTCTTTTTTCTATATAAATCTTCAATATAGTTACATCATTCAAAAAATTAAAACTAAGTGTATAATTTAGGGTTTGGAGTTGTTTTCTTTGTAGCCCATGCTGGCCTTGAACCTCATGTGACCCTCCTTTCTGAGCATTCCTAGGGTTAAGGAGCACAGCTGTGAGCCACCATGCTTGCCACACAAACTGGATATATTTTAAATTTAATCCAGTTTTAAAGAACTCACATTATTCTTTTCTGTGTACTCATATTTTTGTGTATTTGGTTTTCTTTTTATATTTGCAGAATGCATTCCACAATATTCCCACAAAAGGATTAAAGAATATCAGAATAATATAATATAAGTAACTATGGTTTGATCTTGACATTCGATGCTGGGAACGTCCTTGAGCTCCCACTCTTAAAAGACAAATAAACAACAAAGACTTTTATACAATTCTCCTCAAAGCTTTATATTCAAAACAGGAATTCTTGAATAGTCATCATTAACATTTAATGACATATTGAAAGTTTCAGGGGTGGAGAGAAAGACAGTTTGCATTCATGTATGAAGATAAGTGGATATGCCCAAGGGATTTGCTATTGTAGAAAAGCTTTGTGATTAGGGGGAATTATCTATTCTTTAGTAAAGTTTTCTACTTGTTGGGTGGCTGTTAGACTTTTAGCAGTTTTTATTTCCACTTGGGTGTTTCTCCTATCATCCCTATAGTTTTCTATGTTTTTTTTTAAGACCTTGGATGGTGAAAATAATCCAGAAAATTATATCTTCAAAAATAAAAACAGCATGTTGAAAATGAGAATGTAATATTTTTTGTCTTCATGTTGTGTAGAAGATGAATAAATAGCATTGGATGACACATCCTGGAGGTTAGGATAAGAACAGCATAAATACACAACTCTTCTCAAGCCCCTCAATGTATCCAGGCTTACCAGATGCTGTGCCTCTTCTCAGGAAAGTATGACACAGCAAAGCCAATGATAGCATCTTATCATAGTGGGTGTGGCTCACTTTCTAAGCACTTTATGTATTTGTCTTACTGCGATTTCATGAATTACATGCTTGTTTTGAAACCCATTTCCTGGCTTTGGCAGAATTGGATACGGATGTAAAGCAACTACAAGTTATGGTATATGCAGACTGATTCCTAAGCTATCCTGTAATTCACTGCGTGGTTGGGCTGCACAGGTCTGAGGGGAAGACTTTTACCAGTGAAGGTCTTTGACCACCAGCATCACTATACTAGTTATTTTAGGATATATGTAACATGTACTAACACATAAAAGTCAAGACACTTGTACTTTGCCACTACAATAAGCAGGCTGGTAAAACCTGCAAGCAACACCCAATGGGAGATGACCCCAGGAGTCAGAGTGCTTGGTTGACAGTAAACACCTGGTAAACAGTAATGATTCAGGCTCCAAGTAGAGAACTAACTTTTAAGTCTCTGTGCCAAAAAGAAAGAAATTTAATGTGAATTTAATGGCACCATCTATTCTACAATGTGACCTAAAAGCCAACTATTTATAAATTAAGCTCAGTTTATGTAGAACATCTCATTTCTGATCTAGATTATCAAGTAATCTAAGATAGATATTCTTCCCATATTCTGAATGTACCATCCACTGGCTTCTAGTACTTTTTCTTTCTATCTTGAAGAAGTCTATTTTGATAAGTTTTATGGTCATATCCCTCTGATTCCTGATACTTCCTTTAAAGGGAAAATTGCTTCAAGTTGTTATGTTCACTGATGTCTTTCCCTGGAAAATCTTATTCTCTCACTGAAAATAAAAATGAAAATATTGAAGATCAAAAACCCAAAAGGCTGTTCATAACATGTGCCATTAACTTAGTCTGCCTTCTTGAGAAAGTGTTTAAACTCTTTTCCAATACTCATCTTAAATGTTCCCTTCCTCCTTACCTTTGTTTTTCACTCTTGTTTCTAGTGGGGGTTGGGGGTGCTCAACCACTCCTTTCCTGCCAATCTGTGTCTCCCAGGAACTTACCACCTTGGAATCTTCATGCTGCTTCTCAGCCCCATATTAAGACTGCTCTATGAAAATGTGCTCTCAAGTTTTTACGTCCCATAACTAAATTCAGATATAGTTTTTTTTTTTAAGTAGTTTTTAATGTTAGTAAGAAAAACATCCAAACAGTGAATATTGGGAACTCATGTTGTAGAAACTTGCTGTTGGTCAAGAGTCATGCAATCCTTCAGCCAAGTGTTTCCCAGCCCAAGGCATGTTGGTACAGGAAGATAAAAATGATGAACATAAGTAAGTAAAACGTGTGTGATTTTTAGATACTGAAAACTCCACAGAAGAAAAAAAAATAAAGGTAAATGGGTTTTAAACAAGGTGGTCAAGAAAACCATCATCAATGAGGCATTTGAATGATGACTGAGTCAAGTGGATATAGAATGTTTTCAAGGCAGAGAAGTGCACTTTGAAGGCCCTGCTTTGGGCAACAGAGGTGGCTGTTATGTTTGCACAATGTGAACAAAGGTCAGACCTAAGAGGAACGACCACTATTACTATATATAGGGTGGATGTGATCCTGAGGATTCTCTTTTCCCCTGGCTTAGTAGGTAGTCACTGAGTGTTACATATTCCATTATGATATGGTATGATATGGTGTGATATGGTATGATATGATATGGTATGATATGGTATGATATGATATGGTATGATATGGTATGATATGGTATGATATGATATGGTATGATATGGTATGATATGATATGGTATGATATGATATGTTTAGCTCTTTCTGACAACTGAGAATGACAGGAAAAGGGAAAAAGAGTTTATTCTGCTTTAGTTTTCAGGCCAGTTCCCTAAATGTCTCCAGGTTATCATGACTAAGGTCAAAGTCAAGCAAGTGGTCACACTGTAAATACACCTAGGAGGAAGACTGGAAGGAACTGACTAGAATTATGGTCTATGTGAGATGAAGGAAAAATTGGAGCTGTTTTCCTGAGAAGATCACATGTGTTCAGATTGGGTTTTATGTGTGAAAAGTTCAACAAAACGTCCACATTGAGATGCTTGGCATGCAATGGGCTATGAATCTGGAGCTGAGGGAACGCTCCCACTGAAGACTGGTACTCAGAAATGCTCGCGTTCCCCAAGCATAAACACAGGCACTGTGGATACATCTTACCTTCTGAAACCATTGTGAAAATTGACTATAACTCTGTCATTTCTTCAATGTAAAATTTCCACCACAATGAAAGCATCTAGCCATGCTGTAGAAAAAAAAAATCTTTGTTGGGATCTCTGTGGAGAAGCATGTAAAATGTCCTAACATGACTTTGTAAGTTTCATGGCCCTCTTTGTCCCATTAATACATTCTTCTGACTACATTCAAGCTGCTTTCATATTGAATGAGAAGAATCATGTCTTCATCACTCACATTTAAATCCTAAGCAACTACTATAGCCCATTTGGCCTTTCTGTCCCTTTGATATTTGCTTGTGATAATTGTTACTAGAGCTGATCTTACCATTTATCCTGCTATAAAAATGTATATATTGGAAAAGGGTCATTCATTATTTCAGTACTTCATATAAAATGATTTAATTGTGGTCCAGTTTATGTGAACACAGCATATGTACATATAAGGTAATAGGCTTCAAGATGATTTAGGACACTTAAACAGACAGAATGAATGGAAGGCCCTACACATTAGATGACAGGACTAATAAAAATCTCAGCATTATTAGATATGCAGGCTGGAAGAGCTTCAACAAGCATTAAAAGTTTTCACTAGGGAGATCTACAAGGAGAATATGTTCTAATGACATGAAATGGAACAGTGGTACTCAGTGGACTCTGCTTAGCTTTGGTATGCAATGAAAGACTCAAAAGTTTAGTGGTTTGGTAGAAGAGATAAACAGTGTAGTAAAATAACTTGTTCTCTAGTACAAGAAAGAGTTTTTGATGTATTTGTTTAGTTTGTGAAATCTCCAGAAAAAAATTGAATGAACAAATTATTCATAAAATCAGCATTTTGGAAGATCTGCCCAAAGAATGTTCCTGATATAGTGACAGGAACAAGCATCCCTAATGGTTCAGGCATGAAGAAATGACAGGGGAAATTAAATGGCTGTGATCTTTGGAGGCAACATACTTGGCAATAGAAGGGAGGGCGTGTGTTGTAGATGACGCAGCCGGTAACACCTTCAAAGCTATAGTTCAGAGACACACCTTTGAGTGCTAGGACATGAACAGGGACATTTAGTGAAAGATGGTGGTGTAGCCCCTAAGTGACGTTCTGTGCCAACATCCAGATAGAAGCTTACAGACTGTGGAATCCCTGGCCAGAAGTTAAGCAGATCTGGTAATGTAGATTTAGATGAGGAAAGACTGATTACAAAAGGAGCATGTAAGTAGAGAAACATAAAATAAGTCACCAGTGTTTACACTTAACACCCATTTTCTGCATGATCACTGTTCTTCCATAAACAGAGACCAGGAATTATATTTAAACTGTTGTTTTATCAGGATTTTGCATGCAGAAACAGGGAAACCATATTGGTTATTTCTAGGATTCCTCTGGAGCCATGTAGGGCCATTAGTGATATAAGGGAAAGCATCTGCACCAAGTACCTTCCATAAACGAGTCAGTGATACCTAATTGCTTCTTTACTTACAAAGCTTGAATGAATTTCATCTTTTGTCAAGGCCAACATAGTGAGCATTGAAACGGCCACGCAACCATACTCAAGAAGGGACTTGTTATGTAACTTACTGCAAGACATTTCTTAAAATGAAGCTAAATACTTTCAGAATTTGTATCATGATGAATACATTTAATAATTCTGGTATATCCCATATCACATAAAGACCTTATCTAGATACAAGACATAATAATTTTAACTATTGAGAGATACTTATTTTTCTTTTTTTTTAACTTTTATTGCGTTATCGGAAAAGTTACATGATTTCAATTTATCTGAATTTGTTAACATTTAAAAACATATTTTAATTAA
>NW_022196902.1:21090606-21094475 GCF_008632895.1 Mastomys coucha
TGAGACTGAATGCTTTGCTTGACATTTGTAACTCTTGTATCAAGTTTGAAGAAGAGGACTTTATAAGGACTTTATAAGTTATTCTTTCTCTGAGATGAATGCTTTTCCAAATTATCACGGCTAATGAACCAAATTCTTACCCTCACTTAATGTCTGTGCCACCCTCCAAGCAGAACCATTGTTCATTGAAACAGTTGAATGACTTTATGGATAGACCATCCTAGTACCTACACCATTTCTTAAATGAAGATACTTATTTTTCAAGGAAAAAATCAAATGGTAATTGCACCATACAGGTGGGAAAGTAAACTTTTGGAGTTAGTTGAAAATATTAGCCTCAACTAATACGTATTAATCTTTGTTCTGCATTACCTCAGAATTGGAGGTACTGCATATACATAATCATTGGCTTTTGAGGCAACAGTATCACAAAACAGCTTTGGTTAAGGATTTCATAATCAGTGCATTATTTACTGTCTTTAAGATAACCATAGTTACTTTAAAACAATGTTATCCTTTCTGTATTTTAAGAGACCATGAATCTTCAGTTTTAATATGGGCTCAGATCTGCCAGGTAGAAGTTAAAGAGTTCATTATTCTTCTCTCTGTCAATTTCCTAATTTACAAATGAGCTGAAGCAATTAATGCTTGCAGGTTGCCTGTATTAATTACAGTCTCAGGCAGATTTACGAGCAATTTTGTAATTCTTATTGTCACATTTTCTCTGTATTTACTATCTCAGCTTGATGCTTGTTGACACACTGATTCATGTTTGGGTGAGCTAGATAAGTTTTATTCATCTGGAGGAATGAGTATAAAGAGGTCAGATCCTATAAACATGCGAACGTTTCTAGTGTGTGCAGACCATATATCTAGTTTTAATTTAATCTTTGAAAATGTCGAGGGATTTCTGCAGCTAAGCTGTACAAATCGATAAAATTTATAATCAAGGCTGTCTAATCTCTAAACCTAATATAAAACCTCACAGCTATTGATTATATGTGAAGGATCCGCAAGCTGTTAATCATGCATGAAAGTGCAGAATAAATGGTGGCTTCAGAAGAGGAAATGGGCTAAGAATCACTAGCTCCACAGCCCTTATCTTTCTTTTAGCACCCCTGGAGCAAGCGCTCAGCCAGGCATTTGTGTTTTATGAAATCAAGCTGTGTGCTAAAGTGCTTTGATGGCTGTGATCACCTTTGAAGTTTCTTGTCCACTCCAGCTTTTTTTCTATAATAACTCAGAAGTCTCTTTTCTCCAGATATGGGATTGATGCAGTTCAGTGTCTTTGATCAATTTCTAGAAGGAATGGAAGAATAGTACCTTGTATGCTAAGCTTACCATTATGCTGAAGAGCAAAATGGGATGTAATGTTTTTATTGTTAACTTTGTGGGGAGGAAAGAGTTCCAGACAGTCTGTGTCCTTAGAATACTGTATCAGTTATAACACCCAGTCTTTATGCTTGATTGATCCAGTTGTGTAGTTTACCACTAAAGGAGTTTGGATAAGAATACGTGTGCCAATTTATCATTTCTTGCAGGTCCAGTCTTTAAGAGTAAAGATATTTGGCCTCTAATGCAGATTGGCTTTTATAGGCATCGTGAACTCATTGATGTACAAAATAGAATATTTTCCAGAGTGCCATGTTGCAGTCAGTGGTGGAGAAGGTTACTGGGAAGCCACTGAGTCAAAGTGTATATTAAGTCATTCCCAAGGGCTATTATTACAACATTATTTGTCTTTATGGGAACAATGAAGAAATACACCTGTCCTCAAAGAGTCTCTGGAAAGGGAGATAGAATAAATCTGTTTTCAGTCATATGTTTTATTGCTGCTTTGTTTTGTTTTAAGCTAGAGAGGTTTATTAGAGTTTAAATAAGAAAAACTCCAGCTCAGGTAAAGCATATATCTCAGCAGGTATGCAACAGAGAGGAATGGAAAACGAGAATGGCGAAACAAAATGGGAAAACAAAACAAAAACCAACCAAGCAAAAATGTAATGATATTTGAGTTAAGGACCAAAGATGTCAGCTACTTAGAGACACACAACCACTTTACGGGGAGGCGCACTTACGGGGAATGAAGACTAGAGTGCTCAGGAAAGCACGCTTACATGTTCAGAACAGTGATTAAAAAGAAAACCTATGTTTTTCTGAGTAATTAAAAAAATTAGGCAGACTTCATTGCTGGGACAGAATAAGCTCCTCTGCCAGGAGCAGAAATTGTGAGCAGAAAGGTACCTTCTCCCTCTTATTCTGGTATCTCTTCAGCATATCTTCAGGTTGAACCCTCCTTCCAGGGGTGACTGCCTTCCTTTTAAACCTCTGCCCCTTAGTTGAGGCAACTCAAATATTTCATGTCCCGAAAGACATATTTAAAAGAATATTTCATTCTATGACAGTGTGTGGCACATGTTCATTACTTAATAAACATTTAGTACTATAATATCTATTATTAGTGAAATTAAAATTTTAAGTTATTGTGCTGTACTGGTTGATCTAATCACATAATTCTCCCATATGTATCAAATTGATTTACTAAATGCACTTAGTAGCTGTAAACATAGTGTCATTTGCCAAGTATAGATCAGACATGTACTATACTTATGGTACACTTATAGATATTGGTATTCTTGGTTGACCCAGAAATCTACTAAAGAATGGCTGATTTGATCTTGTTGGTCTTTGCTGGCATAGCTATTGTGGTTCAGCTCAGCCAACTCATATTCTAGAACTGTAGTGCTCAACCTTACTAATCTTGTGACCCTTTAATATAGTTCCTCATGTTGTGACCTCCAACCATAAGATTATTTCATTGCTACTTCATAACTGTAATTTTGCTACTGTTATGAATCATTTAGTAAATGTCTACCTTTTTCAATGGTTTTAGGTCACCTATGTGGAAGTGTCATCTCACCCTCCCCAAGGGCCCACAACACACATCTTGAGAACCACTGTTTTAGGTTCGTGAGCAAGTAGAAGAATAGGAGTTTAATCAGATACTGGCACAAAGCCAGCATACTCTCTCTTTTTCTCATCTTGGTAACTGAAGTAGTTCATGGGAGACAAGGCTAACACGAAAATATGGAGAAATAGAGCCTTTTCTACTTGGGGGAAAAACCTGATAGGTGACTAGAAATTTTGGAATCCAGTGAAGAGCAATTGGAGTCATCTTGTAGTTCTTAAGGGAAAATATGTGTTCTAGGCATTATTTTCTTTACTCATTGAAATAAAAATATTCACAAAAATAAAATGCCAGTGAATGCTATTGTTGAGTATCTATGGTAAGTGTTTAAAATAATCATGTCATTTTTTTTCAGAGCATCCTATGAAGAAGCTAGTTTATCTCCTGTAAGGGATAATAAGACATTCAAAATCCTCTTTTAGAATTGTTCAATGGTTGTTTACAGCTAATTTGTATCATCTCATATACGTGGTTATACTATATATTAAAAAGTTCTGTTATACTGTTTGTTCCTTAAGGGTAACAAAACTTGTTATTTTGTTGTTTGTCCTAATGCTAAATATTTTATAAGATAAATGAAGATTGTTTCTATATTAATAGCTGATAGTATTTTCTTTAAATCTCTTTTACATTTTTCTCCATATATAGATCATTACCTATTGGAATTGCTTTAAACTTTTATTTAATAATGTGTGGTAGACAATGTAAGACAGCTCAGTTTACACATTTCTTGAGTTCAGTTGCATAGTCTCACACACTGTAACATCAAAGACGTTTAAGAAACACAGCAAAGGGTTTCTGCAGTTTCAGTTAGCCACATTTTGTAATCTGGGTCTATTGGAAAGATCTGAAAGAAGATATATTTAAGAGAAAGACATTGTCTTTTTCTTTTAATTCATGCCTT
>NW_022196902.1:21094485-21103434 GCF_008632895.1 Mastomys coucha
TTGCTTGGTATTATTAGAAGGAGGGCCCTAATACATACAGTATCTGATGAGTTCCAGCATGCTCTGGAGAACGGAGAGGATGGCTTGTCTTGTAAAGGGATGATATGCTGATGGCACCCAGTAAATATGAGTGGGACTCTGCAGGATGGCTGAGTGAGCCAGAAACCCTCTGTCACTATGTATTCCTTGAGTCTAAGTATGTCACTTTAACCACTCAGCCAGAAAACCAAAAGAACTGACAGTAGCTTTGTGATTATTCCTGGTCCTGAGGCTCCCTCATGTTACAGCACTAATCAAGTCATCCCCTCAACTTGTCACCAACACAACTTGACCCATGGGAGCAGAGATGAAATTATTTGGGCATTGCTAATAATACTGTAACACTGAAAAGATATGAAATATAAAATCTTGATCACTCTCAATTCTTACTATGAGAATAAGAACAAAAACACAGATATTTGAGGTAAGAATAGAAAATGCCTTCTTACAATGTCACAATTTCCTTTCCCAAAGTGCAACTCTATTTTTTCTTTTTCATTTATTTTTTAATTTACTTGCGTTCCAAAATTTCATCTTGCTCCTATTTTGGTTCACACTGGCAAATATCTCCTCTGACAGAAAATTCACTTTCTTTGTATTTGTTTTTATAGATGGAATAGAAATTGTGCTTTTCAGTGAGCCTCTAAGATTTCATGAAAGACAGCCAGGAGCAAGCAGCTGCTTCCATGATTCAGTTCCTAGTCTGTGTACATCATTGACAAGAACTTCCTTTTTTTTCTCCTCATGAGCTTTAGGATATCTTCTATTTTTCTCTCACTGACAGCTGGATAGAAAGTTTTATCATTAAAAACTGATTCTAGGGAAACAGGATCCCTGTCCTCTGTTCTCTTATGGTTGCTAAAGCTCTGTTTTCATAATCCCTTCAGAATAACTGGAGATTATCACTACAAAAGGATATAAATATTGGCCTGTCTTGTCTTATATTATTTAGCAAACACCAAAAAGAAAAAGAAAGGAAGGAAGGAAGGAAGAAAAGAAAAAGAAAGAAGAAAAGAAAGAAAAAACAGAAAAAAAAAGAGAGAAAGAAAAAAAGAAAGAAGAAAATTATTTTATTGATACCTAAAGAGTAACCTTGCTGTAGAACAGTGGTTCAAGATGTCAGCAGGTCACCTCTGCCTATGTGACCTTTTTACCCCAACCATTTGAGAAGACTCAAAATAGTTCATTTTATCCTATCAAATTCAACTCAACTTTCTGCAGATGTAAATCCCTGTTTTGATCCATTTAAAAGTAAAGTAGATACAATGAAGAATGATATTTTTGCCCATGTGCTAATTATATAGTACTGGCTGTGGACTTGATACAGTTTTTGCTACTTTATAATTATTTTAGATATAGTATTGCCTTTCTTGCTATAATAACTAAGAAATAAATGGATAATAAATGCTAGAAAGGATAGAGAAAATTGTAAATTTTGCTGATCAATATTTAGCCAGCTAGCTGGGGCTTCTAATTTGACATTTCTTACTGCATTAAGAAATATTATGGAGAAGCTGAGTGGTTTAGCTAGTTTACCAAGGCTGGCAACTTGAGTTTGGACTCAAGTTTGACCACAGTATCCCTTGTGATGGGCAGAAATAATTCCCACAAGTTTACCTCACTCTTCTTTTGCATGCATTGTGGCACATGTATGCAGATTAATGCACTAAAAAAGGAAATGGAAGAACTTAATAGTACAAAAATCTACTTGAATAGGACAGGAAAGAAGAATAAAGGTGTCTGCCTGTCTGTATGTGTTGTCTCTGTTAAGAGAGCTCAAAATTCCTCTGATAACCGTTAAACTTCAGAAAGACACGACTTTGCATTTCTTCCTATTCTTTTGTTTACTCTGCTTCCAGCACTGTTCATGGAACATCAAAGTGCATGCACTCTTAGGGTTTTTCAACTCCTCTTTGAGTTCTAAGGGAACAGTGTCTATCCAGCCTTACCTGTTGGTTGACATTGACGGAGGGATATGTTCATTGAATAGTGATTTCAAAAAGAAGTTAATACTGAGCATGTGCTGTTTCATTCACCACCTCAGTGTAGAGGAGTGCCTGACTTACTAATCTCCATCCTCAGTTTAAACCATTGTTTTTCTCTGATGTTATACAAAATGAATAAGTTATACTGATAGAGCTGCTTATGTAGCTCAGGGATAGATTTTTTTTCTAGGTATGTTTTGGGCCTTGAGTTTGATCCTTAGCACCAAAAAAGATTAAAAGAAGGAAGCCACATAGATGGGTTCTAAGTAGATAAATTCATTCTTACTTGTCATTAAACCATTGTTCTCTTTTAAGATGCAAGCATGTGTGTGTGCACACACACACACGCACACACACACACCATAGATAGAGTGAGATACATAGCTATAATTTTCTTTCAGCAAGATGGGTATAATAATTGTAGAGATGTGTAATGAGACTGTGTTTGTTACAAAAATAGATTATCAAGTCTTCAAACTGTAGAAAAAAATTGTACAATTAACAAACCCCATGGCTAAGTTAATAGAAGACAACATCTTATGAAACTTTAGAAACAAACATAGGCTTTCTCTTAGTATTTTGATGCCCCACTGAGTCTCCTCTAGTTGATGTTTTGCACACATACACACACACACACACATACACACACACACACACACACACACACACACACACACAAGTACACTTGCTGGAAGCTGTTCTCTTAATCTAATGATAAATATCCAAACATTTTACAAAGACAAATAATATAGTTGAGGGTTGTCTTTTTTTTTCCCCATATGTGAAAATGAACCTGAGCTTGCAGTACTTGGATATTCATGTTTGGGTGTATTTGGTTTGTCCATTTTAGTTTAGAATTCACAGAAGATTCACAAAAAGTCTTAACACTGAGGAGCCAAATTGATGGAGTTTGATTGAGAGAAATTTGTTCACTTATTTGGGGTTCAATTTTTTAAAAAAAAAATCTAATAAAAATAATAAATCAGTATTCTCTAGTCTGGACAATATCAGTGAAACATGATATTAATTTTGTAGGAGCTAAGGTTCTAAAGACAATAAAAAACATTATCCAAACATTAGTATCTATTGAAATAAAGATCTGGCTATATGGCTAGGTGTCTCCTTAATCTATAAGAAGGTGCACTCAGGCCTGAGGAACACAGGCAAGAATTTTAGACTGGGATGTTTCCTAAGATCACACTGTGATGAGCAGAATGCCACAGAATAAAAATCTGGTGTCTGATATGACCTCTGCTGTTCATTTAGTGAGACTCTAGAAAAATGTAATTGTTTAGAAAATAATGTAGCATGGGTTTAAGATATATACTGGATTTTAGTTTCTTGAGCTCTTTCTTGAGGGAATATGTAGTTATAAATAGTTACGACTCTCTTCCTTTCTAGGTCCACGGCCCTTCTCATCCTCTCTAACACAGTATTGTAATATCTCTGTTGTGTTTCTCTCTGTTCCTCACAGTTTCCCCTCATTTGCCCTGCACCCTCTTTCCCCTTTATCCACTCCCTCTCTTTTACCTTCATCCTCTGTCTCTGAAGGGATGCACAAACTCCTTTTCTTTATGAAGGTAGGCCAATGCCTCTATTCAGATCTCTTGTTCAGAATGCCCCGCAGTTATTTAAAACACAAATTGCTTAAATTATTGCTTCTATGCTTTAGTTTCTAAACCATAATTTAGTTCAATTATTGCTTGTTTGCCTTACCTCCTAAATTAGGACAGGCTAAATGCATTCTCACATTCCTTATTTCTAGTACACTTCATGGTTAACAAAGCAATAAGTTAGTGATATCGAATCACTACATCATTTCACCTCTTAATCGCAGTATCTTGATTTTTTTTTTGTCCTCCAAGAGCACTGTATTTTCTAAAACATAACGATAGTTATATAATACCTATTTGACGTGAGCCACCCAGTCTGGGCCTCCCTCAACCCGCGGGGTAACAGGGTCCTGGTACAAGTCGACAAGGCATTGGTGAAGAAATAATGGCAGACGAGACACCACAAAGAAGTGCTGAATCTGAGTGTATTTCTCAAAAATAGCATCAAGACTTTTCAGTCATTACAAAAGAGAAATGAAAAATCTGTCAGCTTAGCAGTTGAGGTACCACTGAGGCCATCTAAAACACACTGGGTCTAAAGCAGCCACCCATTCTTGCTAATTCCTAGGAGTGGCTCAGCTGCCATACTTGAGTGAAAATGAGGGTTCTACTGGCCCTTGCCCTGGGATAAGTCTCCCATTCTGTAAGCTTCAATGCCCTACCTGCTTGATTATCTTTCTAACAATGCCGAAGGCAATTAGTCTGGATGGATAACATTCCTTACGAAATTCCAAGCCTGGGTTTGGTTAAGATGTTGGAACACTGATAAAGGTCAGAGAGCAAAGTCCAATTTTGTCAGCTATTAGTAAATCATATCTTGGTGGGCACCTAGCACATGAGACCTTCCATCGACCATCACAAGGACAAATCTGAAAACATATCTGAGTTAGGTGACACCATCCAGGAGGCTGGCTTCTTTTGAAGTTGTATGCCTCTGGTCTGTGGCCAAACTTTTGGGCTTGTCACAACACTTCACTGGAGTGGGCATAGCACCTATTTATATACTTGAATCCAAATAGTCACCCAGTTCTTCAGTTGTTTCTTCCTATGTGGTATCTAGTCTGCCTGTCTCTGATGTCTCTTGTTATTTAGCCCAGGTTATATCCTTACATATGGCAGTAATTGTATTTCCCTACCCCAATGTCTCTACATATAACATAACCTCCAACTTTATCTTTCCAAGGCTGTTTCATTGACTCCAATGACTCCATTGCCCAGAAATTTAGTTCAAGTTCAGCTCAGACTCCTAGCACAGCAACAAAACTTGCTCAGTATTAATCCAACCAGTCTTCCCTACATTTTGTCCAGCTGGGTATTTGTAAAGCAACCAAATGGGAATACGTAGCAATTATATTCCATATTTCTTTCCATCTTATTTCTTTTGCTTTTGTATTATTTATCTAAAATATGTCTGTAGATCTAGAGACTCTGTCTTCTGAGACCTAATGCATGTGTCTCCTCTGTTTGACAAGCAGAACTTATCATTCCCTCTTGGGTTCAGAGATACTGCCGCGTTCCGTTTATGTCTTCCTCAATCAAAATATAATCTTTTTCTTGTTTTATCATCTTCAGTAAGTAAGAGGTAAGCTCCTCAGGCCTAACACTATGTTTTATTCATTTTACTACCTTCTGTATCATTTTGCATACCTTCATAAGAGTCCATTTTTGTTTCATATTAGATGAATAACTTAGAGGCCTTTTTATGTGACTTTTGCTGTGTGTTAAGAGCTCTACATTATTGTGCTTTACCCAAAGGTTATGATAACACTGCTGCACAACTCCTTCCAATTCTTGTCTTGCCTGTATCCACATGAACATGAGAAGGGACTGGGTTCCAAGTCAGCATGGACTATTTAGCTAGGCAAAAATTAAAAAGAAAATGTAAAATTATGTTTAAATCTCTATTTAACAAGAACAGGGTAACTGATTGTATTTATTCAATCTATAGAAGCAAAAAGCAGTGAAAGCAACCTACTGACTTTGTTGAAAGATTCTTCATCAAAAATTATTTTCTTAATCAAATATTGACACGGAAATTTTGGTGGTAACATACATGCATAGGACTAATTATGTACTTTTTCCTGATTTGTATTAAAGTTTCATATGTAATTCACTGTGAATGCCAAACAAGAAACATTCAAATACATACAAACCAAATTATCCAAGTGCACCAGTGAACTTTTACATACAAAGTTATTGTCCTATTTTGGTTTTTGTCACTGTGATTAAAAAAAAAAAACACCTTGGAGAGGAAAGGGTTTATTATTTCTTACAATTAGACTCCATTATCAAGGGAATCCAGGGCAAGAGCTCAAGTAGAATCCTAGAGTCAGGCGAGTCTGTGGAGGTAAACCATTTACCTCTTGCTCTCCACAACTGTTCAGTCTGCTTTACTATACAACCCAGGACCATTTGTGGTAACACAGCCACAGCAGGCTGGGCCCTCCCATATCAATAAACATCAAGAAAATGGCTCATACCCTCACCCACTCACCCACATGCCAGTCTGATAAAGGCAATTCCTCAGTTGCAACTCCCTCTTCTCAGATCCTTCTAGGCTTGACAAAAGTTAACCAAGACAGTAACTTATCTATCCTCTGCTGACTCTGAGCTATGTGAGAACTTGGGGTGCACATAAGACATTTACCTCTTTTATGGTGTATAAGATATTAGATTTTAGAATAGGTGCCAGCTGCACAGAGGTGAAATGGAGATATGGAGAAAGAAGAAGTTGGCTTGGACACAAAGAAATGCATACAAAGAAAGAGGAAATACCAGATTCATAGTGAAAGGATCTGTTTAAATAGGAAGCATCTCTAAGCAGGAGATTTTTACCAGTGGTGGTTTTTGTCATTGATGTCTAGGGGGGGTCACTCACTTAAATATTTTAGGTATTTTCTTATTTCCTCATTCTGGATACAAACAAAAACTTTATAGACAAAGTATGATTGAAGTTGACTATGGCCACTAGGAAAAGTCTTGTTGCTCTCTAGCCATAGTGAAAGTTACAGTTTTTCTAGCAATGAATAGAGTTAATGTAGCTGTTATTATTTAGTCAGCTGCTAGATTCCAGAGACAAATTGCCACATCACCATAGGGATCATGCAGTGGGCAAAGTATTAGCATAGAGTTAAATATGAGAACACCTGTATGATTACAAAGCCACGACCCTCCTCTCAGTCTCTCTGTGTGCTCTTAGGACAGTAAACAAGATCAAGTCTGATACAACAGGTAGACTAGAGTCTGAAGAGTACCCACTAACATTTGAAACCTAAGCATTAAATTCTACCAGTGTTTGATTTGTGTTTATACACAGGGAATATTTAGTTTTGAAATTTTAAAGTATCTCCCACTTGGGATTGTTTCCCATCCCACACCAGAGCCATTGAACTGGATTCCCAATTTGGGATTACCATCTGTGTTACATTCTAATTATTTTTATAGAGCTGAGATTTCTAACATCAAATATAAAAATGTATAAAAGCATCCAAAGTGGGCCTTTTGCATTTGTCTTGCTTTTATCCCTGCTGATTTCAGGTTGTTGTTGTCAGCAATGGTATCGACCACACTGAGTGGGTTAAGGGAGGCACCAATAAGACCTTGAGCTTGGCCTCAGCTTTTTTACTTCAGTCTAATCGATGTCTTAACATTTTGTTGTGTTCTGGTTTCTGCCCTGTATATGGTTCACCATGGCCCTGACTTTCATAGAGTAATTATTTTGATTAAGTTAGACAATTAAAGTCAGTCTTGCATGAGGAACGGATACCTCTGGGAGTCAGTGATGGATGGACTCCAGTCTTCTGAGTGTTCAGTCATGCCAGCATTTTCCAGCTGAGTGAAAACCCCCCTCCTCATTTGGTTAGTATGACAGCAAATGGGTTGATGGACCTGAGTGTCTTAGAAAATAAGTCACAAAGAGATCAAGAAGGCAAGGAGATGGTGTTACTATCCACATGTGTTCTTGTAATTTTTCTACATCTTTTATTTGTGTTGATGAACAACATCATTACTGAAATAATTAGTGTTAATTAATAGCTGTGTCATTTTTGGTAAATGGTAGTTTAGTTTTACAATTAGACTAATTAGTACACACCATAGCTTAGTGACATGACAAATCACTGAGCAGAGCACATTGACTCTTGTCCCTTCTGATGTATGAGCTAATCTATTCACTTAATAATGACGAAGGAAAGCAACTAGGAGCTGGACAATGACAACGATCGGGCATTGTTTCCACATTTCTGGATCTCTATTTGCTGTTTAGTTTCCAAATACTAGGAATTGTTGTTGCTTGATGTTTTAGTTCTTTTCTTACTATTGTGTCATAGTTGTTGTCTCTAAAACTAAAGTAGGAATTCTCTAAAACTTACCAAAATAAAACTATGAATAGGTTTAACACTAAAACCTAAAGAGTCTCTTGACAACACACTCAAAACCAAAGGTTTCCTGATATTTGCTGCATTTGCATAGGCCATGTTCTGTTCAGTGTTACACTCTTCCAAAAGCAATCACAGTCAAGTTGACATCTGTTCTCAACTTTGATTTATTTTGCAGAACCTATGCGGACGCCAAAGACTTTAAAGATTGCTGAAATCCAGGCAAGGCGCATCGCAGTGGACTGGGAGTCCTTGGGCTACAACATCACTCGCTGCCACACTTTCAACGTGACTATCTGCTACCATTACTTCCGTGGCCACAATGAGAGCAGGGCAGACTGTTTGGACATGGACCCCAAAGCCCCTCAGCACATTGTGAACCATCTGCCACCTTACACAAATGTTAGCCTCAAAATGATCCTAACCAACCCAGAGGGCAGGAAGGAGAGCGAGGAAACAATCATACAAACTGATGAAGATGGTGAGCTCATGTTTATTATCTTCACGGGGGAAAAGAATGCCATCATTTCTTTACATCGACCCTATGGTACCCATCACTGAACCAAACCCAGAAACCCACCAAATTTCCTCAGCTCAGTTTACCTCGGACAGAACACACGTTCTTTAGAAAACATACCAAGTAGTAAATGACATGCACCCATGCTGTGTTTTTAAACAGTGATGAGTAAAGCCTAAATAAAGAAAGTTCTTCTTACAAAATGTTAAAAACTACAAGTTATTATCCACATCACTGTATCAGTTACCTTTTGGCTAACTCATTTTCTTACACATTGTGTGTGCATTTTGTAAACCATACTAGCTAAAATTGTTCTCCTAATACTTGAAGATAAAATACTCTATCTGGTTGCAAGTAGGTTTGTGTGTATGTGTGTGTGTGTGTGTGTGTGTATGTGTGAGAGAGAGAGAGAGAGAGAG
>NW_022196902.1:21103444-21137466 GCF_008632895.1 Mastomys coucha
GAGAGAGAGAGAGAGAGAGAGAGAACAAAAGGCACAGGACTTTTTTTAGTCAAATTTTTTACTTATTTACCTAAGAAAATAATAGGCCATCACTTTTATAGATCTTCTTGCAATCTAAGAAATTATATTCATAAAAATTAGGTAAAAGAAATGTATATTTATATTAATATAATATGTATGTCTTTTCCATAATGGTATGGTAAATCATTAACATGACTATAAATAGATCTTTTTTTACTAACAAATATATTAAGATGATACTTTTTTATGAATTTTCTTTTACAAATGAATCTATATTGGATGAAAGCTATTATATAATGACCTGAAGCAAAGATTACCAGGAATTATGATTCATCCACCTCTTCTATAGCCAGTAACTTCTCCCAGCTCTCTAGTCCTGTGCTTAAGTGGAGAAGTCTGGTCCAGAGATTTCTCTACTTCTATTCTTTATTACTTTCTCCTTGAGCAGTCTGATAGGAGTTTTAGAACAAAAGATCTATTTGATAGCCAGACAAGTCCTCATCTCCCTTCATATATTCAATGGGCCACTATGTATCTTTTGGTACCTAGCAAGTAGGATTGAGATGGCTATCATAAAATAGGTCTGTAAGCTATAGTTTTTAGAAACAGTCCTTTCAAGTTTTCTCCTCTGGAAAGTAGAAGTGACTCTGGTTTGTCCCATTGCTTTGTCTTTAGAGAAGCATGAGCCTTGGATATCATTTAGCTCATACTGAAGCGACACAGTGTCTGAAGTCAGTCTCATGTCACCAAAACTTCAGAGTAAAAACTCTGAGACTTACGAATGTTGTGGTATCCTGTTTGAATTAATCAAGGTGACCATCGCAAGTATTACATTGTTTCGTGTCTTGAAATCATTGTGGTCACAATATTTAAATAATACCTCATCCCCATTTTGTCTGCCATTTCTACCTTCCAACACACTTAGCACTTACCTGTGCAGAAAGGAAGAGGTGAGGTAATGGATTCATATGTCTATAATAGAAGCAGATATGTAGGAAGAGCTACAGCTGGCCTGAGGAATCACATTCCTTCTGATGGGCTGTGGAGATTTCAGATCTGTGTCACACTGGACATTTTATAACCCATGTTTTTAGTATTAAGATCATAGCCACATGTTTTATTGTTTGGTGTTAACATTTAAATCCAGGATTTCTTAATTGATAATATTTAGATTCAGCTACATGAGTTTTATACTGTTATTTGTTTTTATCCACTCACTCTTTTAACTGCAATTTCTCTTGATTTTATCCTTTGATACACTTTACTATCTTGATTTCTTTCCTACAAACAAAAAAAGGCAGTCAGGTTTTTGAAATTTTCTTAATTACATTTTTTTAAACTGCATTTAGTTATACAGATGACTATGTTAATATGCAGGTAATGAATTGCTCTGGAATTTTGCCCTAACCCATACAAATTCACAACTATAATGTTCATATTGTCTAGAATCAGTTTATAAATGAGAAATAGCATGATTTCTCTGTTGAATTTCAGTCTTATTTTCAGGTATACTTTTATTTTAACCTCTGTGTTGGGAACCTTTTGTAGAAGCTTCCATTCTGCTAAACTCCAGTTTAGTTTGCTGTACTGCCTTCACTTATCTGAAGGCAAACATTGGAGTTTCAAGGTCTGACTACTGCGGGATCCCTGGGGTTGGATCTCATGTGGTAGGCCTTTTCCTTTTTCTTGTTTCTTTTCTACTCTATAAGAAATGCTTAGTGACTGGTGTAGAAACTTCCATGACAGATTTGTGAGTAACTCCTTCTTCACAACTGCTCGGGTGACTGAGTTTCTTTACAGAGGACTGGGTATATCTCAACGTTCAGAGGGAAGAACAACCAAATCATACTTATTGTTGCAAAGATCAATGAATTATGATGATCTGATTAAGTCAGTCTTACTAAATTATTGCTGCTCCAAATACAGAGAAAAAATAAATTATCAACCATCTACTAAAAAGATATAATTCTTGAAAAGAATTCTGGGGACCTCCATAAATCAAGGTCCCAAAGCTAGACTCATTTCCCATTAGAACCTTAGGGTAAAATTTATACTTAATTTATTACATGTGCTTTTTTAAGGCATGGGCAAAATTTTTTGTATAAGGTTCTGTTTTCATTTTTCATTTCAGCATTCATGAAAATCAATATTATAAAGTTAGCTCAGCAGAAAAGCCTGGTTTGGGGACATTTTAAAGGCTACAAAGCTATTTTAAAATGTACATTTATTACATTTTAGAGGCTGTAATGCTTATTTAATATAATCTTTCTCTGCACCTATTTCATTTTTCTTTTCCATTTTTTTTTAAGTTATATTTGAAGGACTTCTGAATGCTCAAAACAAAATTAGCTGAAACAGCTCACAGATAAATCACTAGTTCAGGAACCAAAGTCAGCACTCTGTCTCCGTTAAAAATGGTGTGGAATGCTGTGGTGGAAACATGAAGTGACAGTCCATGCAGTCGGTAGCTAGGCATGAGATGGCTTCATGAGCTTCATGCTGTATTTAGACAAACTGTAACTAGATTGAGACATTGTCTGTGTGTGCATAGACATCATCCCTCCTCAGATGTAGAAAATAAGTGACTGTAGCTGCTCTGTTCATCCTCACCCTCTTGATGTATATATGTATACATATATATGTAGTTTGGAGTACTTATTCGTCCAAGTCACGATCACTTGTATAGTGTGCCTTGGGCTTGCTATTCTCTCACATTTTACATCTTGAAAACAGAACCTAGAAATACTTCAAGCTGAATTGTGGCAAAGTAGAACATGCATGAGAAGGGATGAGCATATCAATGTTGTCGGGAAGTGAATTTTTATGTCCGTCCATCTTTGAATGCAGAATTATGCAAATAGTTTAAACCACCCCTAGATAAGAACTATTTGAAAATCTTTACTCTGTTTCATTGAATATATAAGCCAAAGTGTGTTCTGTAGACACAGGGATTTTAATAGTGTTCCTGGCTTTTTGTTGTTTTCACTTTTCCTTTCCATATCTGCCAAGCACCCTGACAAATATGGAAAGAAGAGATGCATTCCCCTGATTGTGATCAAGCAGGTTCAACAGATAGACATATATCTCCTTGCACAACAGACTCGTGTCCCTGGCAGCCTTGGCATTGCTAGAAATTGCACAGAATGTTTGTCAGGATCTCTGCCATAATGGGAAGAGTAGCCTATGCTGACAGCATAGAGCAGGGTAAGGGATGCTGATGGAATCATGAGCATGACCAAATCTCGGGGCTAGCATGCTTTATGTTTACTATGGATTTCTTTTTCTTTTTCTTCTTTTCCTGTGGGTTTCCTTCTTTTCTGTGCTACCTCATGTTGCCTGCCCCAGCGGTCAAAGCATCATTTATAGTCTCCTTGTAGAATGAAATAAATCTTAGTCTGGTGACAGATTGTTCAGAATTCTTGCTGCTGCTATCCATGAAGAAATACATTTCCTTTGATCCAGTGATTTTTAATTTATTTCAATCCTCATGAAATTGCTCTGTGCTTTGAAACGACATTTCTAGATAATGTCATGTGTGAAGTTCACTGAAACATTGGATTTGAGAAAAATATTAATTAAAAACCATACTTGGCTAATACAGGGTTGATATTTTCAAAAAGGAATTTTTAAGCCAAGTATATAGTATGCTATGTATTGTAAAGCATCACTGGAAGAAGAATCTGGATTGTGTGAGTAAATACTGAGGTGTACTGTAAAATATCCAAAAGGAAAACACAATAGTAGAAATATCTTGTAGCTTGTTAACAACACCTGATACATCACTAATTAATAACTTGAGATTTTGCAAATTATAAGGCTTTCACAAATAAAGAATGGGCAATTTTATATTTCTTGCCTAACATGCATGAAACTCTGAATTAAATCCCCAGCATAGTGATGGCATCAAACAGAGCCCGGGGGCACATTCTTGTAATCTCAGCACTCTGGAGGAAAAGGCAGGGGATCCAGGTCCAGGTCATCCTGAGCTACACAGAGGCAAGGAGTCCAGGTCCAGGTCATCCTCAGCTACATAGAGGCAAGGAGTCCAGGACCAGGCCATCCTCAGCTACATAGAGGCAAGGAGTCCAGGTCCAGGTCATCCTCAGCTACATAGAGGCAAGGAGTCCAGGTCCAGGTCATCCTCAGCTACATAGAGGCAAGGAGTCCAGGTCCAGGTCATCCTCAGCTACATAGAGGCAAGGAGTCCAGGTCCAGGTCATCCTCAGCTACATAGAGGCAAGGAGTCCAGGACCAGGTCATCCTCAGCTACATAGAGGCAAGGAGTCCAGGTCCAGGTCATCCTCAGCTACATAGAGGCAAGGAGTCCAGGACCAGGTCATCCTCAGCTACATAGAAGCAAGGAGTCCAGGACCAGGTCATCCTCAGCTACATAGAGGCAAGGAGTCCAGGACCAGATCATCCTCAGCTACATAGAGCCCAAAGCCAGCAGTGCACTAGGCCCTGCTAACAGTAATCAGCAGCAACAACAAGTAAAAAAGAAACAAAGACTACAGTAAAGTGTCTGAGACAGCTCAGTGGTAGAGCACTGGCCTGTACAAGCCCTGACCCTCATCCTCAGCTCTTACAAATGGCTAAGGCATACAAATTGAGAAATACTTGTATCTTAAACCAGCTTGCTCTTAATAAGCCTCTTTCTTAGCTGAGATGAAAGTAAACTTCATTTAGAAGCATGAAGTAATTATATTTTAGCATATTCATCTTTAACATCTTTTCAAAAATTATAATAATCAATATTATCCTTTTATTTATAGAAAATTTAATAAGTATACCTACAAAAGTCAAGATGGTTTTTAATGGGCAATTCAAGTCATTGCTTTGTGATTTGGCTTTTGAGTCTAAGGAACATTAATTATGATTATAATTCATTATTTTATGAACTTTGTTGATGGAACGTCTTTAGGGAATTATCATAATCTTCAAAAAATCTTTCAAGGAAATGCATCTCTGTTCTCAAAGCAAATTACAAATAAGAACCTCATGTTATTAGAGGTATACAACAGAGAAAACCAGAGTACATGACTATGCAACCCTCCAAGGTAATTGAATATTCATTCAAATAAAAATAACTTTAAATTTACTCCTACGTTTCTTGCTTGAGAAACTTGCAGCCCAACTTTCAGCGGGTGTCCATTTTGGAGTCAAATCTGAATAACGCTCTTGTACAGATTTTATTTTTAAAGACACATTTCACCTGATGGTGTCTCCTTTAAATTGTGTTTATCTTATTTATATGATTGTCTGTACATGTTCTTATCATCAATGCTTGTATTTCTAGTGCCCGGGCCTGTGCCAGTCAAATCCCTCCAAGGAACATCCTTTGAAAACAAGATCTTCCTGAACTGGAAAGAGCCATTGGAACCAAATGGAATTATCACTCAGTATGAGGTATGGAAAGGGGTGCTGGTCAGCAACCACAAAGAAGAGGCAAAAGGGGAGAAGGTTAGGAAGAAACAATGGAACTGAGAAAGGTGCGGGTGAGAGGAGTAAGGCGTGTGTCAATCTTTTAAAGACAGGATCTCTCACTGAACCTGGAGCTCACTAGTCTAGTGAGACAAGATATCCCACATGTCCCAAGGATACAGGAACTACAGGTGCAAGCTCCTGGGTTGGGCCCATTGTGTGGAGGTTAGGAAATCTGAACTCCAGTCCTCATTATTGCATGGCAACCACTTTACATACTGTTCTGTCTCTACAGCCTGGAAACCCCACCTTAATAGTCTCTATTGGTGGGTTGCAAACAGAAAGTGTTATAGTCATGATCTAAGGTTCTCAAAGCTTTTATAGTAACCCAGACAGAAAAACATACATAATAGAACTTAAGAAGAGGGGAAGAGATATTGCACAGTAGTAGAACACTGTCCTAGCATGGACAGAGCTCTTAATTTAATGTCCAATACCACGGGTGTGGGAGGAGGAGGAGGAGGCAGGGGGAGGAGCGAGGGGTATACATCCAGTGTGCAAAGAGGCTGGGATTTCTTTCTCATAGCCACTGTTTACAGATTTGAAACCCACTAAGGAAGAATAGAGAGACCCCTGAACGTTGCATCGTAGTAGAAAATAACTGACTCCTAAAAGTGATTCTCTGACCTCAGTATACACTCTGATGTAAGCACACACATACACATAAAATAAAGAAGTAAATAGGTAAATAAATAAATACTTAAAAATTTAAAAAAATATTAGCTCTCCTTTGTTGTAATTCATAAATTATTTGATTTGAAAATTAATAACTATACAGTATATGGAATTTCACAATCTTGGAATATAGGCTAGTTTTTGTGTCTGTGTACACCCATAACCAGACTATGTCCTTGTCAAACTCAATTCATGGTTATAATGAATAATTACACATAAAACTGCTAAGTCCACATTCCTAAAATTAAGAAGCCATTACCACACTGTGCTTAAGGCAAGGCCATTGGATGCCAGCTTTTCGGAGTAAGTAATTAATATTCCCCCAAAAGGAAAACAGATTAAAAACCTATTTCTGAATTTCATCGTACCTTTGAATATAAATCACCATATTTTCAAATATAAGACACACTGAGAATGATGAATTTTTGAATGTTTTTATTGAAATAGAATTTCATACCTTTCCTCATCACTTTCAAATGGATATTTTTAATAGCACAGTTGTGAGGTTTTTCTCCTGTATTGTCAGTACTGATTATAGAATAAACATTTCTGTTTCTAGTGCTTAACAATGAATTTTAGGGATGAGAATGTTTTGACCGTTAGTGTGTTTGAATGCTAGCATTCTATATCATTTGGTTTGTTTCATTGTTTTGAGATACCATCTTACTAAGTTAATACAAATGGCCAATAAGTCACTCTGTTTTTGAACTTGTATGCCTCTCCCAAGTAGTACAGATTACTAGCCTGGGTTGCTAAGTATTGCTAGAACTTGCTATGTTCCCTTTAGGAGAAAAAGAATGTCATACTTTTGATGAAGACTTTCTGTTTTCATGCACATTAAAGTACGTACAAGAAATTTTATATGTAGCATGTGTATTTAAGTATATCCATTTACTGGTAGATTTTTAAACATTTAAGTATTTGACAAATTAGGCATGCAGGGACATATATTAGTAGTTGCATGATAAGTGATAATTAAGGACATTGATAGATAATAGAAAGATGATAGATTGGTAGATGATGTTCATATTAGATATATAAAGAGGATGATAGAAGATAGAAATAGATAGATAGATAGATAGATAGATAGATAGATAGATAGATAGATAGACAGACAGACAATTGGTAAGAGATACCAGAAATAACCATATCAAAATAAAAGGAGAAGAAATGGGAAGAAATGATGGCTTGAAGCTTTTGCATACTATGTTATTTAGAAAGACTATGCCTTCAGTTGATATATAATGGGAAATATATTTCCCACAACAGGTGAGCTATACCAGCATAAGATCATTTGACCCTGCTGTTCCAGTGGCTGGGCCACCGCAGACTGTATCAAATTTATGGAATAGTACACATCATGTATTTATGCATCTTCACCCTGGAACCACCTACCAGTTTTTCATAAGAGCCAGCACTGTCAAAGGCTTTGGGCCAGCCACAGCCATCAATGTGACCACAAATATCTCAGGTAAGCAAATAAGTAATGTAGAAGCTGGAAGGCTCGTGCTCTTGGTTTGCTGTAATGTCTTCTCGACATTCAGTTATATACTGTGTTCTTATGTAGCTCAGTAAGCCTTTACTCTCATCACCTGAAGTCATGGGGCACTTTATTCAGACATTTGAGAACAAATCATTATTTGTTCTATGTTGTAATCCGAACAGGTTGCAAACAGTCACAAAAATGAGAGTAGTCTTAAAAAGTTACAGTATTTCTTTACTTAAAATGTTTCCAAGTTCATCATCTATGAGAGACCTTTTATTGTACCTTTGAGTATCAGGTGCCTGCTATCGATGGATGGATGTTATCTAACAAGCAGCAGAGCTCTTTTAGAATACTTCACACCTTGTCTCTGGCCCATTTTCCCCAACATTCTGATAATTATAAACAAATGAAACTTTCCACTCCTGTTCATAAAAAGTGTCTCACAAATTTTTAGAATAGTGCATCAAATAGGAATATTTCAGAATAGGAACATGCAAGAGACACTTGAATTGATAGGTAAAAGTAACTAAATTTTAGTTTCTATTATGTTCAGTCTTATGATTTCAGTGGACTAGATTGTTTATAGATTCTAGTTCTCCTTCAGTAAGATCACCAGTTAAACATTGTTATGTTCCTGCTACACATCTGCACTACCATACATCCTAGGTATATTCTAGTTAATAAAATATTTTGTCATATTTTAAGATTACAAAAAAAATATGTGTGCTATGTGTAACTAAAGAGGAGGCTTTGGAAACTAAGTCTAAGGAACATTTTATTTTGTGAATTCTCTTTATCTTTACAACAATTTTACACAGTATATGGCAGCAGCCTTTCCCAATTAACATTACATATTTTTGACATAGTCTTGAATAGTTTTAGGCTTTATTTTAAAATATATTGAATAAAATTGAAAGTTTAAAAATTTATGTCATGAATAAAAGTAATTCTGATATTTCACTTGCATATGATTTGATTCCTATTATTCTAAAAAAATCTGATGTCTTAAAATATTCATTATATTAAGGAATTGTAACATACTAAACTGTCACTTTATTTCCTAAAGGAAATCATCAATTCAAAATATTTATTAGGTTACTTTATTACAAAATAAGATGGTGAATATCTTGACAAATTTTCTACCTTATAGGATTAACAACTGTTGATTTTTTATATAGAAACTGCTGTAACATTTACATAAACTTATAAAACAGAAAGCATTGAGCAACTATGTATTTCTGATCTATAAATACACACACATACACACACACTCACACAATTTTCAAGTCTTAACTACCCTGTTTAACATGATGTTGAACAGAAAATTTGTAATTATAGACCAAAACACTAGCCTAGTTTTTTTTTCTCCTCTGAATTACTTCAGTCCAGTTCTACTATTGCAACTCAAGAACAGAGAGAATTTTCTTGTATTTTAAAAACATAATTCGAGGAGTGTGGACACGTGAGTGCAGGTAGGACCACCACTGCTGTTCAGAGGAACCCGCCCAGAACCCTCAGGACACAGGAAACAAGAGATGGCATGGGACTGGAACCTTCCAGTTTCTGTCTCCAACTGTAGCAGATCACAGGACTCCATACTTTAATAGCACCTGGAGTGGGCAAGCCTCCCATTAGTGTGGACTGGCCTGTGAGTGCAGGTAGGACCACCACTGCTGCTCAGAGGAACCCACCCAGAACCTCAGGTCACAGGGATAGCCTGGCACTGGAGTCTTCCGGTCTCCAATTGCACCCAGAGCTGATCCTGTGCCAGAGAGCTCTATACACAAGTACTTCCAGGAAAGAGTTGGTCTCCCAGGAGTGCCTACACACCTGCAAGCCACCTACACACCTGGTGCAGCCACTTATCTTGAAATTCCTGGCCCAAGAGGAACGCTCCCAGAGCCGCCAGGACACAGGAACCAAGAATCAGCTGGGAACAAGATCCTTCTGGTTTCTGTCTGCATCTTAGAGCTGACCCTGTACCATAGCTCTCCATACCCGAATTGATCCCAGAGAGAATTGGTCTCCCAGGAGTACTGACACACGAGCTTGAGGAGGGACAAGCCAAATCAGAGACAGCAAGACCAGTTAACACCAGAGGTAACCAGATGGCTAAATACAAGCGCAAGAACATAAGCAACAGAAACCAAGACTACTTGGCATCATCAGAACCCAGTTCTCCTACCACAGCAAACCCTGGTTACCCCAACACACCAGAAAAGCAAAACTATGAATTAAAATCACATCATCACATCTCATGATGATGATAGAGGAATTTAAGAAGGACATAAATAACTCCCTTAAGTAAATACAAGAGAATACAGGTAAACAGGTAGAAGCCTTTAAAAAGGAAACACAAAAATCCCTTAAAGAATTACAGGAAAACACAACTAAACAGGTGAAGGAACTGAACAAAATCATACAGCGTCTAAAAATGGAAATAGAAACAATAAAGAAATAACAAGGGGAGTCAACTCTGGAGATAGAAAACCTAGGAAAGAAATCAGGAGTCATAGATGCAAGCATCACCAACAGACTATAAGAGATAGAAGAGAGAATCTCAGGGGCAGAAGACACCTTAGAAAACATTGACACAACAGTCAAAGAAATGCAAAAAACAAAAAAAGCTCCTAACCCAAAACATCCAGGAAATCCAGGGCACAATGAGAAGACCAAACCTAAGGATAATAGATATAGAAGAGAGTGAAGACTCACAACTTAAAGGGCCAGTAATTATCTTGAACAAAATTATAGAAGAAAACTTCCCTAGCCTACAGAAAGAGATGTCCATAAGCATACAAGAGGCCTATAGACCGCCAAATAGATTGAACCAGAAAAGAAATTCCTCCCATCATATAATAGCCAAAACACCAAATGCATTAAACAAGGAAAGAATATTAAAAACAGTAAGGGAAAAAGGTCAAGAAATATATAAAGGCAGACTTATCAGCATTACACGAGACTTCTCACGAGAGACTATGACAGTTAGAAGATCTTGGGCAGATGTTATAGAGACCCTAAGAGAACACACATGCCAGCCCAGGCTAGTATACCCAGCAAAACTCTCAAATACCACAGATGGTGAAACCAAGATTTTACTGAGACAAAACCAAATTAATACAATATCTTTCCATAAATTCAGCCCTGCAAAGGATGATAAATAGAAAACAGCAACACAAGGAGGGAAACTATACCCTAGAAAAAGCAAAAAGTTATCTTTCAACAAATACAAAAGATAACCACACAAGCATAAAAATAACATCAATAATAACAGGGAGCAACAATCAGTATTCTTTATTATCTCTTTAAATCAATGGACTCAATTCCCCAATAAAAAGACATAGACAAAAAGGTTGGATATATAAACAGCACCCAGCATTTTGCTGCATATAGGAAATGCTCCTTTTTGTCAAAGACAAACATTACCTCAGAGTAAAGGGCTGGAAAACAATTTTCAAAGCAAATGGCTCCAAGAAACAAGCAGGAGTAGCCATTATAAGACTGGATAAAATCTACTTTCAAACAAAAGTCATCAAAAGATAAGGAAGGACACTGCATACTCATCAAAGGAAAAATCTGCCAAGAAGAACTCTCAATTCTAAACATCTATGCTCCAAGTGCAAGAGTACCCACATTCATAAAAGAAACTTTACTAAAGTTAAAAGCACACATTGCACCTCACACAGTAATTGTGGGGAACTTCAACACCCCACTCTCATCAATGGACAGATCAGGGAGAAAAAACTAAACAGAGACACAGTGAAACTAACAGAAGTTCTGGACCAAATGGATTTAAAAGATATCTATAGAACATTTCATCCTAAATCAAATGAATATACCTTCTTCTTAGCACGTCATAGTACCTTCTCCAAAACTGAACATATAATAGGCCACAAATCAGACCTCAACAGATACAAGAAGACTGAAATATTCCCAGGCCTCCTATCAGATCATTACAGATTAAGGCTGGTCTTCAATAACAAGAAAAACAACAGAAAGCCCACATATACATGGAAGCTGAACAGTGCTATACTCAGTGATAACTTGATCAAGGAAGAAATAAAGAAATTATAGATGTTTTAGAGTTCAATGCAAATGAAGACACATCATAGTAAATCTTATGGGACACAGTAAAAGCAGTGGTAAGAAGAATATTCATAGATAGAAAAGTCTCCCAGGGTCATGGATTAGCAGGATTAATATAGTACAAATGGCTATCTTGCCAAAAGCAATCTACAGATTCAATGTAATCCCTATCAAAATTCCAAATCAATTCTTCATAGAGTTAGAAAGATCAGTTTGCAAAAACCTAGGATAGCGAAAATTATTCTCATCAATAAAAGAACTTCTGGAGGAATCACCATTCCTGACATCAAGGAGATAGGGGGTTTTCGGAGGGGAAACCAGGAAAGAGGATAACATTTGAAATGTAAATAAAGGAAATATCCAATAAAACAAAGAAAAAATATAATTCATGTTACTATGCTTTGAACTTACTGTGAAGTTGTTGAAATTTCAAGATAATGTATGGCTGTCTATCCCTTTAGTGTAACATTTGTTTTTCCCTCTGTATTTATAATATTAATTTAGGAAGAAACTGGAGATGTGGCTCAGTGGTTAACAGCGTGAGCTACTTTTCCAGTGGACTCCCAGAACCCAGGGAGTACCTTTTGTAACTCTAGTTTCTGGGGATCTGATACAGTCTCCTGACTTCTACAGGCACAAGCATTCATGTGGTACCCAAACATTCATTCAGGCAAAACCCATGCAAATAAATACTTAAGAACTTAGAAGTGTGCTACTGTTTTACCAAATTAACTGTGTGTATCTTTTGATTCTTTGAGTTTACTGAGTATATATTTTCTATTTATACTATTGGCTCCACAAAATGTTAACTCTTAATTTTGGTTCCATGTCAGGGCCTGTGTTATGTCTTCGTGTCTATATCATAATACCTACAACTTTGTATATGTTTTGCTTTTAGCAAGCATTCAATGAATGGATGAATTTTTTTAAAGTATCACTTGACTTTTCAAGTATAACTGAAAATCTACATGTTTGAGTAGGTCTCATTCCCTTAAGCATCCTTCTGCATGGTGAAAACAAACTGAAATTCCTTCACAGTCAAGATTGGGAAACTCCCAAATCACAATTAAACACTATCCAATATTTTGAAAATGTGTGTGTTCAACTATTCGTGAATTAATGTACTAGCTCTTGGCAACTGAAAACTGATTTTCATTCCAGTTCACCAGAGCTAACAATTATGTTTCCCTTGTGGTCACATGAAACTGGTCCAGAGAATATATCAGACCTTTCTTTAGCTTATTTAAAAATGAATGGTTATAACCACCAGGCTGCCCAGAGCTCCCTTCAGCATGCACAGCGCAGGCCTTCATGTGTGACTCCCCAGCTGGGGCTGAGTCTCCTCCTCCAATCCCACCTCTTCCTTGTTGGGTTAAAAACCTTGAGAAGCTGAAATCAAAGTTTCTACACAAAGTTTTTCAAGTATGAGTACAAGTCCCCAGACAGCTTTTTTAAAATCCAACAACGTCGCCTTTCTAGCTACTTCTGCTAGGGTTAAGGTTTGGTGTCATGCCATAAAATAAGGTTCATTGCAGTTAATTAGGAATTAAATTGATTTCCCCTTAAGGGAAATCATTTATTCCTAGCAACCTATAATATATTGCTATGAATCTATGAGTCGCTTGAACTTTCGCTTCTCCTCGTTGATCTCTTTTCAGCTCCAAGCTTACCTGACTATGAAGGAATTGATGCCTCTCTGAATGAAACCGCCACTACCATCACTGTGCTATTGAGACCAGCACAAGCCAAGGGTGCTCCTATCAGGTAAGGGAGTGGGGGTGGTTAAAAGGAAAAGCAGGAAGCGGGAGAAGTGTCTTAGCTCTGAAATGTTGTTTGTTTTGTTTCTGTTTACTCATTTGAACAATGATTACAAATAGACCTATAGTTAAGAGGAGACTTCTAAGGGTGTTTCTGTCCCATCTAAGACTATTGCTTCAACCTGTTCTACAGAGTGATTTCCAGGACAGCCAGGGCTACACAGAGAAACCCTGTCTTGAAACCCCTCTCCCTAGCCCGCCCCCCCACAAATAAGCCTATTGCTGTCAGTATCTTGTTTCATTTCACTTCCTGTATTGGGATCCGTACCTTGAAGGTATTTGTCAAGTAGTAGGAGGAAGCAACTCTTGTCTAACTGTGTATCTCTTAGGAGTAATTTCACATGAGAGACTAAAATCACTAGGAAACAGTGAGGAAAGAAATGCAGAAAAACACAAGCAGATCAAGTGACGGTGGCCTTTCAGCTCTTAAATTATCAGAAATTTTATAATAAATATTGAAGTTCAGCTTGCTGATTCTTTTATCTCTTCACATTAAAATCTCTCCTATTACCCACTACTGCTATTCTTCAAAACAAATCTGATGCATGTCAAAAAAAAAAAAATTCTGGTGCATGTCATTTTTAGAGTTTACTAAAATTATTTCAGCTTTTTATATTTTGAACAACTACAGATGAATCTTCAAAATTCTGATTGAAACCAATAGCAATGTGGGCATTTTCTTAATCAATATTGACAAGAAAATCATATAGGTATAAAGGTAAGACACATCTGACAGCAGAATTGAGTTTTGTGCTGTTTATAAATTCTTTCAAAAGTAAATTAATCTCTGTTCTGTGTGTAAAACAAATATCCTTGACATAAAGAAACAGATGTCTTTTGTCATCAGAGTTATGCAGTATTTCTTCATGAATAAAAATATGTTGATGAACATGAGTCACACAGAAAACTTGCAATCCCCATGTGGCTAAAATTCAGTGCAGCACCACATTACAAAAGAAGAGGGTCACTTGTGAGCCTGTGACATAGAAGCTTCTGGAACATTCAGACAGTGGACAGCGCTGCTCTGAAGCATTTCATTGCTGATGTGAAGAGGAAAAGAAAACGTCTCATTTGCGTGGACCTGGTGTCCCTCTCTAGTGACACGTATTCATGGCCATTCGTGCATCCCTACCAGGACACAACTCACTTCACTGTGTTTAATGTGTTCCTTATGTTTAAGGGGATTCCAGGTAGTTGTCTTTATCTTTTAAAGTTTGTTATGGTCTGGAGAGATGGCTCAGTGGAAGAGCACTAACAGCTCTTCAAGAAGAAGCTGGTTCAAGCCCTAACACCCACATGTTGACTCACATCTAAAACTCTTGTCACAAGCAATCTGATGTTCTCTCTGGCATCCACAGGCACTGCACATATGTGGTACACAGACATACATTCAAAAAACAAACATCAGCAAAACAAAAACAAATAAACAAATAAAATCTCAAAACTATTTGAAATCTCTTAAAATGTTAATTGAAGTCAACTTTTTCTTCATGTTTCATTATCATTGTCATCATTATTGTACAACTGTGCTGTATAACTTATATGACGCTCTGTTCACTTAATTAAAATTGTTCTGTAAATTTTGACCATTCATTAAGTGTCTGTCACCCTGCTTACTATTATAAACCAAAGATACACTAACCATAACACAACACAGTGTCTCTTCCCAGGTTTCTCAGGGTATCAGGTGTCATTCCATCCTGTAGATCCTGAGCTCATTGACAGTGCTCAGGAATTCTGTGTATTTTCTGTGGGTTTGATTAAATGACTTTCTTCTCTTCTACTTGCCTTTATGTACACATGATTTCTAATTACTAAGAATTCATATGGTCTAAACCAGCAACTACACAAAAATAATTCTTAATAGTCATTTATCTTTCCCTGACATGGAAATATACTTCATTGTATTTGTTAGCAATACATTTGACCTTTCCTGGAATTGAGCCCACTGGCTAGGCACTCCAAATTATACAGTATAGATAAATAGTTCTCAGGAAACAAGTTGAAGAGATGGAGACATCAGTAGATAAGACTGACTGCTGTACACTCAAGAGGACATAAGTTTGAATAATTGACCAATAAACCCCGTGAAAGCCACGCAATACTATATTTTCCTATAGTACCAAGAATTGGGTACAGAGAAAGGCCAATCCCAGCATGGTTGACATAGCATGCCTCAGAGGCAGTGAGGGACCCTATCCAAAAATAAGGTGGAGAGTAATGAAGGAAGGCACTCCACATCCTCCCCTGGCCTCTGCATGCGTGTATATGGGTGCACACTTGGACATACTCCACACTCACAAACATATGCACCAACACAAAACTGGACTTTATATACTAGGCTACTAAGAAATAAGTTAATATGAACATTTGCCAAAGTTAATAAGTGAATGTTCCAATCAGGGAAGAACAAATCCAATCAAGGCCATCTTTATTTAGCAGCATTTGCACAGAGCACCTGCAGGTGGAGCCATCAGGCAGGGCTCCACTGAAGTAGCCAGCACAGCAGTTTGGCATTTGCTGGGTTTGGGGGGAGTCCTTTAGTCGAGTAGTATCTTCCTTCCCACTGAGCACTCCCCTCCTTCCAACCACACGTGCAAGGCCCTGGGGTCTGATGCTGAGGTGGTCTAGTCCAGTGTCCTAACAGCTTTAAAGTCAGAGTCTCATGCAATGGGGTAATCAAGTTTCCTAACACTGAGTCTATGGTCTGCTTCTATAAAGCATTTCTTGTATCCCATCATGCCATTTCAACTTTCCTTTAAAGTATTTACTTTCTGCCTAATTTCTTGATGCTTATTTACACCCTCTGCTGTAAATGTAACTGCTGTTCTACTTTGTAGCTTCACAGAATATCAGATCTCTTAATCTCTAGCTAAACCTGAAAGCGTCCCACTAGTCATCAGTCATCAGTCCTGAATATTGGGTCTATTTTCCCTTTCTGTAATACTGTTAGTGTTTGTTGGCTTACATTTCACTGTCCATTTGTCCCAAACCTACAACAAATGGACTTTCTTATTCTTGACCTTCATAATGTGAATCTCTCCTTCCAAGTCTTCTGTTACAGTAACTAAGAAATCTTCCTTACTCAGCACTTGTCCATTGACTTTAGTATAGGCTTATTTTAAAACTTAAATTAACAATGGTTCCCACAAATTCACAGATTCCATAGCAATCTTTGTATACCAGGAGTTAATCTGGATATCTGAAATAGTCATCCAATGTGAAGTGTAAAAACTCCCTGATAAGACAATGCCAGCAGAGAGAAAATTTAGGGCTCAACCTAACATTTAAAGGAGGGAAAGAAATGAGGTCTGCCAAGGTATACTTTGAGAAGAGACTATGGGTGTTCAGAGAGATTGCAAAGCTGTGACTTGGAGCCCTGCTTAGGTCCCAGATTTTTTGAGGCTAATCCTGGGGGTTCTGACAATGAGGTCATCGCATCATGAATGGTATCTATGAATGAATGATGAGATTTAAAGAGAATTTGGTGTAATTATGACTTCTCCAGCCATTTCCTCTACCTTGAAGTGTGTATGCATTGGACCTAGAAGACTATACTTGGAGCAAAGCAGTCAGGACAGAAGTACATTAACTTTGTCTTAACTCTGTAAAGAGAATGGAGGAAACCCTTGAATGTGTATGGCGTGTAGATCACAGGAGTCCTTGCAGTGTCAAATGAATAATGCGTATTGGAAAATAGTGAGAGCAAGAGAGATGAAAGACATGGATTCAGGATAATATCAATCCCTGTCTAAAGTATAGAGTCTGACTTGTAGGATGAAGGACAAGACTGTGACAAAATGGCACGCTGAAAGATGAGGAAAGATTATGGGGAGTGAAGACTTGTTTAAACTAATGCCGGTATTTTGAATTTGGTGATTTGGTAGCCTGATAATTCTTATGTAGAGAGAGGGAAAAACACAGGAGAACAGGCTTTTGTATATTAGGAGTAAATAAATGGAGAGCCTGGAATGCTTTGGCAATCAGGAAAAATGACTACCTTAACTCTTTTGACCTTCAGAATGCTGGCAATGGGATAGAACAAGACATGTCTCGATGGGGAAAGATCTTGGAAATTTGTTTTCACATGACACTGAAACTTTCGAGCTGAGTGTCTGCCTCCTGCAGCTTTAAGGATAGATACTTAGACAAAATATGAAGTGATGTATATACTGATGTTTACTTTGCTTTTTACTTGTCCCAAGAGTTTACACACTGTAAACCTGTAACTATACTCACAGATTGACTTGGTAATTTTATTGTTGTTGTTAAATATCAGGACAAACTATTGTATGCAGCTTTGATTCTAGCTCCACATTTATAAACATCTTATCAGTAAACTGTCCACAATATATGTCATATATTCTCTGAGTAACAGCGGAAATCACTTCTGCTCCTTGAAATGGAAGGGAAGTTGTCCTGTGTCCTATCCCACAAAACTAAAAATTACTTTTAGCTGTGTTAATAAAATTTTATTGTGGAAGTCAATTTCACTTTAATTTTTTAAACACAAATTATATTTTGAGTATTAAAGGAAGATTGTAACATTTATATATTGAGTTTTAAGTTAATCAATACTATTTTAAACTTTCAATGAAAATGAATAGGAAAGATTGACAAATGAATAAACATATTAAAAGACTGGAATATTTTGAATTATTAGAGTCCCAAGCTCTTCTAACATTTTTAACTGTTTTTAAATTCTATTTGATAATTTAAAAACCTTAAGAAACAAAAGCATGGGCAATATAGTATCAGGAATAGTGTCAGGGATGCGTGCTCGCCCATGAGATGGACACCAAGCTGAGATGGTCGCTGGTTGGCCTTTCCTTCTGTCTTTGCGCCATTTTTGTTCCTATATTTTGTTTAGACAGGAGCAATTTGGGGTCAAAAGTTTTGTAGGTAGGTTGCATAGCTGTTGTCTGAAAGGCTCTTCCAACAGCTGACTGAGACAGATGCAGATACTCACAGCTAAGCATTAGACTGAGGCTAGGGACTCCTATGGAAGAGTTAGGGGAAGGACTTAAGGAACTGAAGGGGAGGGCAACCCCATAGGAAGACCCAAAGTATCAAATAACCTGGACCCGTAGGAGCTGCCAGAGACTGAGACATCAACCAAAGAGCATCCATGGACTTGTCTGAGGTCCAGGACATATGAAGCAGAGGACCGCCTCGTCTGGCCTCAGTGGAAAAGGATGTGCCTAATCCTGTAGAGACTTGTTGCCCCAGGGGTGGCATTTTTAATTTTAAAACCTGGAATATGTGTTTGAGCCACACCCTCTCAAACTGAACAATGAGGTTAAATGTCTTCTTTGTCAGCAGTTGCTTAGAGTTCTGCCTGAGCATCTATGGTATTTCTCATTGTAGTGATGTTTACTTGTTTCAATAGCATGCAGACACTTTTTAAGTTTACTGTGTTATAGTCAATTCAATACAGATAAGTCCTGGGCCTTCATGGTGTGTTTAAGAAAGGGAGAAACAGATGCACAGGGTTTTTAGCCTCAGGGAACTGACCAGGGGTTGGGCTCCATTAATGATAGTAAAATGCTTACACAGACTTCAGCCAGTGTCATTGCTTGGAAAGACACTTGGAGTGTTCTAATTTGTTGGGAGGAAAACCACAGACAGGTACAAACCCAACATTTTTTATTCCAGAAAGGTATTTCCAGTGATGTCATAGAAGAGAAATAATGAAATCAACTTGAGGTTGGTTTAACTGTAAGGAGGGAAATGATGTGTGAAGCTGAGTTAAGGTGACAGAAAAATGCACTTGTGAGTAACTTTCTTTTACACAACAACCCAGTGATATTCACAGGTTGAAACCAGTCACAGGTTGAAAGTGAAGGAGTCTTAAAGATAGTAGTATTTTGATTTCATATGAAATAAATATGATATGCTTGTTATATATAATATATTTAATTATATTAAATAATAAGTATAAACTAAATATACTTATGTATTATTATATATTGCCATATATTATACATATGAGGTCTACATACTTTTGAGGATTACAAAGCATTTCAACAAAGTAAAAGTCTGGTAATTTGAAAAACAGAAAAGCGAATAGAAAGTTGAGGAGGGGTAGTTTTTTACTCCAGAGTCTACTGTGACTGTGCAGAACTGTCTAATGATTTGTTATTGAGTAAAGTCAGCGAAGCAATGGATAGACTTAAGTTCCTAGTAAGAATGCTCATTAAGCAAATCTTCATTATTCAGACACATTGAGAACCTCTGAAGGATTACAGATCTTTTTATCTGAGACTAAAAAATGAGTATATTTGGATCTGAACATCACAAGGAAAAAAAAAGGGATTTGCTCATACTACAAATTTCTAGTTAAATATCCATTATTCCATTTGAAACCATACATGAATATAAAGTTAAGTAGCTCCTATGTCAGTTTATGGGCTAAGCATGGCTGAGACTGGAAACTGCCCAGGCCAGGACTGAGTTTAATGAAGTGCAGACACTTCTCTTGATGGGGCAGAGGGTGGATAGAAGGGAGATGAAGGAGGTCTACCTGCCTCCTCTCTTCCTGCCTTATTTCAGTAATTACACTAATAATAGTAATCTAGACAATATGCTTGGAGGCAAGCTTTCTGAAGAAAAAGCATGTGCGTAATCTGCCTTATGCTGTCATAAAAATCCAAGGGGCCTCAGAAACATAGCTTTAGTTTTCACAGCTCCAAAGTCCAGGAAACCCAAGATGGTCAAATCAACTCTTGCTAAGGCTGCTCATCTAAGCCTGATTGCTTCCTGTGGACAACCATCTCCAAATATCATATCCTATGGTTGAAAAGATTTCACTGTGGATGGGGTCCCAGACATTTGATCATAACACAAGAAGGAAGAATGTAAGGCACATGTAAACTTTAATAGGAACTCAAACCTCTCTGCCTTGGTTTTCAGTAGTAGTAACAAAAGTATGCTTCATTTCATAGATAATCTTCATTAGTAAATAAAAGATTTGTTAAAATTAAAGCCCATGTTAGTAAAATATTTATATATGTAAGTAAAATATGTGAAAATTTACGTATTATATATACCTCATAGAGTCATCCCCACTGCAAACGTTCTCTTTAAATGAAATATGTGAAACCTTTAGCTTGGTTCAGCCGTTGATTTTTCTCTCCGGTGGGCCCAGACTCAAGGTTCTAAAGTGCAGGAAGAACTTGCTTTTCTTCCCTTCTCTCCCCCAATAAGTTGCTTTGCTCCACATAAATCTGGAGAGCCCCAGGCTGGGTTGCATAGTTCCTGAATTTAATTGAAATGGAAAACCATGAAAGTGGAATGTTAAATATGTCAAATTAATGGAATCAGTTGAGAGTTAACATTCACTAGATTTTTTTGAGATGTATGGGGTAATTAAGAACTTTGTTTTTTTAGAGATGAGTTTATATTATTTAGCTAAGATAGATAATCACCATTACTGTTAGTCGGAGTAGGTGCATAAGCTTAAATTTTTCTGGAGAGTATAATACATCTATTAATCTGTGTGGAGCTGCATGCACAGGGCATAGACATGTATAACATAGAATTATGGATAATAAATTCAAAATAAAATAAGAACTAGGTCTGCCTAGCATGGCATATGGCAACTAAGGCTCTTTCCTTCTTTGTGTCTACAGGGTCTGCTTGCTAGTTCCTAAATTTAAAATGGACAAATGCCTGTCCCTTGGATGAGGCAGAGATCAGGCATCTTGTCAGTAGCTTTCCTTCAAGCATGGTGACCCATCTTGGCAGAGGTACAGTGTCTACAGTCTGAAATAACAGACATCTGCCTTGGTTACCAACTCTAATCTCAGTTTCTACCATTGATAGCAACCAAGTCCCTTTTCAAAAGAGAAAGAAATAGGCAGCAACCTTTTGATGTGTTAGCAGTGCTTTAACGGGAAAACAAACAGAACCTTCAATATTAAGGAAGAAAGTAAACCTGTAAATTAAATGTAATCCTTTCTTTGAGGCTGTGGGGGTCTCTGCTTGTAAGTATAATGGCTTATATTTAAATTGGAATTTTGCTTTAGACCCTAAATTTCTTTTAAGCTCCTAGATGCAAATGTGATTTTCTCTCTTGGTCTCTCTGGAAATTCCTTAACAAATGCACAGCCTTGCATCTTCCACCCTACTACAGACCTATTAAACACGGGCTGCCATCCCTCTCTAGAAAGCCTAGCTCCTATTCTAGAACAGTGGGTCTCAACTGTCCTGGTGCTGAGGGCCCTAAATACAGTAGTCATGTTGTGGTGACCACCCTCTCAAGCATGAAGTATTTCCATTGCTAATTCATAACTGTTCATTTACTAGTTATTAATCATAATAAAAATATCTGACATGCTGGGTATCTGGTATATGACCCCTGGGGGAGTCGAGAACCACTAGTCTAGATGAAGTATATTTGCCTAAGTCTCAAGATTTTACATAGAGACCCCACCCACAACTTATTCACACTGAATTTAAAAGCCACAATGAATTCCCTTCCGTTTTCAACAATTCTAAAATATATTTATTATGTGTACATTCAAAGTATGGAAAGTAATACTAGTAGCAACGGCAAATTTTATAGATAATATTTACCTAGATTTTTTACTTAAGACATTTTCCACAAAGGAAGTATATTAAAGGATTCCCAATTCAGGTTGGAGTTTTAATAGGCCAAATGCCATCTGTCTCTCCAATTTGTAACATTTTATTATTAACAAGCCCAGAAGAAGGAGCCAGTCTATTTCGGTTGTGGGGACAGATTTGTGTCCATCTGTGCCCGCCCTGTCGCATGTCACTTGTGTTTTGGATCTGTATAGCTGTGAGGCAGTGGAGATGCAGGCGAGGTCAGGAGGTGGACAAGCCTGTCAGCGCCTCGTGTCCAAGCCTGTGACAACTGCAGACAGCAGCTTCCAATGCCTCCTGGAGGCCATCATTCTGTTGGGCCTTGGAGCTGGACCTTCGGTGATGTAATTTCATGAGAAAATGTTAACTTTTTCCATTTAAAAATCTAAGATAAAGAACTTAATCTATACTATGACTCTGGTTAATGGCAGGGTTCTTATTAGAGAGGCTTAGTTTTCAGCCTTTGACAATGTGAACCACATTACGGTGATTTTTCTTACTTGTCCTGGTTACTTGATAAGCTCAGCATTGAGGGCAGCAGAACTCATGAGAAACCATTTTATGGGAAAGGGGCTGAATGCCGGTTACAAGCATTGGGAAGCTGCCTGCCCACTCTGAGCCCCTATTCTTTTCTCCAAACATCTTAACATGTTAGATACTAAGTGCAAACATTTTTTTTTCTTTCTCCCATAGTGCTTATCAAATTGTTGTGGAGCAGCTACACCCACATCGAACCAAGCGAGAAGCAGGAGCCATGGAATGCTACCAGGTTCCGGTTACATACCAGAACGCCCTGAGTGGGGGCGCACCCTATTACTTTGCTGCAGAACTTCCCCCTGGGAATCTTCCCGAGCCTGCTCCCTTCACCGTGGGTGACAACCGGACCTATAAAGGCTTTTGGAACCCTCCCCTGGCTCCCCGCAAAGGATACAACATCTATTTCCAAGCCATGAGCAGTGTGGAGAAGGTGAGATTCCTCTCAGATTTGACTCTTTTCCCTTGATCTTAAGTAAAGCTGTGGCTATATTTTATAAACATTCAGTGGCATTTGTCAAGGAAAATTGGAAAAGAGAACAAAGGGGAAGAAATGGATGTGTAGTGCTTCTGTTGCCAGCTCTTGCAAGTTAACTGAAGGACTGGGGCTGAGAGCCGGCAGCATTTCACAGAATCCCTGTTTCCTAGGAGCTGCTCCAACTCACTCTTTCTTCAGGAATGCCCACAGTGCAACTGTGAACAAAGTGGTTTGAAAAGGTGGGTGTGCTGCCTCCAGAACTCCACCCTCAGTAAATTCCCTGCATTGTTCTGCCTCACTTGCTCGGTAGTGGCCGCTTCAAAAGATTAAATTTACTTCAGGATAAACAGAATACGCGTTCCACACTGGGCTAATAAAGCCTTATAAGCTTTTCAGGGGGTACAAGCCAAAAAATAAATAACAGCTAACAATCCTCTGATTACTAAGTAATGGGATGCCTGCAGTCCAGCTGACAGAACCTAAACAGAAAGCTGCCTGTGAAGGCTGGGTGCTGAGCCATTACTGAAGTTGACTGGCCCTGTCCCTGGCTACCCCTCCTTTTCCCATTTTGGACACAGTTGTTTTTGAACACTGGGGCTGATCCCAAATGAATATTGAAGAGGAAAGCTCAGCAGGGCATGTGTGAGGAAAAAAAACTAGCCTTTTCCTCTCCTGCTGTTTCCCTCTGAAAGACTTTCTTTCCTAAGACTTATTTTGTTTTTATTTTTTTATTTCTGTTTTAGATAAGGCAGTAGGGTTAAAAAAAAAAGGTCGAGAAGAGAAACTTGAACAATTCCAAATAGAGATGAACACTGGCATTTGTTGGACTTGGAGCTATGTGCGAAATGGTAGTTTTTGTGTAACTGAGTCTGTAAGATGACACCTGGGAGACGGTGTAAAGTATGTGAGAACCAATTGTATGAGTCATATTAGCTCTTAGAATAGTTTAATTGAAAGACAACCAATTTTTATATCTACAAGGGCCATGAGAATGTGAGTATTGCTTTTATATGCAAGTTGTATTTGTCTGCATACCAGTGTGGCCAGTGTAGAGTTATGGCAAAGAGAAATGCCAGACACCCTTTAAATACATAGTCTACATGCAAAGGCTGCCCATAGTTTGGGTTACGAGTTGAGAGTTACTTCTATGGAATCGGAGACAGGGCAGAAAGAGGAGCCTTCATGCAGAAAGTAGAAAGCAAAGAGACCAGGTGTTCTCCCTACTCTCTCTCTCTCTCTGGCCAGGGACCCTCATCCTATCATTTTGGGAAGGTCTTTCTGAATTTATAGATAATGTCTCACAGACATTCCCAAAGGCTTGTTTCCATGGTAATAAATTCCATCAAAATGACATTCAAGATTAACAGCCCATCTTCTGTGTGTGCATGCACACACACACACACACACACACACACACACACACACACACACATCTATTTTAAAAGTAATTGTCTAGGTTGTTCCAAACAGAGACATGGTAAAAATTAGTAACCCCACCTAAATACAAATAGCACACAGGTAAGAGAGAGTTCTAGATTTAAGTTTTTGTCTTTAAAGAGGTGGGAATTTCCAAATTAACTCTTGTTAACCTGTCTGTTGTGTTGTAAGAGTGCAGATGTACTTACAGGGGATTTTCTCTAATACTCTTAACACCACCATTTGACCTGTAGGCCATGACAGTTTTATGGGTCAAAGACCCTTCCACAGGGTATCATGTAAGGCCAGTATAAAGCACAGATACTTACATTAAGATTCATAACAGTAGCAAAGTTACAGTTAGGAAATAGCAACAAAAAGAATGTTATAACTTTACTAAGTTCCATGACAGGAGGAACTGCAGTAAAAGTTCATAGCACCAGGAAAGTTGAAAACCACTGGTTTTAGAGCATCTGCAATACATTTCATATTGTTGACAAAGACTTTTAACATGGATGAGCCTCACACCAATAGAGGCTCGAAATGCCTACAGAGTCAACTGGGACTACACTACTTCCAAGAAGTCAGACTATCTCAGGATCTACACAGGAGCATGATAATCGTTGGTGCCAGTGAAGAAACACAAGGACCCGTTCCTCTCCCAGTTCCTTAGTTTCAAAGTAAATGCTTGAGAAGGAATTGTATGCATTTTGCTTTATTATTCATCAACATATAAAACCACTAAAGACAGATTTATAAAGTGCTTCTTAGAGACAGCCTCTTTTTCAGAAAAAAAAAAATCTTGCTCCTGGTATGTGAAAACTGGCTAACAAGAGAAGAAGGATAGGATGGGGAAAAGATTAGACAGATCCAGAATTACATAAAAGCAATTTATTACGATCCTCTGAACAAAAGTCTGTCTATACCCCAAGGCAGAGGGAAGGGGTTGATGTTCTGAGCCCAGTCTGGCTATGATACATCCGATCTCTTCATAAGCTATTATGTCTAGTGTCACCTAAGCAACAGCCTGTGTGGCAGTAGCCACAGAAGTATATACTCCATCATAAGTCCTTTGTCTTTTGGAGTTTGGAACACATACCAGGAGTGTTTGTAGGACACACTGGCAGTTTTGATCACAGCGGTATTATCAAAATGGATACATTTTTGCTGGGTGGTGGCGGCGCATGCCTTTAATCCCAGCACTTGGGAGGCAGAGGCTGGTAGATTTCTGAGTTCATGGCCAGCCTGATCTACAGAATGAGTTCCAGGACAGCCAGGGCTACACAGAGAAACCCTGTCTCGAAAAAACAAAAAACAAAAAACAAAAAAACAAAACAAAAAAAAAAACAAAAAAAAAAGGAGACACTCACTGACTTTGCTGTCTCTTCTTGCACATTCAATAGTCAAAAATAAACACAGAGTTGTGGGGGTTGGATACCTATAGTGCTATCTCTGTCCTATCTGGGGAGGCCAAGGGAAAACTCATGGAGGAGGACTGTTTTCACTGTCTGAAAGAGAGGAAAAAGCAAGGGAAGGCTAGGAAAGGAAGGAAGGAATAAAGCAAGCAAAGGCAGCAGATAGACAGTGGCTGAAGTAGTTTGTCTAAGAGGGAGACCAGAGCCCAGGACTCACTTATAAAGCTGTGTGTCTTTTCCACCACATAACAACAACAATTTTTGTTACTTCTGCCTTACACTTATATTTTTACTAGCTATCTTGGCAATTAAGGTAGGAGGAAAAAAGACAAAAGTCTGTGTTGAAAAACATCTTGTTGCTGACAGCTAATTTCAAAGGAAAGAAAGAACAGATAAATTACATTTAAACTGCATGCAATGTCTTAATAATCTTTCTGACAACAATCTTTTAGCTCTTCAGTCATGCCTAGGGTCCACATGAGAGTGTGTAATGTTCAGGTTTGTTCAAAGTCTGTAGTTATCAGGTAAAAATAAAATTGGTATTTGGTTCCTATTTATATTACCTTTGCAGATACATATTTCTTTCTAATAGCGTAAGAGGCAACGACAAATGCAAATCAAAGGCCATACAACTCTTGTCTGCCATACCTCAGCTTGCTTTATTACAAACTGAAACAGATACAAAAATTACTAGAAACCTTCTTAATGTTTTTATTTTAATTTTTAAAATTCTTAGACTTTTGGGAAACAAATTTTTTTATCTTTATATTTCTATAGTCATATTTATTGTTTAAACTTCTGCATATCTTCATAATAGTTATAACAGTTTATAAATAAACATTGTGTATATATTAATCACTTTCTTTTGATTTCACTCTGCCAGGAAACTAAAACCCAATGTGTACGAATTGCTACCAAAGGTAAGAGACTTACCTTTTTGTTTCCACTTGGTTTTGGTTTGTTTGTTTGCTTGCTTGCTTGTTTTTGTTTTGTTTTGTTTTTTTAAAGTTCATTCACTACTCCTTTCTGAAATCAGAGTTTTTGGTCCGCGTTTCAGGCCAATTACATTCAGTGCTTCTATTATAGGGTATTTGTACTGGGCCCAGATAAACCCAGACACTTGGGTGTCTTTAAGACAAAATGGAGTGCTAAATTACAGGAACCTTGTTATAATAACAAGATGGGTTTCAAAACCTTAGAAGGGCATATCCCTGCACTTAGTGCCTGAGAGATTGAATGCTACCCATCAGCCTATCAGGAAAACTTCACCAAAGCACTTTAAAATACAAGTCACTTACTTCAAAACCTGTTACTTTGTGTGACAGACAGATCAAACATGTTTAGCTATGATGTGTCTCCACAGTCAGGGGAACACTTCATTAGTATTTGGTTCTGACTTAAAGAGAAGAAAGCTAATTCACCAATGCAGCAGTGCTGCCATGAGAGGACAGTTCCAAGACTTCATCCCTGGAAGGAAGACATTTTCATTTTTCTTTATGGTTTAACTAATGCTGGGAAATTATGTCTGGGAAGTCTGGCAACCAGAATACTGCAGGCTGACCCTGCCTGCTGTGACTTAGCTGGTTTGGTCATCTTTGAGTATTTGGCATTTAGCATGGGGAGAAGTCTCCTATACCTCTGTGTATTATCCTTCATTTAAATATGGATTGGTCCAACAAAGGCGAGTCCACACCTTCATCTGTTCCAGCAGTGGAGGAGAGCCGGCTGCATGCCTGCTAGCAGTGAAGGAGAGCCGGCTGCATGCCTGCTAGCAGTGGAGGAGAGCGGGCTGCTTGCCTGCTTGCACCTCCATAGAGGCCTGTTCCTCTGGGATCTCTGCTGCCATAGTTAGTTTCTGATGTGCAATTGTGAGTGAAGCTGATTCACTGGGGGGAACAATGAATAGCCATATCCTGTTTATGTTGGCATCCTTCCTTTCATCCCATTCTCTATCTACCCATCAATCAGCTCAATTAGCGTTTGTTTTTCTCTTGATTTGTGCAGGCAATAAAGAGTTTCCCCTTGACTCATGGGGCTAATAAAGAAACTTCACAGATGGGGAAAAATACTACTGATTTCATTCCCATACTAAGATTCCTCATGATAGTTAAAAAATAATTAAGCAACTCTAGTGAAAAGAAAAATATATGCAGAAACATCTAATGTGCAAACAGCTTATTTACTTTAAGACTTGGCTTATAAATCAGGAGTTAAGGTTGAAACTTCTGGAGGTTAGACATAACATAATGGAAGACATTAAGTTATGTATCACCTTTGCTTTTTCAGATTTAAAGATGAACCTAAGGTACTCAGATGTAAAAGGTACTCAGATCAGGCTGTCAGTTCTTTAGATAGGAAAATTCTGTATTTCTCTAACAGGAGAAAGAAAATAAAGAAAAGAGAAAAGAACTGAAGTACTTGGAACATGTCAAATTTTCCTCTCATTCTCTTGCTTTTGTATGAAACTGTCTTTCAGTCACTCTATCTCTTTTGTACAACAATAAATGCATGATGACACATGTTATCTAGTATCTATGCTCCAGGGAGGTTTATAGATGGTGGGATTTGATTTTAGCATGTGACACAGAACATTAGCAAGCAGCCCGGAGGGTGGCTAAGAAGATTTCTGTTTGTGGTCATTTCCCTTGTTCTCATGAAGTTATTCTGGAGATGACAGACTGGCACACTATGTGTAAAGACTCTGGCCTAAGACTATCTCAGTTAGATCTTTATCTTGCTCTCAGCTTTGGACAAATGACCAAAGCTGCATTTACCAAATGCTAGTAATGAAGTATTTATCACTTTTTATTTTTTGAAGATTTAGGGAACATATAAAATACTCTGTCCTCATTTGGGGTTTTCCTTTCCTGTTATCTGTGATATATCTTGCTTCACTCTGCCCAGGACCTGAGTCACACCTATGTGTACAGCATTTATTGTGAATATACTATACACCTGTCATGTAAATTACAAACCACCTTGGTACTAGGTCACTGTGTTGCCATGCTTGTATTCATGAACTCCTAGTTTATTGAATAATGGCTTCAAAGTGCAAGTATATTTTATGCTGGTAGCTATTATAGTATATTTATATAACTATACTTTATTATACTTCATAATATGTTATATCTAATTTATATTACACTTCATCATAAGTATATACATGTAGAAAAAGTAGTATTTGCAGAATCTAATATTATCTGTGATTTTAGTCATCTACTGGGGCTCTTGAAACATTTCTGCTGCAGATAAAGAGACTGTTAGACACACAATGCTCTTTGAATGAGCCCTAGAATTTTGTAGATATTGCATATGTTAACCACTGTCTGTATGTCTTAGTTATAGAGAACATCATTATCTCATGTAAGAGACTCTTTGGTTTCCATCATTGTTTTAAATCTAGAGTATCACAGTATCAAGTCCCTAAGTTAACATGTTTTTTACCTTACTTTTGAACCACATGAATCATTATATGCAGTTATGGCAAAAAACATAAATACTAAAGTAAAGGTAATTTGGAGAGAGATATTTCTTGGAAGAAAAGTTATGATTTTTTAATATTTTAGTATTTAAAACTAGATCTGATCCATTTCCTGCTCTTAATGTTTGGCATTTTTCAACCTATGAAATATCACACTTTGTAAAGTGACATTGCCTTATTGGCTCAGTGTATGCTAAACAAGCACCTTACAGATATGGTTGCCTTTTGTCTGAAAATTTTCAGCATGAAAATAAAAATTTTCAGACAAAACATCTTGAAGATCTATTTGATGATCAAAATTTCATAACTGCATCTTCAGGGAGTACTTTAACCCAAGGACTCAGGTGAGATTTGCTATTTTATCTCTGGTGACTTTCTAAGGTGGGACCAGACAGGAGGCACATGGTTCAGAAGGCTGCAGGGACAGGATTCTCTCAACCTCCATCTACACCTAGGAGTGACAGCGGTGGATACCCAACCCTCTCTGCCCCTTCCCTGCAAGCAGAGAGCCTGCCTTCAGGGAGTGCTTTAACCCAGGGACTCTGGTGAGATACACCATTTTCTCTCTGGTGACTTTCTAAGGTGGGAACAGCAGGGAGGCACCGGCCTCACAAGCCTCAGGGCAGCCTGGTCAGGATCCTTTCTACCTCAGAACACACCTAGGAGGGACAACAGACCCACAACCCTCTCTGCACCTTTCCCCCAAGTGGAGATCCTGTCTCCAGGGTGTGCTCTGACCCCAGGACTCAGGATGGACAAATGATCCACAGCCATCTGCGCCTAAGATTTAGCAGAGGACAGCTGATCTCCCAGAAGTGCTGACACCAGCATACAGACCCACAGGAGGAACAAGCTCTAGTCAGAGACAGCAAGAACATCTAACACCAGAGATCAAAAGATGGTGAAAGGCAAACTCAAGAATCCTACCAACAGAAACCAAGACTACTTGGCTTCATCAGAACCCAGTACTCCCACCACAGCAAGTCCTGGATATCACAACACAGCAGAAAGGCAAGATTTGGATCTAAAATCATATCTCACGATGGTGCTAGAGGAATTTAAGAAGGACATGAATAACTCCATTAAAGAAATACAGGAGAACACAGGTAAAGAGATACAAGCCCTTAAAGAGGAAACAGAAAGATCCCTTAAGGATTTATAGGAAAACACAAACAAACAGGTGAAGGAATTGAGCAAAACCATCCAGGACCTAAAAATAGAAGTAGAAACAATTAAGAAATCACAAAGAGAGACATCTCTGGAGTTAGAAATGTTAGGAAAGAAGTCAGGAAACATAGATGCAAGTATCACCAACAGAATACAAGAGATAGAAGAGAGAATCCAGGGGCAGAAGATACCATAGAAAACATTGACACAAGAGTCAAAGAAAAAGCAAAATGCAAAATGTTCCTAACCCAAAACACTCAGGAAATCCAGGACACAATGAGAAAACCAAACCTAAGGATAATAGAAACAGAAGAGAGTGAAGACTTCCAGCTTAAAGGGCCAGTATACAAGGAGCCTATAGAACTCCAAATAGACTGGACCACAAAAAAAAAATTAGTCCCACCACAAAATAGTCAAAACACCAAATACACAAAACAAAGAAAGAATACTAAAAGCAGTAAGGAAAAAAGGTCAAGTAACATATAATGGCAGGCCTATGAGAATTACAGCAGATTTCTCACCAGAGACTATGAAAACTAGAATATCCTCGGCAGATGTCATACAGACCCTATGAGAACACAAATGTCAGCCCAGACTCCTACACCCAGCAAAACTCTCAATCACCATAGATGGAGAAAATAAAGTATTCCGTGACAAAACCAAATTCACACAATATATTTCCACAAATCCAGCCCTTCAAAGGGTAATAAATGGAGAACTCCAACACAAGGAGGAGAACTACATCTCTGAAAAAGCAAAAGTGTAATCTTCCAACAAAACTAAAAAAAGATAGACACATGAATGTAATTCCAACTCTAACAACAAAAATAACACGAAGTAAGAATTGCTTTTCCTTAACATCTATTAACATCACTGGGCTAAATTCCCTAATAAAAAGACATAGACTATCAGATTGGGTATGTAAACAGGACCCAACATTTTGCTGCATACAGGAAACCCACCTCAGTGACAAAGACAGACACTACCCCAGAATAAAAGGCAGGAAAACAATTCTCCAAGCCAAGGACCCAAGAAAAAAGCTGGAGTAGCCATTCTAATATCGAATAAAATTGACTTTCACCCTAAAGTGATCAAAAAAGATAAGGAGGGACACTTCATATTCATCAAAGTATGATCTACCAAGGTGAGCTCTCAATTCTGATCCTCTATGCTCCAAATACAAGGGCATCTACATTCATAAAAGAAACTTTACTAAAGCGCAAACATTGCACCGCACACAATAATAGTGGGAGATTTCAATACCCCATGATCTTCAATGGACAGATCATAGAAACAGAAACTAACTAAGGGTCCAGTGAGACTAACAGAAACTATGAAACATATGGATTTAACAGATATCTATAGAACTTTTCATCCTAAAACAAAAGGATATATCTTCTTCTCAGCACCTCATGGTACCTTCTCCAAAATTGACCATATAATTGGTCACACATCAGGCGTCAACAGATACAAGAAGATGGAAATAATTCCTTCCATCCTATCAGATCACCATGGACCTAGGCTGCTCCTCAATAACAACATAAACAATAGAATGCCCACATACACGTGGAAGCTTAACAACACTCTACTCAATGATAACTTGGTCAAGGAAGTAATAAAAAAAGAAATTAAAGACTTTCTAGAGTTTAATGAAAATGAAGCCACAACATACCCAAACTTATGGGACACAATGAAAGCAGTCCTAAGAGGAAAACTCATAGCTTTAGGTGCCTTGAAAAAGAAACTGGAGAGCACATGCACCAACAATTTGACAGCAAACCTGAAAGAGCTAGAACAAAAAGAAGCAAATTCACCCAAGAGGAGTCAAAGGCAGGAAATAATCAAACTCAGGGCTGAAATCAACCAAATAGAAACAAAAAGAACTATACAAAGAATCAACCAAACCAGGAGCTGGTTCTTTGAGAAAATCAACAAAATAGATAAACCCACAGCTGGACTAACTAGAGGGTACAGAGACAGTATCCTAATTAACAAAATCAGAAATGAAAAGGGAGTCATAACCCTGGAACCTGAGGAAATCCAAAAAATCATGAGATACTACTACAAAAGCCTATACTCAACAAAATTGGAAAACCTGGATGAAATGGACAATTTTCTAGACAGATACCAGGTACCAAAGTTAAATCAAGATCAGATCAATGATCTAAACAGTCCCATATCTGCTAACGAAATAGAAACAGTCATTAATACTCTCCCAACCAAAAAAAAGCCCAGGACCAGATGGGTTTAGTGCAGAGTTTTATCAAACCTTCAAAGAAGACCTAATACCAATACTCTTCACACCATTCCACAAAATAGAAACAGAAGGTACTCTACCCAATTCATTCTATGAAGCCACAATTACCCTTATACCTAAATCACACAAAGACCTAACAAAGAAAGAAAACTTCAGACCAATTTCCCTTATGAATATCAATGCAAAAATACTCAATAAAATTCTTGCAAACCGAATCAAAGAACACACCAAAATAATCATCCACCATGATCAAGTAGACTTCATCCCAGGGATGCAGGGATGGTTTAATATATGGAAATCCATCAACATAATTCACCATATAAACAAACTCAAAGAAAAAAAATATGATCATCTCATTATATGCTGAGAAAGCATTTGACAAATTCCAACATCCCTTCGTGATAAAAGTCTTGGAAAGATCAGGAATTCAAGGCCCATACCTGAACATAGTAAAAGCAATATACAGAAAACTGGTAGCCAACATCAAACTAAATGAAGAGAAACTTGAAGCAATCCCACTAAAATCAGGGACTAGACAAGGCTCCCCACTCTCTCCCAACCTATTCAATATTTTACTTGAAGTCCTATCCAGAGCAATTAGACGACAAAAGGAAATGAAAGGGATACGAATTGGAAAGGAAGAAGTCAAATTATCACTATTTGCTGATGATATGGTATTATACTTAAGTGACCCCAAAAATTCCACCAGAGAGCTTCTAAAACTGATAAAGAACTTCAGCAAAGTAGCTGGATATAAAATTAACTCAAGCAAATCAGTGGCCTTCCTCTACACAAAGGATAAACAGGTCAAGAAAGAAATTAGGGAAACAGCACCCTTCACAATTGTCACAAATAATATAAAATACCTTGGTGTGACTCTAACTAAGCAAGTAAAAGATCTATTTGACAAGAACTTCAAGTCTCTGAGGAAGGAAATTGAAGAAGATCTCAGAAGATGGAAAGATCTCCCATGCTCATGGATTGGCAGAATTGATATATTAAAAATGGCCATCTTACTGAAGGCGATCTACACACTCAATGCAATCCCCATCAAAATTCCAACTCAATTCTTCACAGACTTAGAAAGAGCAATTTGCAAAT